>NC_137135.1:23750709-24350709 GCF_949319135.1 Squalius cephalus
GAAATAAGGTTTTATTCTCCATGTCAGGATTTTCTTTGTGATTTACTGTTGGGCTTCCAAGCTAAACTTGTAATTTGTTCACCCCCCAGTGCCTCATGCAAGAGGTCATCTAAAGTGCTTCTGTCCATTATAATGACTGAAAGATGGTTACTGTGGTCTCCTAAAAGCACCATCATTGTTAGAAGTGGCAACATATTGTTAACACAATATGCACAGATAATCTTGAGTTAAAGTATGACTCATTAAGAACTATACCATTCATTTCAGAATTTTTTAACAACCAGCCAGCAAGACAAAACACTACTACATTGCTTTTATTGTTCAATTGTGCACACAGCCAAGCGAGGTAAGACTATATCTTGTTATATTGTTTTTTTGTGCTTTTAGCTAGCCACTTTTTCTTAAGACTAGTTTGACAGTAGCGACTTTAATTTAAAGAAACCTGGCAATAAACCACTCATGGAAAAATGTTTTGTTTTTGTTTGTTTTCAGGATTTTACTATAAAGATACTGTTATCCCTCGCTATAATGGGTTTATCAATAACTACTATCCTTGAAAACAGTAGTTTGTCGTTAATTTGTACCACTTTTGTTGAGCACAATCATCTCAGATGGCCTCTTTATTGTGAAGTAGTAAGTCCTGTAACTTAAGTGTACTTAATTCCAAATTGATTGCTTTCTAAACATTGATGTCACTACAACACTCAGCCAATCTCTCTCTCTCTCTCTCTCCTACTCTTTCTCTGTTCCTTTCATTTCCAAATAAAGAGACTGTCTCTTTTGTAACAGAGTGCTACAATTCATTACTGTGAACAGCTGCGCACATGCATTGAAGCAATTAAAACAATGAGCCGTTCTCCTTCAGAAGAATTCATCATTATGAAGCGACACATGAAGGTTACTACATTTAGGAGAAAACTGTCAGCAGAAAGATTCTCATGGCGTAAAAAGTTTTTAAATCCTATTCTATACTTGTTTGCCTTTCATTTCGCTGCTCAGACTCATTACTTTTAGCTAGCATATTCTGTCACCAATAGGAATAAAATGAATCATTAGGAATCACCTTTAAGAGTCACAAAAAGTTGTTTTTTTTAAGATGCATTATGTTCACCTCTCAAAACAGTTAAAACTAATATAGGATTGTCACCTTTTGTGATTTTTATGACAAGGAAAGGATCTACCTTTTGAAATAAGCTTCAGCAAAAAAGAAAAAAAAAAGCAATCAATAGTCTTACTGCCTGTGGGGTATCTAAATTTTCCTTTGTTCAAAAAATGTTTTGCTCTCCCAGTTTAGACTTTTGTGCTACAAAAACAACTAATCACTGTCAACCTTTTTAGCCCACATTCAAAAGCCATTATTATTATTTTCTAATGTGCAACGTGCACAGCGGATGGCAGTGAGATTATTTGATTCAGCAGGATGCCATTTTCTCACCAATTTTCTCGCAAATTGCTCTACCATCAACAAAAGCATTGTTGCATTGAACGCACGGTATGTAATCCAGTTTAACATTTAAATATCATTTAGGCACTGGCCTGTCTGCAATATTACAAGCTGATGTTTAATTTATGACATCTAAACTTTTAATTAAAACTGTGTTGATGCTGTTTACCGCCCCTGCCTCCTAAAGCCAGAGAATGATATCTGTGATATTTAAAATAGCTTGCGATGAATTATTCACATTCAGTTTCATGTTTTCCCTCTTTGCTCTTTAATCCTTGTTGGCCACAGTGTGATACCAGAGAGCTTTTGGGAGGAAAAGTGGGTGTGCTAAGGGGGGGGGCGTGAGTGGCCCGTTGATGGGATACCCATCTGTCTTAGATGGCAAGCAGCAGATGGTACAGAGAGGCAAAAATTAACCCTAAACACCGGTCCAGGTACTGTTCGGCTGGCACATAAAATATACTTTTTTGGAAAGAACACACAAATTCTGAGGCTTCTAAATGAAATCAACAGTAGTGTTGAATATTTATAAATATTGGTAACACTTTACAATAAGGTTTTATTGAGTTAGGTATGTTATTAACTTCCTGTCCTCTACGGAGCCTCTTCCGGTCACAGGAAGTGGTTAAAGCAGAGCGGGCAATCATTGAAACCCATGGAAGAGCGAAGTTGGGACAGAAATGCTTAGATTCTCAGAAATCCACTTCATCAGTGGAGACAAGCTTGGTGTCTGAGCTCCTAGAGATCCACACACTCATTAAAAAGATCCAATTAATGCTCAGGCATGGATGTGAATTCTCCAGAGAGGGGGGAAATCTCTGGTCCCTGCCTCGCTGGAGGAGGATGTTGGTCACAGAGTCAATTACTACAATCCTTACTGGAATACTGCCTTCAGTACCCTGCAGAGGGACACAAGACTACACAATAACATGAACAAGTGACAGGCAGCTAGTCTAGCATGAACTTTTTACACTGTTTTCCATGTTTCCACATTCATTTAAGCAATATTATGTTCATGTACAACACTGTTCAGAAATCAAACATTTTGGGTATTTGGAGTATAGCATGAAAACACAAAGCTGAAAAGGAAAGGCTGTTAACATTTATAAAATGTTATTTGTGAACTTCAGGTCGTCAAGCTATATATATTATATAAGCTGTTATATTTTGATTCATTTTTATATGAGGCTTATATTTATAATTTAAAAAAAAGAATTGTCTTAAAACTGTTTAAACCTCTGATTTCTTTGTTTTTATTTTCCTAATAATATATTAAATAATGCAAATGACAAATTAAATATAGAAATGTTTATGTATTTTACGTATTCTGCCCGTGTTCACAATCCCATGACGTTGGATTACTCGACTATCTTGGAGTTTAATGATCACGGGTATAAGTCCATGCCTTGGGTATTACCCCATTTTCGGGGTATCTCTCTCCCGCATCAGCATCGTCATTGAAGAGGCCTTGCCTTCCAGGCTCTGCAGACATACATCATCTCCAGATGGCAAGGCCTACAAGGCAGCGGGTCAGGGAGGTGGGTCCCTGCACACCATGGCCTATTTGATGACACTGTCGAACAGTCGTAGATAGATTTCAGGCGGCGAAGAAACAGTCAGAGGCATTCCAGCAGTTTATCCCTCGCCGGGTCCAGCAGACTGGCCCTTCTACCTCCCGTCCTGTGCCCAGCTCCAGGAGGGAGGAACAGAAGGATAATGTGGCTGCCCACGTCCCCCACTTAAAGGATTGGGGGTCCGGGCACCGCACCCAGTCCCAGCCTACAGGGGGCAGACCTGACCTCAGGATGGTCATTTCTGCTCAGGAGCACCCTAGGGGGATAGAGGGTGGTAGTTTTCCATTAAGCATCCTCTCTCTCCCATTCCCTTCCAGGACCTCTGGTGTTTTAAGGAGCGGCAGTTCCTGGCAGGGTTTTCGCCCCGTCTCCACTCATACATAGTTCATTCAACTCGGTTCTTCTTCCAAAGAGTTTGGCAGCATGAAAACTTCTGTCCAATGTCTCTCCTTGGGTTCTTTAAACAATAGAGAGAGGTTATAGAATTCCACTCAAATGTTGTCCTCTGCATTTCAACGGCAGAGCAAAGAGCAAGTTCTGTTGCTTACACAGAAGTTAGAGTCTCTCCTAGGAAAAGCGGCCATTGAGCAATAGACTCAGGATTTTACACCTGGTACTTTTTGATACCCAAAAAAGACACGGGGGTGTTGTGTCCTACTCTCGATCTTCGTCTTTTAAACTGTACTCTGCTGACTTACAGGTTCAAGATGTTGACACTTAAGCTTATCGTATCTCAAATTCAATCCAAGGATTGGTTTGTCAATAGACTTGAAGGACGCATATTTTCACATAGTCTGACCCCTGGACTATACACCTCTGGAAGTTCCTGAGGTTTGCTTTGTCTTCGCACACATTCATTAGGTTTTATAGTGTAGATGTCGGCTCAGGTGTTTAGTGGCTTGGTGTGTACTGCACATGACTCAAACACCAGCTCAGGCTAAACGCTGAGACATTTCTGGTTAGTTAGTTAATTAGTTAGTTAGTTAGTTAGTAAGTGAGTGTGATGTCCTTGAGTACTATATGAGAGCTACAGAGTCAGTGTTCTCACCCCTCCACCTCAACCCTTTCCCCCAGCTGAAGCTTTTGATAGCAACAGACATAAGACCAAGTCTCCATGCGCTGCTTCTTCTTATGTCACATTACATCTCCGGTCCCTGAAATTCTCTTCTCTGATCTTATGGTACTGTCAACAGTCAACAGAATGTGCAGCGGAATGTCTGTCAACAGAATGTGCAGCTTGTGAGAAAGAGAGGTAGAAAGCAGTCAGATGGTGTGTGTATACACATGTCAAGGTAGGAAGAAAACCAAAAAAGTTTAAAAAATGGCATGCGAACGAATTAATACAGATGTGACTCCGAGCCATCAGCTCTGCTCGCCCTAAACTGATAGATTTTTGCTTTATACATGCTGCACTATGAGGAAGATTAAGTGTGTGTACAATGTCACCATGCAAAATGACAGCATTAAACAAGACGTGTAAACTTAGAAAAGAACAACTGCATTTGAAGGTGAGCTGCACTTGGTATATTAAAGCAACTGTCAGGTAGTGCAGTAAGTTGGATCTGGCAAAGCATTTGAATTAGCTTGGTTACCAAGAGTCTTGGACCATGGGAATAGCAGGATACAGAGGACAGCAGAAACAGTTAAAATTGTCTCACACCTTTCTGATTCCTCAATTTGCCCAAATAATTGGAAACCATGGCAACCACATTACCTTGTAATACCAGACGGTGGAGCTGAAATCCCCAGTCTGGATTTTTTTTTTTTTTTTTTTTTTTTTTTCTCGTCATCATGGCAAGCCATATTTGTTGGGGGCTCAGAGAAATGAAATGGTGAAATGTGGTGTTTGGTCTTTTTAAATACAGCTTTGATCTGATCACAAGATAGGAAGAGAGACGTGTGGCATTTTGACATGCATTTTAAATACCTCTATTGTGTAGGAGCACCATCATGTATCAAAACAGGCATCCAAGAAATCCTCTTATTTGCTGTCAGACACATCATGCACATAGTGTCATGTTACACTGCCGCCAGCTCGACCCCCCCCCCCCCCCCCCCACCCCACCCCACCCCACCCCATATTCCGGCAGGCCATACAAGCTACAAATGATTAATTCTCTCTCCTTCACACGAGATTTTGGAGACTCAGTTTAATGGTTTGCTATGCACAACCCCGATGTTTTGCACAAAAGTGTGTGCATGTTAAAGGTGTTTTCATGGCACATCCTTGAAGAGAAATACAAAAAAAAAGTACTCTTTTTTTTTTTTTTTTTACTTTTCAATTCAACATTTCACTCATCATTTACATAATTTACACTGATAAATTACTTTGAGCCCTCTAGGGGTCAAAAATCAAAACTGCGTGCATTTTTGCGGAAGAACATTGTTTTGGTTGTGCTTCGGCTCTGTGTGACTGTGCAGATATGGATATGAATATCCTACTGCTCATAAAACATTCAGTACTAGGCTTAAGAGATATCTCTAGTTCAAATGGAAAGGATCTCAAGCTGACTAGCTGAAGATGTTACTGTAGCTAGCTATATCCATTAATAGACACGGTACTTAGGCTGGTAAAAATTCCAGCCCATTATGAAATGACCCTTCACAATAGATAATGATTTCAAATTAAATCTGTTAAAGAGCTACACATGACAATTTATCTGTTCAATAAAATACCTTACTCATATGTTGAGTGATAAAACATATCTGCGTCGCCTTTACAACATTTCAAATCCCTCAGTTCTCACCATCTCCGAAAAGCCAAGCCAATGTTGATTCTCATTTTGTTACGAGCTCTGTCTCGTTCTCTTTTTGCCAGCAGACTCTCCTCTATTCAAAGTTGTTTTCAACCAGATGATTCTCCGGAGGTTCAAGAAATAGTGTGCTTCATGTCCTACTCTCGATCTTCGTCTTGTAACCTGTAAGTCAACTGTACTCTGCTGACTTACAGGTTCAAGATGTTGACACTTAAGCTTATCGTATCTCAAATTCAATCCAAGGATTGGTTTGTCGATAGACTTGAAGGACGCATTTTTTCACATAGAGATTCAACCCATACACAGGAAGTTTTTTACTGTCTGACCCCTGGACTATACCTCTGGAAGTTCCTGAGGTTTGCTTTGTCTTCGCACACATTCGTTAGGTTTTATAGTGTAGATGTCATTCTCTCTCAGGTTGAGTCCTTCCTGTATTCGTCCTTGTTTAGTGGCTTGGTGTGTACTGCACATGACTCAAACACCAGCTCAGGCTAAAGGCGTTCTCATAGCGTCAACACCATGATGCGGTGTCTCGTTCCCTTTTTCATGTCACTACCACACCATACACGCATCCAAGTAGCCAGAGCAACTTTTCTCTATTTACGGATATGACGAAGATGATTTGAAACAATATATTTATTGTAGAAAAATTCTATACAAATAAAAATCAAATTAATTGAACATTAACTAAGATTAATAAATGCTTTAGAAGAATTTTTCATAGTTAGTTCATAACTAATGTAGTTATTCTAACTAATTTTGGTACAAGCCTTACTGTAAAGTGTTACAAAACTATATATTTTAAACAATTTACAAATGCTTCAGGTTTTTTAATAACTAAACTGATTGAACTAAACACTTAATTTTACAGTGTTTGTTACACTTTACATGCAGTTACTATAATAATAACTATAAATAATGCACAATTACATGCAACTAACTCTAATCATAACCCTATTATGTAATTATTATTACTCAGTTAGTACTTAAATGTATAATTACACTTACATGGACACCTTAAAATAAAGTGTAACCTAAAATAGTTTTCAGTTACACTTTATTTTAAGGTGTCTTTGTTACACTGTAATTATACATTTAAGTACTGAGTAATATTAAGTTTAGAGTTTGAGTTTGGTTTGGTGTAAGGGTTAGTTGCATGTAATTATGCATAATTTATAGTTATTACTATAGTAACTACATGTAACATTTTGTAAAAATGTCACTGTAAAATAACATGTTACCTATTTTTCAGAACTACAAAAAAAATTACAGAATTACAGAAAAAAATATGAAACTTATCAAGTCACATTAATTCTCTCAAATCTACAATAATTGCTGATAAAATCACGAGCAGATTGTGTGAAGCTTAAAGCCTACGCTACGGATCGAATCAAAGCCGCAGCAGACTGATGGTGTTGATAAGCACTGCTCACTCCAGAATACCTGCTCTCGGTGGGCAGCATGTGTCTTCAAGAGGTCCTTTTATTCAACACATGGGAATACAAAAATCCTCTCTGGAGCTATGGTGCTTAAAAACCATGAGGCATAAACTATACATGTTTGTGCCATCTAGTTAAGTGTAGGCTGTGCATGCCCTCTTTTCTAGTGCCAAGCACCTGTGGTGAAGCTTTGCACCATGACAGAGAGCAGAATAGACTGTTTCCTGCTTGCCTGTTTCATAAGTGGAAATATGTGGCAAGAAAATGAAGTAAATAAATAGCAATAGAAAAAAGTAAACCCAAAGTTCATAAATGTTGTAAAAGCTGAGTAGCAGAAAGAAAAAAAAAAACAGAAATTCATCTAATGTGTTGAGTTTGATGGAAAAGTTTAGGAGATGCTTATTCATCTAGTCCTGGCTAGTTATAAAAATCCTCTTAAATGTAAACAGTAAAAAATATTGAGAATCACAAAACAGTGAAATTGTTAAATTTTATAATTTTACAACATGTGTAACCCCTTGCCCAGTTTCACTTTATTTTGATGGTCCCTTTGACACATTCTATTGACTATAAATAACATTACACCTACATACTAACTTTCATTAGAGTGTTAGTAGAGTATTAGTAGACTGGTAGGGTTGGGGTTAGAATAAATTGACATGTAGTTGCAAAGTTGCTTATAGTCGACAGATTGTTAAAAAGGGACCATCAAAATAAAGTGTTACCACTTTCCCTAGTAAAATCTTTTAGTACGTTATATATGTAGCCTGTTACGACTATCTGTAGCAACTAGCCTTCCCCTGTAATATATATATATATATATATATATATATATATATATATATATATATATATATTATACTGTATATATGTTTTTTGGATTTTAAATATTTAGATGTAAATTACTTTTTGTTTACCAACAGGGTACATGCGTCACAAGTGATTGGTTGGCCCATCGTGAAGTAGATGGATGGGATCTATCAATCAATCAATCAATCAATCATCTCTTATACAACCTGGGCTGGAGCCTATCCCAGTTTCTTTAGGGCAGAGGCAGGGGAAAGCACCCACCACAGGGCTCTCACACACACACACACACACAGGCAATTTTTTGACCTAACCTGCATGTCTTTTGGACTGTATGCAAATTCCACACACAATGGACTCCTGGATCAGCCGGGGCTTGAACCGGGGACCACCGCATACAGTAAAAAATAAAACATTGTGTTATTGTTCCTGTGAGAACAATTTATTGTCAAAAGTATTTGATTAGTCTAGTATTAAAATAGCTTGTATGGGAGAATAGATGATTCTATGTCGTTGTATGCAAAAATATTCATGAAGCTTTTAGTGGGCAGGAGATAGACACATTAGAACGTTAAAGGAACATGGATGGATGAGTAATAAAGAGCGGGACGTGCTTGATGTTAAAAGAAGCTGTTAAAATTGCAATATGCCGCAAAAGAGAACTCATATTCAGTTTTCGAACTGACAAGCATCTTTCTTTGCATGGCTCAACGGTCACAAAAATATGAAAATATCTGAGTATTCATGTAAACACAGTCGTTTTATGTCTTTTGCTCTTAAAGTGGCAGCAGCTTAATAAACCTTCTGCTGTCTGTGTCATTAATGTTAATCAAACAACAAAAGAAAAAGATAAAATCATTCTCTGCTCTTGACTGAATAACTTTTGTAGCTGTAATAAATATCAGTGTGTATTTAATTCATACAGTAATTTACATTTGATTACTTTATTAAATCTGTATTATTTCTTACTTCTGTTAAGTAGACTTGAGAAATGTATTTAATTTGAACCTTGTTCTATTGTATCTACTTGTCCTATTGCTTGTCATTTGTTTTTGTCAACTTTTTACTTGTCTTCAATAATTGCTTGAGAACTTTTTACTTACATTAGTTAGCCTGGTATTAGTTTTTGCTGTACTGTTGAAATTGGTATTGAAAATAGTGTAATTTCACTGGTATCACTTGGTATCGTAGAAACCTTATTTCCAGCCCCCCAAAAAACACATGATATATATTGTTATTGTGAAATTTACTCATATTGTGATATAAGATTTTTGGTCATATCCCTACTCCTTGCTAGATAGTGGAAAAGTTCCCACAGATTTACATGTGATTTATGTAGGCTCTGTCCCAAATTAATGGCACACATAATGTGCACTTGTGGTCTTGTGGAATTACAATAGACTTACAATCGCAGCACATTTCTTAGTGGTGTTCACCACAAGTAATAGGCAGCAGTGGCATCTGGTCAGAAATAAGTATAGAAATGGCACACAGGTGCCTGGCACACAGGCACACTTAAACCCACTCTTTTTGCAACACAATTTATTTATTTATTTTTATTATTTATTTTTTTTGCATTCACAATGTCCAGACAGATTTCAGCCTAATAGTGATAGAATGGCACATTTTTTTTACATGTATTTTGTCTATTTTAAAAATACAAAATACTGTATTTGTATTTAAATAAATAAAAAATTCCACACAGTATTTTATTTTTATCCATTTCAACTGAGGTATTTTTATTTTAAATACATTTTCATGTATTTATGCCCATCTGTTTTCTTTGGCCGATTTAAAACTTTGAGCACAGAAGAATTCAAAACATAATATTTGTTGGTGACCAGGCTGTTTTTTTTCCAGCAGGGGAGATGGATGGGTTTAATGGGTAGAACAATAAGAGAGATGTGAAACAGCATTTGTTTTTCCCTTGAGCTATTTCTGGTATTTCAGTGAAGCTTTCATTCATTGTATTCTGAGTAACCATTTACAAACCAACTTTGTTTTAGGTCAATAATTTTTATTTCCCACTCAGCATGTTACATGCATGTGAATGTGTGACCAAGGCTGGATATTGATGTTTATTTGCAGGCTTGGACCCAATGCTGGGTTTATAGGTTTTTGGTAATATCCTTTCAGTGGGCACTTACTGAGCAAGAGTAAAGAATGAAAAAACATGCCATATAAGTGATTCTATTTTTTAAGGCTTTTAGTAGACATTGTAGTAGTACATTGCATGTGACGTAAAGAAGTATTTTTATCAATTTTATTTCTTGAATGGAAGGACTGAGCAGTATGCCTAGGGCAATATGTTCTAAAATGCAATATGAAGATGAAACTAGTACTGAAATTTGCTTATTAGATATTCTTTGTAAAAACATGAGTTAAAAAGAGAGAAAAAGGAAAGACAAAATGTTCTGTTAAACTTTTTTGGTATGATGTAAAAAAAAGTTATTCCAAAGTAGGCATTCAAAGTTTAAGCTCTAGTCTCTTGTAAACAGGAAAATAATGACATGGAAACAAATTCTTCTGAAAAAACAACCAGGACGTCACTACATGAAGAAGGTTGAGCTCATAAATATTAATTAGCTGGTATTGATATTGCTAACTCAAAAGCAAGTTTTCTGTTTTCAGTATTACTCTATAAAAGAGCAATTTGACTATCCAGTTATTAATTTAATTGAAAAATAAATTGTTGTAAAAATGTTAATTTGACTTAAAATGACATCTAAAGTATTTTGGGATATAACCCACTAGTCTTAAGGTACAGTATATGTACTCTGCCTTCAGCGTAACATTATGAAATGCAGTATGTTTGAAAACAAGCAACATCTAGTTAGATAGACTCTACACTGACTTGAACCTCATTCCCAAAAGTTTTACAGAGAGAATATTGTGGTCAGTGGTGCGCAGTACTGCACTAACAAATGTGCAAGGAAAAAGACACTACAATATCAGAGGGTGATAAAGATTGACTATCTAGAAGAACATCTCACATATGTCATTTCTGTGCACGAATGAGCACAACTGGAGAGAAACAGAATTGTTCAGTACCTTGGAGATAAAATGAAAGTTTAAAATAGGGTAATAATTTCCCAAATCACACTGATCAACATTTCGTTTCTTAATTAGGGAATTAATGACTCCCCTTTTAAGAGTTCTTCGCATGTGACCAAGTAGAAGCGACAAGTTAATTAGCTTTAACAAATATTTTTTCTTAAATGGGTTCAATTTTCTCACAAAGCAGTTTCTTGAAATCATTACTGCTTCTGAAGAAATGTGAAGCTCAGTTACTGGCAGGATCCTAGTCTGTTTGGTCACTGAATTGAAAAGGAATCTAATGTTATTCCTATTTTCAATTACAATGTAAAAGTATATAAGTGTATGTTAATCCATCTAAGGGCTGTTTACACGACACCGTTTTCAACTAAAAACGCGAGTCTTTTTATGCGTTTTCGCCGTTCGTTTACACAACAACAGTGTTTTGGTGGCCTGAAAAACGGGTTTCAAAGTGCAATTTTTGGAAAACGGTTTCTATGTAAGCAACAAAAACACGAATCTCTGAAGACGATGACGTCATGCAAATGCGTATTACTTGTTCAGTGTTTCATCGCCATCTAATGGCCTGGCAGCAGAACACAGCGTTTTTAGTCGTTTTCGCGGATCCCTGTGAATGGGGATCGTTTTGACAATGGTGTCGTATGTACGCGGAAAAGTCAAAGGGAAAACTTCTCCGTTTTAAGCATATCGTTCTCATGTAAACATACCCTAAAGTCTGTAATTAGAAAGACAATCTTTTTTCAGTCAATTCGAAAACCCTAATTTAGTTTAGGACAATCTCTGCACTAGCTTGGTTTAGCACATTGCTAATTTTGCTTTTTAGTAATTGTCTTTGTAGTTGGAGGGTCTGCATATATATCAAGCTTTTTCTAGTTATTTACTCAAGTTTTAAAGTTTAAGTAATGATAGATAAGTCAGTAAAATCTATTAAAAGACAAGTGTATTGAACTGGTGATTTTTGATCTGTGGAGAACCGACAGTATAACCGAAGTATAATTAAAATTTATTTATAGATCTAATGGACAAGTATGTTCAGGTTCTTGGCCACATACCATAATAAATAAATAAAATGTTTTACTGATATTTAACTTTGATTTATGATGATATAGTATATATATAAGCTATAAAAAGACCAGAAAATAAACGCACAACCAAAATGATGAAACAGTCAAAAAAGTCACAGATGAGAGAGAAGAGCCAAGGCTAAACCTCTGATCATTTACAACTCTTGCTCTTATAACTAGAGCGAAAAATCTTTGTTGTAAAATCTATAACACAGTAACATGGTTAGATACAATCTTGCCTGTTTCTTTAGGGGATTAATCTTTTTTGAATCACTCACTTCAAAGGTTACGTGGTTGTGCTTAAAGTTTGCAGAGGTTTGATCATTGATAAAACACATCCTGAGTTTTTGTGAAGCATTCTGGGGCCCTTAGAAAATGATGGGGTTTATGAAGTGTGAAGAACCACTCAGGTGTGAGAAACCATGTGTTCATTTCTCATCTGCTAATGTTTGAATTTCAAAACTATTTATTTCATAATTGCAAAAACCAAAACTAAAGGAATACCTTCTCTCATAATTTTTCCTCTTTTCCACTTCTGTTTCGTCTTCTTTTCATTCAGTTGGGGAAGGCGTTAAATACCTATGAAAATGCCACATTGCATAAAAGACAAGAAATGTTCTTTCCAATAATGTAAAGGCTAAAACTGACTGAATAATTAGTTGTTGTTGTTGTTGTTGTTGTTGTTGTTTTAATCTGGACAATATTTCACAAATTATCTCTTAAATGTATCCTACATAAATTGCAGAGCAAAGACATTCACATTGCATCAATAACCAAATAAGCCTGTTCAAAGAAATTCTGTTCCGTCTATGGTTGAAGCCTCACTTTAGCTCCATCAACTTCACATAACTCACGGCCAAAGTCATTTGGTTGGTTTGCTGGCTTTAGCCCTTAAATGAGACCCTGTTCAGCCTTAAAGCCTCTCCTGGTGCATACAGCCAATTAGATGAAAATGTCAAGTGTTTTGTGATAGAGGCCTACAGCAAGTGTTTCTTTTCTTATTATTGAAACGGTCAATTTTGTGTTATGTCAGCTGACGGAACATGTCTTTTGTGTGTGTGTGTATCTGTAACAATACAGTCTGTCTCTCTGTCAAGGTTTTGTTTTGTCTTAGTTTTCATTGTGTTCAGTTGCTATTTATTTTCCTTTGACCCAGTTTACCCGTTCGTCTCATTGATTCATCTTATTCACCTGTACCTCATTAATAAACTCATTATCTCCTTTGTTTGCCCTCTGTACTTAAGCCCTCAGTTTCATTCTGTTTCTCATCCTGTATTGTTTGATGTCAATGTGTTCCTGGTTGTGTTTCCTCCAAGCTATTCTCCTGTTTATTTTGATTCTTGGATTAAAGATCTGTTTGATTATCTTCCACGTCGTGCGCTTCTCTACAGCCACCCACCGTGACTCTCTCTAAATATTACATATAGGAGTGTTTTAGGCATGTTACCGAGCAAATCAAATCCTGTTATTGCTTTTATAAAATATATTATATTATATTATATTATAATAATATTGTACTGTATAAAAATAGATTACAGCCATACATGTTTTTTGGAAGAAAAAAAACAAATACTTTTTTTTTCAGCAAGGATCCATTACATTGATCAAAAGTGACGCTAAACACATTTAGAATGTTACAAAAGATTTCTATTTCAAATAAATGCTGTTCTTTTGAACTATTCATTAAAGAATCCTGAAAAAAATCATGGTGTCGACACAAATATTGTGCAGCACAACTGTTTTTAAAATAACATTGATGATAATAAGCTCCAAATCAGCATATTAGTTTGACTTCTGGAGGATCATGTGACACTGAAGTTTGCTGAAAATGCAGCTTTGCTGTCATAGGAATCAATTGCATTTTAAAATATATTAAAATAGAAAACAGTAGGCCTATATTTCACAATATTACTGTTTTTTAGTCAAATAAATGCTGCCTTGGAGAGCGTAAAAGACTTCCTTCAAAACATTTTAAAAAGTCTTACTGATCTTTTTAAACTTTTGAACAGTAGTGCATTTCATGACAGAAAGGAGGGCTGTGTTGACCAATCAGAAGCAAGGGCTGTGATTATATTTAATTGGATATTATGTAGTGTACTAATGGATCATTTTCATTGTGTGGGGAATGGGAGAGAAAGCACAACTCCCAGGTGGTCCTTTTCAGTTTATTCCTCAGTATTGCTGATCATAGGAAAACCAGGCTGACTGAGGGGGTCTTCTGTTGACTCAAAACAAAAGCAAATCTACCTTCACAATGTGGTTAAATGTTGTAGGCATGTCTGATAACACTTGTAATACCTTCAAGGAAACCCATGGGTTTCTCTTTCACACTCAGCTGTGCATGCATCGCCATACACCAAAGCATTTCAATGTATTTGAACTCCTTAGTGGCCATGTCATAGGGCTGGATTATACGCAAGAGTGCCATAAATCTTTCCGCACTACAGAGACTGTGTGTGTTTATGTGCAGGGAGCTGTTCAAGCTGACAAATGATTATATTATTCTTTGTTGTGTGTGGGTGAGTTGTTGTCTGTAAAGAGATAGTTCACTCAAAAATTGAAATTCTTTTGACATTTTACTCACCTCATGTTTTTCAAAATCTCTATGACTTTCTTTCTTCTGTGAAGCACAAAAGGAATTTTTTAAAAAATATCCTGGACTTCCTCATAAAATGAAAGTGAGCAAGAACTAGGGCTGTAAAAAAAAAAAAAAAAAAAAAATCTTTCTAAAAACATGATTTGTGCTCTTTTTTTATAAGTCTTCTGAAGCCATGCGAGAGCTTTGTGTGAGAATCAATGAAACTGAAGTCATTATTACTTGATAATATTCTCTGTAAAAAAAGTGCTCACACTTTTGTTCGGTTATCTTGGTTTCTTTTGGTCCAGACCAAAAAAGAAAATGATACATTTTGTCTTGGTTCGCTTAGCGTTCACTTTTTCATTTTAACACCTAATCAAAAGATACAAAAAAACAGCTTTTATGATGCAACGGAACTTAATACCAAACATGGAAAACAATGCTGTGTGTTGAATTAAATGTGCTTGTTGTATGTGCGTACATATGGTATTTTTACCAGCTGAGAACTCATGAAGAGCTTATAAAATGTGTAAAGGAGTCAAAACAGCACCAGGAATTCCTCCATTACACACACAAATGAAGATCTGCTTCGAGTAAATGCGGTTCTGACATCTGTACCAAACTGTAATGGACAACGTAGCTTCTTTGACGAGAAAAAACAGGTACCCTTGAGCATTCTGTGCTTTTTAGGGTCGCATCTTGTGACATCATGTCCTGTTTTTGGTTCATTTAGATGGCTTTGGTCCACGTTGCGTTAATATTTCAGTCAAACCATACCAGATTTAATTTGGAAGCGGACTGAGTCCCCATTAAAAGGTGAGTCTCAGGCCACTTGTTTGGTGCGCATCAGGCTTCAGATAGCAGAGTTCACACTTATTCAAATGAACCATAACAGAGCAATCGCACCAGAGTTCGTTTTAAATGAAGCAAACCTGCCATGAGTGAACACACCTTAAAATGGACTACAAAAATCATATGGACTACAAAAATGGAATGTTGTTAACTGGATCATGAATTGTCATGTCACTGGATCCTGATAATGAATGACTGGATCATGATAAATATCAGTCTGTTCCTTACACTTCGATGATGCCTTTATAAAAAAAATTGTCTCTGTATCATAATTCACTTTGCAAACACATAAAACTAAGTGTAATTCTTTAAAGCACATCAAAAGATTATTAAAACATAATGATTTCAAAATGTAATATTAAGTAAATATTTTCTTTTGACAATATTATAAAGTGCACTTAAACAGAAACTATAAGAAACAGTCATGCAAGTGTTTTCTCTTTAAATACACTTATGTGGCCTTTTATTTCATTAATATTTTGTGCAAGTATTTAAAGGGGGGGGTGAAATGCTATTTCATGCATACTGAGTTTTTTACACTGGTAAAGAGTTGGATTCCCATGCTAAACATGGACAAAGTTTCAAAAACTAAGTTGTACGTTTGAAGGAGTATTTTTGTTCCAAAAATACTCCTTCCGGTTTGTCACAAGTTTCGGAAAGTTTTTTTCGAGTATGGGTATGTGTGACGTCAGATGTAACGGAATTTCCTTATATGGGTCCTAAGGGCACTTCTCCAGTAAGATCGCGGCCGCGCGCACACTCTTAGACCAGAGCAAGAGAGTGAAAGCAGTTCGCCATCAAAGCGCCCTGCCCGGCTTTTGGGAAGTCAATGTCACCAAAGAAGTGTGTTTTTGGTTGCCAGGGCAAGACAACCCTGCACAGATTCCCAAAGAACCCAGCGTTAAGGAACCCGTGGATGGAGTTTGTTTTCCTGAGCATAAACGGAGTTGTGTAAGACTGTTTGTTCCCTGCATTTCGACGATGATTGTTTTATAAACAAAGCCCAGATCGAGCAGTCGCAATGATAAAGATTCGCGGTCGTGCGTTGGAACCGGACGGTGAGTAAAACTGTTGAACTGAACGAATGTCTCTGTGTGTTGTCACTAGCTCGGCGCGTTAGCACAGCTAAGCTTCGCCCACAGGGCCCGCCTCCAGCCGCTCGGTTTTTTCCGGAAAGACTCGGTACAGTCTATCTTTCTGTTATTAATATAATAAAACAAAATACTTTTTGGAGATATGAAGGATGCAATATTACTCTATAGGTACTCAAGATTAACAGGAGATTGAGTGAAAATGAGCATTTCACCCCCCCTTTAAAAATATATATCTGACATACACTACAAGTGCATATTCAGTACAATTAAGGGCACTTCTTTTTCATAAGGGAACTCTTTATTATGTATCCAGCACTATTTTTTGACATATTTTTGTCTGTATTTGGCACCCAGGCAAACACACAGAACATCTCTCTTCACAAAAAGGAATCAAACTCATTGCCAGACACAAGCCAGTGACCCTTATTTGTTAAGATGTGCACTGAAGCCACAAGGCACCCATCAAGCGAGCAGTGATATGGAAGAGGACCATATTGCCTTTTCACAAGAGAGGAGTCTACCATGAAAATAACGCAGCTCTAGCTCATCCAGAAAGACATTATGTTCGTCTCATTCATATTCTCCTGTTTCTGCCTGAATAATTTCTTAGCACTGTCCAGACTTTGTAGCAGAAGCTTACAAGCCAATAACGGCAATGGTGAAGTGTGTCAGATGTACACTGGAATGAAAACACTGAGAAATTAACCAGGAGATATATTTCCAACACCTATATAAAAAGTGCTTCTTTTTTGTCTTTTTTGTCTTTTTTTTCAACAAAAGTGTGACATGCTTTGAAAGGTCATTCTAACGTGTCTGTATTAATTTGGACTAGAATCAGCAACCAGATCTTGCAAAGAAAATGAAACATGGTCTGATAGCCAATACAGTCACCCAATGTTCAGACATCTTGGACTGTGAAGCCTTAATCTATATTTAATACCGGCCTGGGAATTCTGCCATGACTGAATAAATCACAAACTTATTAATTGGTCTGTTCTGTTTCCATCTTAAAGTTTGTATATGTATACAGTCTGTTTATGTAAGACCCTGCTGACATAAAGTGACTGAAATTAACTTGCATCACATGTGCTGCATATCATGTAGTGATGTGTCTACCTAAAATTATTCCTTAAATATTTATTTATTTATTGACATCCCTATTGCTCTATATATTGCAATATTATATTAAATACACTCAGCTACCTTTGCATAACACACAAATGTGCAAGCATTCAGGGACTGTTTATTTTATGAGATAAACTCATCAAAATTCATTAGCTTTAAACAAATTCTGCTCCCGCTATCTGCCTAAAGGTTAACAACATGCCTCCTACAGATTATGCTTTAATGGCAGTTAAAGGGATGGTTCGGAGTAAAATCAACCTAGGGTCCTTTGCACCATGACCCCGAGCCAGATTATATTTTGTTGGTAGTACCAGTTTGCAACAATTATTAGTTATCACTAAGTTGTCAACACTTCGGAAAAAAATAATAATTCGTTGTTACACTATATCCTTATGCATCGCTTTCTGCCATGACTTTTACTTGCTTTTCCCAAATCACGGAAGTGACCTCGAAGTCCGGGTTAGCGGTAGCATGAGCCATCAGGCAAGTGTTTTTTAAATAAACTCTTGATGTACTTACAAACTTTCCAATGCCTTGTTTTATGAGTACAGAACCAATTTGTAATACTGTAGAAGTTTGGTACCATTCTGGGCATTATTAGTGGGGTAATTTACGAGATACATCCTTGGATCCGTTAGCGCCTGCACTAAGCCATCCGGCTGATATCTCTAAATAAGCTCTAATTTTAATAATGTTCGACCGAGGGAAAAAATGCTTCTGGGGGGTGTTTGGCTCAAGGTCATGGTGCAAAGGAACCTAGGTTGATTTTACTCCGAACCCTCCCTTTAAACTCAGATTTAGAATATATCTGAATGCTTATGAGGACATAACATGGGGGGCCTCGGGTGAGCTCTGAAGGAATTAAACATGGTCTGATATCATAAGTGCATGGAAACACACAATAGCTAAAATATTGAACAGTATTGTTGAAGAGTAATTAATCCTCTCAGGCCTGATTAGTCAGCTACTCTAATTGTTCCTCTAATGACTTGACCTTGGGAAGACTTTGATTTGCAATAGCAAATAGCATATTACACCACTGCACCAAACAATCACCTGAACGCAGCACCTTCTTAAGAGAGGTTAAGCATTGTTTTGCTACAATGTTGCAATATTGTTTGATTCACATATTGTGATTTTACCACCAGTGAGGCAACAGTTTTGAATTAGATTTAATTACATGTCACTTAAGGTTTGTGTGTGAGTGACTGACTGATTGAAACACTATTATGTGCTTTCTTGCAGAAGCGGGTCGATTCTGTTTGGGCTTTGTTTGGAATTATTTATGTTGATGCAGCATATACAAAATCACTGTTATTTTAGTAGTATTTATATACTATTATACCATGGTCTGGGTGAATTCTCGATTCTGATTGGCTGCAGGGTGTCCATTAAAAAGTGATAGAGGACACCTAGTAAATAAACCGTCAGGCGTAACAGGGAAACCAAGTTATTGTCTGTAAAAACTTTAGATTTCGATTGTAAAACTAATTAAAATATAAACTAATGTTTTAAAAATGTTAATGCCCTTCGAGGTGTCCATTGTCAGGTATTAATGGACTTCCGCTGCGCGTCGGACGGTTCACGCCTCGCCGCCGTCCATTAATACCTGACAATGGACACCTCGTCGGGCATTAACCCTTACTTATAGTATTTATAAATATTTTGAAGGAGCTTTTATTTTTATATTTTCACTTTCATTTTAGATTACGTTTTATTAAGTTTATTGTGCCATTTATAAGTGCCATTAATGTAATAAACTGTTGTATTTAAATTTTTATTTTGACAATTTAGTCGATAATCATTAAATAACCAATGACAGACAAATACCAGAATACCAGTAAAAGAGATTTATCTGAAAGGTAAAGTTATTATTATATACAGGCATATGTGTATTTACTTTTTTAATTGGCCATAAATAATTGAAGATATGTCATAATAGAAATACTGTGAAATCCAATTTAATGATTTTATTCAACTATAGGTTTTAATGAAAGCAACTATCTGATCTAAGATTTATGGTCTGGGGTATGGAGAATCTATAAATTATGACAAAATAATGTACTTGCATTTTTGTTACTTATATATAAATCACTTATGAAATTTCGCTGTGCAGGGAGATCGTAATGTGATACAATTTAATGCAAAATACTGGAAACTATAAATCTTAAATGTTTTCAGAATGTGTGCTTGATCAGGCACTTCAATATTGAATTTTCATCAGATTTCTAGATGAGAAAGTGGCAGGTAGTGTGTAGTGATTTCAGCAGAGCCAATCCTACTGAACTAAAACATTCAATACAGAGCTGAACTTTTTGCCTTAGCCAGCCAGCACTCCAACCATGAGTGTTTAATTATAACGATTTAACATTTCCATCTTCACTTCTCCTTGGTTTACAGTTGTGAGAAAAGGTTACAAAAGCATCCACTTAAGCATTTTCGATTGGAAATGCAGTGAAATTACACAATATAATTCCATTAATACATGGAAAACTTACTGAAAGTGCTAAAGTATGCTGTTACATAAGTTAATCAGACTTAAAGGAGAACTCCGGTAAATTTTAACATTGAGCTCATTTTTTTGTAAATTTGGAGTGCTGTCAATACAGAGAACAACGACAAAAATCGGTGTTGCCTACACCGTGTTATCCTCTTTTTAAAATTGGCACCCTGTTGACTTCAATGGGGCAAGTTTTAAACCTGCTTTTAGCCTCTTAACATCCTTGATGTGTCATTACAAGTGCCCAGCCATTGTGAGTGATTCCTTCAGAGTGAACACGGTGAATCTGACTGCAGTAGATGTGAAAGATATGAATAAAAGTGATGTTAATTCAGCCAGTGCTCATACCTGTATTTACTTCCTGTTTTCGGTCGAAGTCCACAGTAGTCGATTGTCGAGTTCACGCGCATAGGTTTAGTAACTATGATCACGCGCGTGAACTCGACAATCGACTACTGTGGACTTCGACCGAAAACAGGAAGTAAATACAGGTATGTGCGCTGGCTGAACTTGGAATTTTGGCAAGATACATTACTTTCCAAATAAAGAAATGTAAAGTCTACCCTAAAGAAACACCCATACTTTATCAGAACAATATTTTAGCATATTGCCTTATTTCCTCCATGTCCTCAGTATTTTAGCTTGTTTCCTTTCAAAATAATCTTACGACACCCTTGACGGCAAAGGAAAAAGGTCTCCATCTCCATGCTCCTGACACAATAACATATTTGTTTGCCAAAGCTTTGAAACTACTCCAAACTGTCAAATGACCCACATCAGTAAAAATGAAAACAAACGACAGGGTAAATAACTTCAAATATGAAATACTCTGGCCATATATCTTGGCAGTGAGAGCCCCAATAGCTCAGGTGTGACATTCCGTGGCTGCCAAATGTGAATAATGGCAAACAGAGGAGAATGAACCCTTGATGTATTTGCAGTTCCGCCAGGCCTAGCATGGCACTTTTATTGCCTTCATATTCTCTCCTTTCTGCACACAGAACGAAAGACAGAAAGAAAAAGACAGGGGTCCCTTTCAGCACTTGAAGGCTAGCACAGCTGGGACTAGGCGAGATGGGAGAAGGGCATGAAACATGAAATGATAAAACCATGTTAACACGTATTCCCTTGTAAAACATAAAAATGCTCCTGCCAGCATGAATACATACAGATTTGCACATAAATGTAAATGCTGAGGTTCTCTTTAGACATGCATTGAAACATCTACATGTGGATGCAGTAATTCTGGACACAGGCAAAGCTAAATGGACAAGAGACAAACAAAATGAGCCGGTACCTTGTGAATGTGTCTCTAAGAGTAGATCTTACCCAATAATGGGGGAGCATCTGAGAAATCAACAGGCACTAATAGTTTTTTAATGAGTTTGTGAAATGCACTGGGGCAACTGTGTAATAAAGAACAAAGCCTGTTTAGAGACTCCAGAGCCAAATAATGCATCCAGGCAAAGGTAGCTTTAATGAACAGATGATGAGTGTCAGAGATTAGGGAGAGCAAGAGATAAATGGGGAAATTTGTATTTGCAAATGGGGTCAAATTAATCTTAATGCATCCATAAAAAAATATACACGAAAAGGGCACAAGGATAGAAATGCAGCTAAAAGCGCAGACCTCCTACGCTTCACACTTCTGTTTTAATGTTTTCTTACCTGGTGGCATCTCTGCTCTCGTTAAACAGTCATTTTGTGAGATCTGAATGAGCAGCCATCCTTCAGAGAAGAAGTAAAGTCAGCTTAGGGCAGGGTTTCTGCAAGAATGAGCGAAATCCGAAGTACAATAATACAATACTCTAAAACCATAAAGAAACGAGTGATGAGTCAGATACAGGTCAAAATCATTGAATATCACTGACAAAGTGTCAGATGCAGACTTAACGAAGGTTTCTTTCTTTTGAAACCTTTTTTCGATTAACTCAGTCTGAAGGATTTTTAATTAATTTATTTATTTATTGGAATGTTCTGTGAAGGGAAAGAAAGAAGGGGGAACTGTCCCTTTTATATTGTTACATTTTTACAACTGCACATCATTGGATACATATAGAAGTTGTTGAGAAATCATTTACTGCATTTTGATGTATTCTGTGGAATCCAGGTTTAATGTAATTCATAGTTTCGATGCAGATGTCACCTCCATTTGTAATATCACTCATTCGCGTTGCATGTATCTAGGCTTCAATATCAAGGACAGCAATCAGCAACAGCAACAAAATAAACCATTCCTACAGCCACCCGCTTTCAAAGCAGCACGAGTAAACATGCCAATCCCTGTTCTGTCATCTTTACTTCTGTGAAGGCAAGCAGGGCTGGCTACATAATGAGACCTGTCTCAACAACATAATAACTACCTCCTTAAGGGTCGAGCATGCCTGACAAAAGCCACTGAGACCATGTGTTGTGTTTTCCAGTTGTTTGTTGTTGTGGTTTCAGTATATGAGCTGCTTTTCAGATGGAGCATTTTTCTTTCCTTTAACCTCAGCTGAGCATGAAAAGTCCCGTCTCCTGCCAGACAAAAGTAAATTGCATAAAAAGATAATGCTTCCATTGATAGGTCAAGATCAATGAAATGAGACAGAGGCAGGAGAAATTATAGTCCTTGCGGGAAGCCACGAGTTTTTCCTCCCCACCTCCTACCATGTTCTCGTCTCTAACTGAACTTTAACTACTTGCTACCTTTTTTATTCTTCAAGAATGTTCTGACCTTTTGTTCAAAAGTTCAGCACACGTGTCGTACTGTGCAGACTGAGTGGGTCAGCTATGGTGTTAGATGATCAGGGGTGAAATTAGAATTTTTTTTTTTTTCTGGATCTAATGGGCATGAGTATGCTCTTTAAATGACAAGAAAAAACTCAATGTTCCTGACTTAAGTAAAAGGAAAATGCCAGCTTCTTGGCTTACAACAAGAATCCGAAATGTTCTGGATTGCATTAAAAAAGAATGCCATTTTTATTATTTTTATTTTTATTATTATTATTATTATTATTTATTTATTTATTTATTAATTAATTAATTAATTAATGTATTATAATTTTTTTTTTTTTTTTTAAATATAGTGTATAGAATTGTTGTTCAAAATGTTTTATTTGAATTGGCAACACACAAAAAAAAGTTTAACTGATAGGAAGAGGAATTTACTGAACTGCAACTCAAATTTAACATACACTTTGGGAAATTAAGTGTCTTTTTTCACACACTGGGAAAAATCGTAGAAATAATTTTCACCCAGAAATTGCTAGGACGTTTCACAAATAATCACAAAGAAATGACAAGTATCACACAGAATTAAAGATTACATTTTGAAGACTGACTGACTGTCTGTCACTGACTGACTGACTAAAGTTTTTTCAAACATTTCTAGTTAAAAATAATGGTCATATGTAGTTCTTTGAATTTCATTTCATTTTAATTACTTTTTTAGACTCAAATTTAAATAGCAATTTTCCCATTTGCTACCTCAATTGAATTTGAATTTCCCAGTTTAATTCTGAATGGATCACTACTCTGTTGTCTAGTCTTAAAATTGTATCCGTCATCAAGAAGTTGCCAACATGGCTAGAATCATGTCATTTTTTCTACCAGTTATGGTTGTCTTTTAACTTCTGATCCCACCGTTTTCATGGAAATTGTCAATGAAATGGAGTTTGATAAGATAAAAGAGAAAAAATGCAGATGGTCTTTACCTCCACCTTAAAGGGTTAGTTCCCCCCAAAATGAAAATTCATAATTTATTCACCCTAAAGTTGTTCCAACCCTGAACAAAATTCTTTCTTCTGCTGAACACAAAAGAAGATATTTTGAAGTACATATAACCAAACAGTTGATGATTGAAGATTAGCCCCTTTCACACAGCAATCCCGGTAAATGACCGTAAAATTGGCAGAATGACTTTACTGGAAAATACCCAAATATGCTGTTCACACAAGCAACAGCGTTCCGGCTTTTTCCCGGTAAGAGACCATTCACTCATCAGCTCCAAAATACCGGTATATTCTGTGATGTAAAAAAGCTGTTGTCTTCATCCTCCCACGAGGAGAAGCGTTTTTTAACGCATGAGTAAAAGGCATAAGGGGATGATCAAACAGAATGTGTTTTTGCTCTTAAAAACACGAGACGCGCATAATAGTATCCAACTGCAGAGCCGCAATGCTGAAGAATAGAAAAGAAGGCCGGGTCTCGAGCGCGACACGTTGTAAAAGCTGGGAGACGTGGCACATATGGTCATATTTAAATAGAAAAACTATTAAAAAGCTTACTGTAAACAGCGCTGAGTAACCACATCATGTCCATAAGAACTTTATGATTGGCTTCTTACGTCAGCTTGCTCTGACCTTGTACGTGATCGTACCGGTAATCTTCATTCTGCGTTCACACAGATCACATTACCGGTAATTTACTTACTTAATTTAATTTATCTTACTGGTAAATTGCCGGAACCAATTCACCGCTATTTTTTATTCTTTTGTGTTCAGCAGAAGAAATAAATTCATACAGGTTTGGAACAACTTGTCTACTTGTCTAGTCTCAGCCTCAAACATCGTGCTCCCACACCATTGGCTGAATGCATATGTCACACAAAATTGGAAGCACTTCAAGTCATCATCTGATTGTTGGAATTCTGCAAGATTTCTGGGAGACGCACGTGTCATGTTCTTTAACGATCTGCCTGGAAACAAAGCCGTTGTGACGCCAGACCCCCTTGTGCAAGAAGAAAGCCATTGTGTTTACAACTGTGACAATGAGAGCTTATCATGATCAACTAAATGCTGAATTTTCAAAAATATACAAAGTATGTGAAGTTTGTGGCACAGACTTGAGAGTTTTACACACCAGTCTGTTATTATAGGGACATCAGCATTACATTTTCACGCCCCTAAACATGACGCTGAACAAAACTAATTGTGATTGGTTGCTTTACATGTCAGTCAAACTGCTTTTGGGTGGTCCTTGGCCAATGAAAGCTGCTAGTCCAGACCTTCTGCCATCAAACTGAAAGTTTGGCTACGCAAGACTAAAGGGTGTCTAACACCTGGTGCCTTGGTCATAAATTATCATCCAGATGTTCCTTCAAATTTCACCCCTTTCCCACTGGTAGCACAATGTTTTGGCCAGGGCTAAAGACACAGATGTGTTTGGCCAGTTTGCTTCCTTAGGTGATTGCAGTTTCGCTCCTTGGCCTTGAATAGACACAAAGTTCGGTCTTATAGAGAGATTAGCATTAGCTAATTTGCTTCTTAGTGAGATGTGCTGCCCTCCAAGGCATGCATATAAGATAGGTCAAAGGTCACGGTAGCTTCCCTTGTCAGTTTGTTCCAGAGGAAAAAAAAGCTTCATTAATTTAGCAGGTTATCAGTTCCTACCACTCTCTCTCACTTGTGCTCACACATTGACACACACACACACATCTTTAAAGTTTTTCCTTTTTTCACGATCTAAATTTTTTGTGGAGCTGTGGTGAATATGGTGCTGTCCTTGCCCATGGGCCTCAGGCATGTTTTATTTATGAATCTGATTAAGCCCAGTACAGTGCCCATATGGGATAGAGATCCATAAAAGCGACAAAGGAGCAGTGCGCAGCGTAATTCTCTTTCATTATCTGCAGCTGTATAAGAAGGGAGGCTGCTCACATTTAATTGAGAATAAGAGCTTGCACAATGCTCTTTGAAATTCCCCGCTCAGCTCGCTAAATCAAACTTTTAGCAACATTCAGTGAAGGGCACAGCGTGGTGGTACTTCAGGGGCTGGCATCCAACGCTGCCTTGAAGCCTAGGCAATGTTCTCGTGCTTTTCAGTGAAGTGCTCATTAATATGCCTGAAGGACTATAGGCCCACCAAACGTACAAACGAGAAATGTTCGACATTCAAAGTGTGAAACTGATTATGCTTTACCTTTCTTTGCACTTCATTGTTCAGTGATTCCAAACTCATTGTGTATTGGCTCAGATAAAGACACAAGGCCAACAATGGCTTATGAAGCACTGGTCTGTCACAGGGCGCACAGACTATTCAGTAGTGTATTCTCATGGGTGCCTACAAAGCATAATGCTCTTTTATAGCTATCATCTGGGTCATTCTGGCTCATCTGAAATAAAGCACTGTGGATTACTGTACAAAGTTAATAGCATATGGCGGCATCATTTCCTCTTTAGTCATAAAAGCATCCCACCCTGTCACTTACACCCATGTATCTTACCTTTATTCGGGTCAGTCTGGCAGTCCATCTCCCCTTCTTTCTGAGCTACCGAGTTAGTAGGATTCCATCAGGGGCCCATCAATCCCCAAAACGACAGCTTGAAGGCCCTCCGCGAATAACTGCATGCAGTGGAAGCACTGACAGCCGAGGCGGACGAATATGACAATAATGATTTTATCTACAGCACAGAAAATAAAACTGTCAGACCTATTAGGATTTAAAGGCAGGAGAGTGGGAAGAGGGAGGTAGATATGGAGAAAGAGGTGGAAGAGGAAAAGTGTTTGAGAGCTTGTGAGCTAGAATGGATTTTAATAAAAGAGCCGGACAGCTGGCGTGGATGAGCATTATTCATAAACAAATGGTACAGTTTATTTGTGGTAAAGACGATAAAAAATAATACTTGCTTTGGGTATTTCACATTTCACTAGAAGGGGATAGTCATGATAACTTGTCTCTTTAAAATATTATGTGCACAAAAAACATTTTTGAGCTTTCAGCAAGTGATTTTGAAAAGAGTCATTGTCATTTTTGCAGATTAGTCAACTACAGGTAACTGATGCTTCTCTGTACCTGATGTTTAGACTTGGTTTGGGTTCAGTGCCAATGTGTCTTTCTAACAGGTTGTAGACCATTTGGAGACATCTGTGCTTCCACATGCAGCTGAGTGTAAAACTTCCTTGAAGAAAGTTCTAAATTTTGACAATTGCATTGCTTTCTCCTCAAAGGCAAACTAAAATTCCACATACAAAAATAGTTCTAAATAGTTCCTGATCAGGATTCTTTTAACTTTTTCACAAGGTTACATAAAGGTCCATGCTTTGAAAGTGCTATACAGAACCTTAATAAATAGCCTTTTTAATATTGTCATCATATTCTGAAATATTATAGCAATTTGAAAGAACTGTTTTCTATATTAATATATTTGGTGCTCAAGAAACATTTCTTATTATTATGCATTTTGAGAATACCCAAACCATGATACATCTTACTGATATATATGATAAATATTATTATAAATACTATATTATAAATATATCATAATAAATATTAAGCAGTACAACTGTTTTCAATGTGTGTGTGTGTGTGTGTGTGTGTGTGTGTGTGTGTGTGTGTGTGTGTGTGTGTGTGTGTGTGTGTGTGTGTGTGTGTGTGTGTGTGTGTGTGTGTGTGTGTGTGTGTGTGTGTGTGTGTGCACGTATTGTAATTTTTGTAACACTATACAATTTACAGTTTGCAATGGTCCACAATGAAAGATCCCTCCAGTCTCCAACATTGTATATGTATCATACCTCTTTTTTTAAATGTTAATTTCATGCTTCTCAGTTCACATGACATGAATTTTGATTTGTAGGGCAACACAACCTGAGTTGTTACAGAAATACCATTGACATACACTTCAATTAGACTGAAACAGCTTCTAATGTTGTTTTAATAATAATTTATGCATGCAGGTGAAGTTAGCAGCCACCATCAAGATATCACTCAGAGTGTGATCAAAAGGCCTGGCATTTTCTCTGAAGCTCTCACCACCTTTTGGAAGGAAGCGAGGCTGAGAAAACAGTCATCAGCTCATTTGATTGCACTGGAGAGTATTCATATGCAAACACAGGCTAATACAACCTTTCACTCCATCTCCATCACACCCACAGACCAAGATTATCTCTCCTAATCACCTAACCCTTTCGTCTCAACCTACTGTCTGCTTGCATCTAATCTGGCCAAATTAAATCAAATCCTGTCTGGATCACTGTAATGGCCTTGAAATTGTGGGCAAATATTCACATTAATAATTTGGGTAAATGGTTTGTATTATCCATGAGAAACTGTATGAAATGTGGAAACGTGACAGCATTTGTGTCCTGATTGGGTACATACAAGTCGGTGCTCTGTTCTGTGTGGAGGTGTTATTCAAATATCCCTATACTATACATGTGCTCCTTCACGAATATGAAGGTCTTGTTTAATCTGGATGGAAATTTATCACAATGCACTTGTCATAGCACCTGCTTTTGAATACCGTTATCCAACCTCCACCTGCGTTATTGTCAAAAGACAGTCAATTAAACACTGCTGAAAACCCCAGCATAAACCAGCATCAATGCCATATTGGTCCAAGTTGGTTTATGCTGGTTAGTGCTGATATAGTAAAGGTCTAGCTGGTGAATCAGCATCGTCATCTGAAATTTTTTATAAAATAAAAAAAGTCTAACTGGTAATATATTGAATCAGAGTTCATTCAAGAGGCTGTATGTAACAACGTTGTACTTATCCTCTGTTACATCAAATTTGGGAACTTCTGCGTGTCAAAATGCAGACCCCAGTGAAGTTGTAAAATTAGTAAAAGGAATAAATGTAAAAGGCACATAGTAAAAAGAATGTCATTGCACTCAAGAGCATGACAAATTGTAGACAAAAGTGACAACATGTACTTTCAGCAACTGCTGAAATGAAGTAATTAACCAAAGTCAAGTGCCCAAATAAATGGAACACTGATCACCATAATGGTTCAACTTTTGTACACACACAACGTTTGTTCTGCTTTTGCTGGGATCATACCAACATCCGCAAGGCAAGGCAAGTTTATTTATATAGCACATTTCATACACAATGGCAATTCAAAGTGCTTTACATAAAAGAAATTAAAATAGTAACAAGAAATAAGATGAATTAAAACAGTTAAGAAGAATAAAAAAAAAAATACAGTACAGTACAAACAGTCGGACGAACATTGGCACAGTGCTCATTCATTAAATGCATAGCTAAACAGATGTGTTTTGAGTCTGGATTTGAAAGTGACTACTGTAGGAGCACATCTGATCTCCTCTGGAAGCTGGTTCCAGCTGCGGCTGGCATAATAGCTAAAAGCGGACTCGCCATGCTTTGAGTGAACCCTTGGTATTTCTAGCTGATATGATCCTAATGATCTGAGTGATCTGTTGGGTTTATATTTAGTGAGCAGACAACATATTCTTGTCCACCAGCACACCAGTATCATATGCTGGGGACCAGAAAACCAGCAACTCAGCAACTAACATCTCAAGCTGGTCTTAGTGTGCTAAACATACCTTATGCTGGTGACCAGCCATACTGGATTTTTCAGCAGGGTATGCATGCCATCTTACATTTTAATGTTCAATAATATAGGATAGGTGGATGTGCAATCTAACAATTGCTGTGCATTTTGTAAGCATGCAAAACACATGCAAATAGGTTGGCCGTTAGACAAACCCATATTTAAAGCCGGTTTTATGTATGTTAATACCAAATACTTGCCAAGCAACTCAAGTCACTGAATCTTAAATAACCAGGGTTTGACGAACTCGCTGCAGGCCGCCTGGGTTCTGAAAGGGGCGGCTACCGTCTGCCATGATGGGAGGAGAAGGGAACGGAGGACCCCTGCCGGCTGCCCGATCCCGGAGGAGCCGTCGCTGTCCACCAGGCGGCAGAGGAGTGTCGAGCCGTCCACCAAGGGCTATCCAGCACCACCGGCAGGCATCACGGAGGAGTTCACCCAGCTGGTGGGGGACTGGGTGGCAGTGCTTTTTGGGAACCGGACCAAGATTTTTTCTCTTCTTTTCCTCTCTCCCCTCTCTCATCTCTGTCGCTCCTCATTCTTCCGTCTCCTTTTCTCTCGCCTCATCTGTCCTTACCCCCAGGTGCCGTGGCAGGGGGGTAGAGCGCAGTCTAAAAAGGGGCGATGGGTGTATGTGGCAAGCAGGACGGGGCCGAGAGCCGTGAGAGAACGGAAAGAGGCCGGTGGAGTGATTGATAATGAACGTCTCGAGTTTCTTATGGAGAAGCTCCGGAAGCATAAAAGGAGGAGGGACGACAGTGAAGGATGAGAGAGGACCAGGCCTGGACTTTTACATTGTGTTTTGTTTATGTGTGTGCGGCAGTCATCCGTGTGGGTTTGTGAAACGGTTGCCGGTTCCCGTCTCCTTCTTCCCTGAACAACAAACCTTGCTACAACAGATAACAAAGATTTAAATTTTAATTTAAAAAAGAAACCCATTGTGAGCAAGAGTGACAGAACCTCAGAGAACCTCTTTGGCCCACAGAGACAGCAGATTAGTACCTGCTTTTCAATGGTATTAATTTACAAATTCAGTTATCATTTCTAATTTCTAAAATCTATTTGAGCTTACACGAACGTTCTCCCCAAATGACGTATTTATTATGGGACATCTGTACAGCCATAAACAGCAGTGCAACTGCAATCTCGATAGATGTTAGTAATTTTTGCACTTGCTTTATTTTTTGCACTCTATTTTAGAAAATCAGGGCCTTTACATATATATATATATATATATATATATATATATATATATATATATATATATATATATACCCTGAGATAGTGAGATCTGTCCCAGACAGCCTGTTTTGTCACAAAGTCTGTTTATTTTATTTCATGAATCTCTTAACATTTATTCATGCTTTATAAATGTTACCTTCATAAAGAATGTACTGCCACTTTTGTAAACCACATTTGTATAATTTGCATTGTATTTGAAAATATTATCACATTATATTTTACATTGTGAAATAATCTGACAAATATGCCACTGTTTTCCATGGACTGAATATTCAGAAAGCAAAATGGCTTGTGCTTCATTTCATTACATTTGAAAGAGATAAAGGTACATAGCTTTTCACTCGTGATTAAAAAGAACATTTAAGAGATTTATGAAAAACTTTGCCAGAAATTTTTAATATGCTTGCAGCTGGCTGTCTGACTGTGCAATCTCATTTGAATTAGTTTCAGCACAATAACCACAATTTATTTTTTTTTCAGTCTTTTCATAAACTCTTAATCTTTCAATAATACACTCACCTTAGCCATCACTGCTAACAAAGGAACACATGACATAATTTTTATTTAAAACACCTCTCTTTATTTTCATGATTTTAAAAAATATCTATGTTTTTAGCTCACAAGTCTGTCTCTCAGTCTTTAAGAAATCAGAGATTAAATATTTTAGAAATGCTTTTGCAGTTTACTGATTAACACTTTATTTCAACAATACACTTTTTATTAACTATAAGTAAATTTGCTCTGAAAATCTAGTCTTCTCTTATCAAAAACAATAAAAAAAACATTTGCATGGTCTTCAGCTTGGATGATAGTATCCTTAAACAGAATATTGATGAATTGAGGCAAAATCTAATGGCCATTGAGGCTCTGTAGACTATAGTTATTCTATAGATGACTGGATTATAATGAAGATGTTGTCATAGTGAAAACATAAATAAAATGCACTTGAGGCCAGAGAAGCTATATATTGAGAAGCTAAATATTGGTTGAGGTTGTTTGAGTATTTGCATACTCACAAACAAGTAATCATCTGAATAAGACCTCATATTTGCTTTTCAACTGTTGCAAAAATATCAATTAATTAGGACATAGGACATTTTCTGTCCCCAGTTTGAGAATTTAGGTTTTGGATCTTCCAACAGGATTTATTGAAAACTGTGTTTAGTGTGAGTCAATGAATGGTATAATCAGAATCTTTTGTTTGGCTGCTATTTGTCTAAATTAGGGCCCGAGCACCGATGGTGTGAGGACCCTATTGGAATTGCTCCGTTTTTTCATATTGCATTCACTGGAGGGATATTTCCCTGTTCACTGTGTTGGCTGCTATATTACTGCAGATTTAATGAATTTGAATTATTATTTGAATTATGAGTCAAGGTCATGATCAGTTTGAAGTCAATACTATGGTCTGTTGTCCTTGTGGGATTTAATGAGTTCTGGCTTCTACACGACATTTATTTTTGATACTGAACTCTCTCTCATTTCATAGCTAGGCCAAATTTTATTACAAAACAATAAGTAAGATGGAAGCTATTAGAACCTAACAAAAATGAGCTGTTTTTATTTTTTTATTTTCTTCTTCTTTTCGGGAACTGACCCAACTGCACAGGAAGAACTGCTTTTGGTTCACCGTCTCTGGTTTGGCAGTCTCAGGTGATTTTTATCCAAACACTGAGTGTGTGGTGCCAGGGGACATCAGAGCTTCATAGAAACCACCTGCATTTGTCAGTTACCTGAAACCATAAATAAATAAGCCTGGGATGAAACGCTAGGAAGAACATGAGGTTTGGAAACACCCTGTCCACACGTGAGTGAGAGAAGGACTGACAATGAATGAAAGAGTGACAGGGGAAGAGTGCAAAGGGATGAGAGATTGAGCGCGCACCCCCTTTGGGTATTCCAGTGCTCCTGGGAATGGCAGTGGAGAGAGAAAAGAAAAACACATCACATCAATAGCTCTGTCTGACCAAGAACTTTCTTTAAGACAGATCTAAGTGGGCCAACTTTTGTCTCCAATAGTCTGTCCCATCAGTTAGACGTCTGATGGAGCCCAGAGTCACGCTGGTCCTAAAGACATGAATCAACAGTTTGTATGCTACAGCAGAATGGCACTAATACACGTCTCGCATTTTTTATTCAAGGCTATTTCTAGCTTTAGAAACAATACAGAGTGAGAAGATAAACATATTCACACATTGCAGATAAATCATATGCACTACTAAACACGTGAATTTCAATGCATACTTCTCAGAGCGGGTAATCTTTCATACGGACAGCATTTCACAAACACTCTCTCTTTCACACACATACTCAAACTCGTATGCAGAGACCACCGATGCTGTGGCTTATGATGAATGACATTTTTTTTTCATATTCTGCACTTATTTTTGGAGAAAATCTCGATGGAATGGATCTAAACATTGTAAATTATGTTACATGGAGCCAAGAGTACTGCACTCTCATTGGTTGCTGGAAGCATTATGAAGACGGACGGACGGACGGACGGACGGACAGACAGACAGACAGACAGACAGATAGATAGATAGATAGACAATAACATCCAATTTATATTTAAATATATAACTTTTTATTTAAGTATATTTATATTTATTTTCATTCATTTGTAGCACATATTTTGTACACAACTGACCGTTCGCAAAGTTCTCAAAATCCCAGCCCCTTTAGTTACTGTTGCTATGTCCGACAAGCCACGCCGCTCTCACGCCACACACCATGTTCTCACACAGTGAAGGAGCAAAAGAGGACACTGACAATGCGCCGACAGACAGGACAGACCAGGTTATTTTTTATATGAAACAAAGTCTCAACTTTCAAATTTGGTCATTTTTTAAAGAAATTTAAACAATAAATACCCTTTTGTTGCTCTTAAAGCTGCTCATGAACCGATCATCTCTTCCTTCTAGTTGATTTATAGCATCAAATAAACATGAAAGAACATAAGAAGGAATGTTGTTTTAACCACGGAAAGACATCAATACACACCGTTAATCCTCCAACGTTAATCTACTAACTCTCTTGACTGCTTTGTCGGACAAAAATGGCGGATTCGACAGATGGCGGATTATGATTGGTTAGATCACCTGTCAATCAAACTCCCTGTGAAAGGTCAGTTCAAATCAAATAGTAAATTAGATTTTTATTTTTTAACTTGTATAGGTTTTAAGAATACTCTGCTATATTCAGAAGGCCATGACTAACCAATCAGAATCGAGTTTTCTAGAGAGCCGTGTAGTATATGTAGAACTTTTTGACAATTGACAAGGTTACCAATTCCATGGAAATCTGGATCTTTTTGTGAGGCCCTGCTGATGAGTAATTGCAACAGGCTGTTGAGGAGAAAGTAGACCTGATGCCGAAAGAGACTTATCTGTAGGTCATACACATTTCAGTAAGCTTTGATCCCCCGGCCTCGGGAAGATTTTTGGCCTCTCGGTCAGAAGCCAAAAGAGGGAGCAAATGGAATCGTACACAGGATTGTCAGAGAAGAGAAAATAAGACGCAAGGATTATGAGGAGCCACTGAATAGCTTCGGACAGAGAGTTGGGAATTAAAGAGTAGATAACAATGGAGCGGGTTATTGGGTGTTATCTGCGTGTGAGTGGCATGTCGATTCACAGACATTCCAGCAGGATGCCAGCCCTTGTCACTCATATCGAGAGCTCGGTGCACTCACAGGAGTAGAGTAAAACAACTTCAGTCACACTCCATTCTCTTTTGATTTGTCTCACTTCCGCCCAGGGTTCATTGGGGTCAATCCTCAGTTGTAATACACCTCTCTTTTTTCATCCCTGCCACAGATAGCTGCTGAGCTGTGGTGCACAGGGGTGTGGAGATGTTCTCACATCTCTTTGATAAAAAGGTAGAGCAGAACATTTAGCACGGTAGAGCTACACAAACACGCTGCTCCAGATAGCACACTGTTGCCTGAGGAGGAATCAGTTACTTAAACTTTCTTTACACCTTGATTGATAGGGAATGATGGGACGTGATGTTTTTCCAAAGTGCTCATCACCAGACTCGCATTGGATTCTGTTTGTTAGTTCCATCTGTACCCAGAAAGAAAAGAAAAAAAATCACTAACTTGCCAGTACTATTCAAGGGTTCAAGAGTGCAGACAATAACAGGTTTTAATCAGATGTTTTTAAGAGTAGCCTTCAAGAGTGCTTGAACAGGTTTTTAAACAAAAAAAGCACAGACCTGTGAAAATTACACAGCAGGTGCAAACATCAAACAGGTTAAAAGTTCAACCAAATAAAACTTTCTCATATTTGGCAGTCTGAAATTAACTTTCTGGTTTCACAACTGTTTTATTGTTACACTTAAAATGTTAAATCTATAATTATGAATCCAACAACACTTACACACACAAAATTACACACCTCTCAGTTTGTTGTCATTTAGACTACACTATGAAGAAAAACTTTCTCAGATTTAAAAAAGAAAACTTTGTGTGGCGTTCTATATAAGGACAGACAAAACACCGACTACGCCACCCTGGGAGTTTCACCCAGGGAATGATTTTACTCTTATTGCAATGATATTAATACAATTAAGGACACACAGGTAAACGTACAATACAGCCAGAGACAATGTTCAATTTTGAATAAACACCTTTATTTCAATAATTTAACAATCATCTCTCAGGGAAGCGGAAAAGAGAAAAAAAAATAATAATAAAAGAAAAGAAAAATAATAGTAAGCAAAAGAATCAATTTAGAACTGCTGAGGCTTACCGATGGAGGAGAGAGGAGTCAAAGGCAGTTAGACCTCCCAGGGAAAATCTCACACTAAACCACACCACAGTGAACACAAGGGAAAACAAGAAAATCAACAGCACACCAGAAGGGGACACCACCACCTAGACACCACCACCACCATCGGCTCTGTTACTGTAATGAAAAGAAAACACAAAAAAACACCATTAACAAAGATTCACCAAAAAGAAAAGAAAAATACAACAAATCAATATCTTTAAATGAAAAAGAACTAACAACTTATCACAAAATATGAACAATAACTGCCGGAACCAACAATGGTCCTCGAGAGGCAGTAGAAGAACACACAAAAAAGAAAAAGAAATAAATGTATATGACTCCAGTAATCAAAAAAAAAGAAATCAAAAATAAATTTGTCACAAAATACAGACAATGACTGCCAAAACCAACAATGGTTATAAAAGGGCAGTATAAAGAAAACTTTATATATCTATGGATATATAAATCCAATGATCAGAAGAGAAGAAATCACCCAAGGAATAAATACAAATTGAATCTAAATTGGAATCAAAACAAAGAAAAAAAACACAAAAGAAAGAAAAACAAACTCCTTAAATCAGTAAGATTATAATATAAAGCCCCAACCCCTTGAGGTATGTTCAAACATCATAAAAAAAACAATAACTAATATTGCAAGTGGCACATACTGTTGGCCCTGTAGCCGTAATTATACCCGCAGTTGTAATAGCAAGACGGGCACACAGCAATTTGCTCCAGTTATTGTTACAGAACTCAATACATACAAAGCGAACAACAGTTCGGGAAAACAGTCCAGGAAGACAGCCGTACCGGCCGGACAGACAAAGCAGCGTAGGCAACACTGCCGTATAGGCAAGACAGCAGCTAGCAGCCCAATACTGTGTTGCTGGCGACGATCTCCAGCTAAACCGGCCTCATTCCTGTTGTTTACACACAAATATTACCATTAAAATGAATTAAAATAAACTAAATGAACCCAACGCCATGGCATACATACCGATCAAGCAGCATCCATGTTTAACCGAGGGAGATGGCTCGATGCGTGCCAACGGCACCAATAATGCAGTAAATCCGTTGATTAGATACGCTGAACAACAAGGTGGAAGACTGAGCCTCCAACTGGAGATCTAAGCGTCCAACACACAGTAGCCATCACTGCAGATGAGGACAATAATATTCACATAAAGACAACAAAGCCGCTACCCTACCTGTTAACACAGCAGAGCACACGGAGAGGGCGACCCGGAAGCACAACACAACTTCCGTCACTGACGAGCAAGAGAGCGCGTTAGACGGACTTCGCTATATTTATAGGGCGGAGCCTCACACGGGGATTGGCCAACAGTACGCTAGCTCGTTACACTAACTCATACTGCTACAATCTACCCCACCTTTTGCATTGTCGCCCCGACGATGAATAAATAAAATTAAAAATACCATATACTAGCTCCAGGGCCGAAATAGCGCCATTACTGTGTTGGACACAGGGTCAGCAGCATTGTCCACTGCCACTACCGGTCTTGGCAGATGATAGACATTGGAATGCTGGCCCGCAGTTGACCGTGCTGTCCGACGTATTGCCACTTCACTAACTGCTGGAACAAACTGAGGCAAAGGGGGTGAAGGGGAGGTAGGTCCTTCTGGTGCCCTGATAACAATAGGCACTAATGGGGCTTGCCCAGTAGATGGCAAGGGAGCTGACAGGAGCTGCAACCGAGGGGTGGTTTGAGTCACAGATACCTGAGTGGGGGTTACCAAAGGAGCCTCATGCCTCACCACCAACAGATCATCCCCTGACAACTCGTCCTCCGACTGAGGCAGGTCAGCAAGGGGTAAACAAGGTGAGGCAGCCTCACTTGAAGGATTAGCTTCAACCACAGCCTTCAGCAGTGCACGGTTGACCTGCTTGGCTTTGGTTGGTTCGTCCACTGGTGCAATTGTGTACACAGACCCTCCCTCTCTGGGCACTTTGAGGACTCTGTACTGTACAGGACCGTAGAGGTCACGGAGCTTATGACGCCCCCGTGCAGTAAAATCACGAAACCACACTAGCTGGCCCAATTTAAAGGGCAAAGCCCTCACCCGGCGATCATGGTGATTCTTACGACGCTCTGCAGCAACCCGCAACCTCTCTGTAGCACCTTCGAAGGCCAACTGCAAGCGGGTCTGATGCTCCTGAATCCACTCATGGATGTTTCCACCCACGGGGTCCTGAACTCTACCCAACAGGAAGTCGACTGGTAGTCTAGGCTCCTGTCCGAACATTAAAAAGAACGGAGACTCCCCAGTCGACTGATGAGGGGTTGTGTTATAAGAGAACAGGACCTGTGGCAAGCAGGAACTCCAGTCCCTCTTCCGAGACACTGGCAGAGTGCGCAACAAGTTGTGGAGCGTTCTATTGAACCGTTCGCATTGGCCATTCCCGGCTGGATGGTATGGCGTGGTGCGAGACTTTTCAATGCCATAAAGGCGACACAGCTGTTGAATAAGGGAGCTCTCAAAGTTTCGGCCCTGATCAGAGTGGATACGGGCAGGAACACCAAACTTGGAGAACCACTCTACCACCAAAGCTTGGGCCACAGTGGGGGCCCGTTGGTCAGAGGTGGGAACAGCAAGTGTGTATTTGCTAAAAACATCAGTCATGACCAGTACATTCTCTAAACCACTCTGGGTGGGTTCTAACACTGTATAGTCAATGGCTACAATCTCATTAGGCCGTGAAGCCAACAGGTGCCCCATAAAACTAGAACTAGGACGTTGAGAGTCCTTACCAACTTGACACCTCTCACAGGCCTGACACCATTTGGACACGTCTGCGGTCATACCTGGCCAATAACAGCGCTGGCGTAGGAGCTCCAACGTCCTTTCTATGCCCTGATGGCCATGCTCCTGGTGGACCTTAGTAAGCACCTCTTCCTTTAGGGAAGCAGGCACCACCACCTGCAAGACTACTTCCGCGCCATCGGGGCGAAACACCCGGCGATACAGGGCACCACTCCTCTCAACCAGCCTGTCCCACTGTCGAAGTAACGCCAATGCAGGCTGGGACGCCCTTTTACGCTCTTCAAAGTTGGGACGCTGCTCACGTCTCCAAAACACCAAGACCTCCTGAATAACCGGATCAGCCTGCTGGAGGGTACAGATATCAGAGGTGGTGAGATGAGGCAGGGCCATGACAGCAGATTGAATTGCTTCAGGTTCCTGAAGAGCCTGCCGCAGAGGCTTAGGGAGTGATGTACCAGGAAGCATAGCTTCCATATCTGCTGGGGCCGGAGGATACTGGCGGGATAGAGCATCCGCATTCTTGTTACTTCTACCTGAGCGATACTTTACCTCGAAATCAAATGACGCAAGCTGGGCTGCCCAGCGTTGTTCAGTTGCACCAAGTTTAGCCGATGACAAGTGGCTAAGCGGATTATTGTCAGTGAAGACCACACATTTATGGCCCAGCAGATACTCCCGAAATTTCTCCGTCATGGCCCACTTGAGTGCAACAAATTCCAATTTCATAGAGCTGTAGTTCACCATGTTGCGCTCAGTGGGCCTTAAACCCCGGCTAGCGTAGGCTACGGGCCTAACCTTACCATATTGCTCTTGTGATAACACGGCACCAAGGCCACCATGACTTGCGTCTACCTCCAAAATGAATGGAAGTGAGAAGTCGGCATACGCAAGCACCGGAGCACTGGTGAGCCTAGCTTTCAGTGCTTCAAAGCTGCTATGGCACTCTTCTGTCCAGTTTTCAATGACAGCTCGCTCTGCCCTTCTCTTAGACTTGGTGGCACCCAAATGTGCCACAAGCTTGTGTAACGGGGCCGCTAGCTTCGCAAAACCCTCCACAAAGCGGCGGTAATAACTGGCAAACCCAAGAAACGACCGCAGCTCTGAAACAGTAGCCGGAGGCCGCCAGTTAGATACCACCTCTACCTTGCTTGGGTCCGTGCCAACCCCCTTACTGGAAATCACATGCCCCAGATAACGCACCTCTTTCTGGAAAAAGGCACATTTGGTGAGCTTTGCCTTTAGATTTTCCCGTTGAAGACGGCACAGCACTACTTCCAACCTCTCCAAGTGCTGCTGGATTGTGGAGGAGAAAACCACAATGTCGTCAAGGTAAAGCAACAAGGACTGATTTTGTTGGTCACCAAACAGCCGTTGCATCAATCTTTGAAAGGTGCCGGGGGCATTACAAAGCCCAAAGGGCATGCGATTCCATTCGAAAAGCCCAAAGGGCGTACAAAACGCAGTCTTGGGCCGATCTGCCTCAGTAACTGGGACCTGGTTATACCCACTGGCCAGGTCCAGGGTAGAAAACCAGCGAGCACCCGTGAGTGCATCCAAGGATTCCTCGATACGAGGAAGAGGGAAGGCATCCTTCCGGGTTTTACAATTAAGCTGCCTATAGTCAACACACATTCTTAAGGTTCCATCCTTTTTCTTAACAAGGACAATAGGACTGGCATAAGGACTGCTACTCTCCCTAATCACCTGTGCGTCAAGAAGTTGGTGAATGTGCTCTTTAACCAGCTCGTAGTCAGATGGAGGAATACGCCGATAGCGTTGCCTGACAGGAACATTGTCTAAAAGAGGGATGTCATGGCTAATCAGGTTAGTACAACCAAGGTCTCCATCACGAGCAGAAAAGACAGAATTGTATCTCCCAAGAAGGGACTTTACCGAACCCTGTTCTTCAGCAGACAATGATGAAAGATCCATGACAGCTATCTGATCCTGCACCGTAGGAGCAGCCATCTGAGATGCCACTGTGGCCACACTTAAAGGTACCTCGGTGACTCCTGTAGGCAGGCTAACAACACAAACATTGTCCAAAGTACCTACAACAGTGCGTGGATAAAGCAGCACATCAATAGTACCTACATTCACCACTGGGATGTAAGCCGTACCCCTGACCACCCGAACCAAGGCAGGAGACGCAAGAAGTCCAGCTGGTAGGCCAGAGCTAAGGGGTTCAAACAACACAGTATTCTCAGAATATTGTGCTGAGCATGTGGTAGTGACTATTTTCATCACACCCCCAGGAATCCGGCAAGCCTTCCCGCCTCGCACCCTCACGTTACCAGCTGCATCATCAAGGGAACGAGTGCTAGCCTGCTGGCACCCTTGCAACGCCTTCACAACAGATTCTGGACTGTTGGCGACCACGGGTAAGTCAAACATGGCCAAGCCATGCCGACTAAAAAGCTCTCTATAGCATCTGCGAATCACGTTCATCCCCAAAATACCAGGGACCTGAGAAGACACACCACCAGGGGGATCCTTAACTACCAGCAACCCACACCGCTGCAATAATTTACCACAAAGCTTAATGTCAAGTTCCAAGTAGCCAAGATAGGGAATGGCCAACCCATTGGCTGCCCTGAGCTGCAGCCAGTGACAAGACTGGAGCCTCTCTTGACCCCATGGCTCAAATTGCTGGAGAAAGAAACTCTCAGTGATTGTAGAAACCATTGAACCGGTGTCTACTAAGCAAGGAACCTCAACCCCACCCATACACACATCTAAATGTGGACAAGATGACATCAGTTTTGAAGTTTCCGCCAAATAATTAAACGCAAATGAACCAGTATCTGCCCCCTCCGAATTGTGGCTCTGCAATTCGGCGGGTGCTAGTTTTCCGACGCCGGAGCAGAGCGAAACTGCCTGTTAAAAGGTGGAGGGGCAGGTGAAGGAAAGTGTGCCCGAGCAGGGACACGTTCTCCTTCACACTCCCTGGCAAAATGGCCAGGCTGCTGGCACCGTCTACATATTATGGGGCCATTATGAGAAGAATGACTGCGCTGGCTAGAGCTCTGCATGCGGGCAATGCTTTGAGTAAGCTGGTTGAGCTGCCCTTGCTGCAGCTTTAGCATCTCTCGCATTTCACTCAGCTCAGACACTTGGGGTGAATTAACAACCGACCGAGAATCACTCTGAACGCCAAACTGAAAACCAAGTGCTGAAGGGACAGAATGGCTCCGTCCCCTAACGCCCCCTGGCACACCCTCTCGCTCCCACCGAATCGCTTCTGCTCTCACTTCTAGCAGGGTAGCGGCTGGCTGCCTACGCACACACTGTTTCAACTCACGACGGAGGGCGCCATCAAGTACATGCTCAACAAATTGATCGCGTAGCAAAACTTCGGCATTTGGTACGTCGCTGGGTGCGCGTTGTTTTACCGACGTCATAAGACTCATCAGCGCGAGGGAGAACTCTTGCAGTGTTTCCCCCTCCAGTTGCCGACGGGAGAAAAACGCTTCCTGCAAAGCTACGTAGGACTCACAACAACCATAAAGCTCCTGTAAAACGGCAATTATCTTAGCTGGATCCTCACGTTCCGCATTAGGACGAAATTTTACTTCATCGCGAGCCTCTCCCTCTAGGTGATCAAACAAAAAAAATGCCTGATCGGATGTTGACAAATGGCGCGCCCTCATACAAGCTTGCACTTCCTCAATCCATTCTGTTAACCCTATGCCCGATCTTCCCCTAAACATGGGACATTTTCGGTCACGGGGCACAAAAACCAATCTCTCAGTTGTAGGGGCTCTAGTCACGGGTAAAGCAGTAGGTAACACATTAGGGGGTGCAGAACTAGGTCCAGGCACGGCCGCAGCCCGTTCCAGGCGCAGCCTCTCATTATCTGCTCTTAACTGCTCAACCAAGTCCCTCAACTCCTGTAACTCTCCCTCCATACTTACCCCACCCAACAAAGGGAGACTCTACCGTTAGGAGATAGGAAGGCGGAGGAAAGGCGCTAGCTGCTGTCCTGCCTAAAACACACAAACAAAAGAGAAAAAAAAAAAAAAAAAGAAAACAAAAAGACAGACAACAAACAAATACAACAAAATTGAACACGTCTTGGCATTAAATTGTACCCTGCCGACTGCGCCAGAATGTGGCGTTCTATATAAGGACAGACAAAACACCGACTACGCCACCCTGGGAGTTTCACCCAGGGAATGATTTTACTCTTATTGCAATGATATTAATACAATTAAGGACACACAGGTAAACGTACAATACAGCCAGAGACAATGTTCAATTTTGAATAAACACCTTTATTTCAATAATTTAACAATCATCTCTCAGGGAAGCGGAAAAGAGAAAAAAAAATAATAATAAAAGAAAAGAAAAATAATAGTAAGCAAAAGAATCAATTTAGAACTGCTGAGGCTTACCGATGGAGGAGAGAGGAGTCAAAGGCAGTTAGACCTCCCAGGGAAAATCTCACACTAAACCACACCACAGTGAACACAAGGGAAAACAAGAAAATCAACAGCACACCAGAAGGGGACACCACCACCTAGACACCACCACCACCATCGGCTCTGTTACTGTAATGAAAAGAAAACACAAAAAAACACCATTAACAAAGATTCACCAAAAAGAAAAGAAAAATACAACAAATCAATATCTTTAAATGAAAAAGAACTAACAACTTATCACAAAATATGAACAATAACTGCCGGAACCAACAATGGTCCTCGAGAGGCAGTAGAAGAACACACAAAAAAGAAAAAGAAATAAATGTATATGACTCCAGTAATCAAAAAAAAAGAAATCAAAAATAAATTTGTCACAAAATACAGACAATGACTGCCAAAACCAACAATGGTTATAAAAGGGCAGTATAAAGAAAACTTTATATATCTATGGATATATAAATCCAATGATCAGAAGAGAAGAAATCACCCAAGGAATAAATACAAATTGAATCTAAATTGGAATCAAAACAAAGAAAAAAAAACACAAAAGAAAGAAAAACAAACTCCTTAAATCAGTAAGATTATAATATAAAGCCCCAACCCCTTGAGGTATGTTCAAACATCATAAAAAAAACAATAACTAATATTGCAAGTGGCACATACTGTTGGCCCTGTAGCCGTAATTATACCCGCAGTTGTAATAGCAAGACGGGCACACAGCAATTTGCTCCAGTTATTGTTACAGAACTCAATACATACAAAGCGAACAACAGTTCGGGAAAACAGTCCAGGAAGACAGCCGTACCGGCCGGACAGACAAAGCAGCGTAGGCAACACTGCCGTATAGGCAAGACAGCAGCTAGCAGCCCAATACTGTGTTGCTGGCGACGATCTCCAGCTAAACCGGCCTCATTCCTGTTGTTTACACACAAATATTACCATTAAAATGAATTAAAATAAACTAAATGAACCCAACGCCATGGCATACATACCGATCAAGCAGCATCCATGTTTAACCGAGGGAGATGGCTCGATGCGTGCCAACGGCACCAATAATGCAGTAAATCCGTTGATTAGATACGCTGAACAACAAGGTGGAAGACTGAGCCTCCAACTGGAGATCTAAGCGTCCAACACACAGTAGCCATCACTGCAGATGAGGACAATAATATTCACATAAAGACAACAAAGCCGCTACCCTACCTGTTAACACAGCAGAGCACACGGAGAGGGCGACCCGGAAGCACAACACAACTTCCGTCACTGACGAGCAAGAGAGCGCGTTAGACGGACTTCGCTATATTTATAGGGCGGAGCCTCACACGGGGATTGGCCAACAGTACGCTAGCTCGTTACACTAACTCATACTGCTACATTTGCATAGCAATATTTACATTTATATATAGTTTTAACTTGTTTAAAGTTACTATATACTCAATTATTATCTTTTTTTTCATATATTTTATTTTATTTTTGTGGTGTTGTACAAACATGCCAAAGTTTTACCTTCATGAGCAATGTAAAAAGTGCATATTCCATGTCATCTGTTCCATTTCAGTTCAACATCCACAACTATTGTGTTTTGACTTACCCAACTTCGCCAGTCATCATATAGCAGCAAAGCCAATCATAAGGAAAGTGAAAAGCAAGCACAAAAGGACAGTGCAATCTAACAGACCCAAAGCGCTGTCCTCTCCTTTCAGCTACTGTCTTTCAACTTGACCACGGAGGCCATCCTATCCCCGGCCACAGCAAATTAAGGCAACCATTGGTGTGACCACAGGCCCAAGCATTGTTTCCAAGGAAGGGATGTGGTGTTCTTCCACAGCAGGCTAATGAGGAGACAAGGGGGTATGTCTCAGGGAGATGGTTTATTTTATTTTAAGTCATGTTTCTTCTCACAATAGAATAAGAATTGGCAAGTCAGCCTTTTTGTTGCACTGCAAAAAAAAAAAAAAAAGTAATTAGTATTTTGTCTTGTTTTCCAGTAAAAATATTTCTTAGTTATTAATTTTTTTTTTTATTTTTTTTTTTTACAATGTGGCACTTACAGTTTTTCTCGATTGCTTAAACACATTTCTTGAAACTATGCCTCGTATTCTCAAAACTGTAAACACAAATCCATAACGTCTCACCCAATTCCCCAAACATCCTATTTTCAGGTCAAAATGAAGCTCTACACTCAAAACCATTCACTCTTGCTGAAAAACCAAACTTTGCCCTCAGACAGGACACACAAGCCCTCAAAATCACACACACTACAACATAGTCTAACACACTGGTGCAATAAATTCAAAACAACATTTCCAAAACTGGTCAGTTATGTTGCTTGTGGTTCCCCCCTCACAAACCTTTTCACATGATGAACACAAAAGACACAACCAATGGATACATTGGCACATTTTTATTCATTCATGTACTACACAGTACAACACACACACACAACAAAACAAAAAAAAACTTTTTTTTCCCTGTTTTACTTTTCTTTTCTTTTTTTTTTTCCTCTAAATTTTTTTTTATATTTACTTAAGATGTGTGTGACTATCATATGACAGTAAAAGAGCACACACAAACCTTATTCTAATATGGAATTGTATTGGAATGGTAAAGAGTGTTGGTCGTGACAGGAGGGCCTCCACTCAAGGAGACAATATGATGAACACGTCTAATAATGTTCCACATATGGTTGAACTGCCATCATTGGCCTAGAAAGATAACATTCTGGGAGTCAAGACTATAAAGGAGAAAGGATGCCTTCACTGTCACACTCTGTGCCACTCTGTGTGACTGTACGACTGCTGGCCTTTTCTTGCAAGAAAATAAACCTCATCAAAGACTATTGGAAATGTTTGTCTTTTATTCAGTGAATTTTGTTTGTCACCACACCTCCCTGAAGGTTCTCGAGGTGACGGTAAAGCGACTCAAATTTGGCCTTACTCGTAGCCCAGCCTCCCTCATAGTCATACCACTGACTAAGACATGGGCAACTAGAGTGGCTTGAATTTCATCTGAGACTGCTTGTCTTCTTGCCCTTCCTCCTCCTCCTTCTCCTCCTCCTCCTTATCCTCGATCTCTTCCTTCATGTCTTTCTGGATACATTGTTCCAAAACTCAATAAACTGATTTGGGCCCTTTTATATATCTATTGAAGGATCTGGTTGATGTGTGTTAAATTTTGACTCTTAGTGTTTCCACTTGGGTAATTGTGTGCTAACTGAGCTGAAGCTGTGCTGACTTGAGTGAACAATATTGAATGCTAGTGCTTTCTAAATGACAACATGGTGTAGGCAATGAGAAATGAAGGGATTTGTGTGTAGAGTTTTGCAGAGAAAGTTCAACAAATCTGACTCATGTGTCAAAACAGGGAATAGTGTTTATAGTTTAGTGAAATGGGTGTGCTTTTTGATAAATGGCATTATGGTTTTGAAATTTTAATTCAAAAGCCTGGTTATAGTGTTTAAGCAATCGAGAAAAACTGTAATATGTGTGAGAGTATATGGTGGCTTTGTTTTAAATTGTGGGCTTACCTTTCGAGTGGTCATGTTGTCACTCTCACTCACAGGTATACTAGTTCTCCGAAAATATAGTATACAGGTATACTATACTCCGAATAACAAATGGATGACACAGTGAAAGTGACCGAATACACTGGAGCAAATGATAAACCTGACTCAATAGGTAGATAGAGAGGTAACAATCCGCTTGTACAGATATGAAAACGGAAGAGGAAAATATGCAGAAATCTTTCCAGACATATTTCCTCTAAGCTCCATTGTAAGATAAGCTGTTCTTTTCTCTGAAACGTGTGCAAAGCTACTGTATTTCTGAAGAGAGAGGGTAAAATTGCATAAAGAATGAGGGAAAGAGAAAAAAGCATGATAGATGTAGTCGTGTCGCCAATATTAAATATGAAAATCAAAAAGCCTAATCATACATTATGCAAAATACATAAAAAAGAGTATTGTGAAGACTCACATTGCTTTTGGGAGGGACAGGAAAGGATGTAGAGTCTCTTCGCCAACTGCCAGTGACTACATATAAATGTTGCAAAGACAGAATTATGGAAAATCATGTTACTGCATGTCATTTGATGAACATTTTGAAATTTGATGAGCTCCTAATTACATTTTCAAGGTAACATATGTCTTTCAAAGCTCATTGTGTCTTCCTGACTTCCTTTGCAACAGTGAGTAACTTGGTCTATATGGTCAATCTCAAAGGAATGCAATTGTAATGGCATGAGCAATCACATACATTATAGATGCCCAGTAAAGCTGTTCCTCCACTCAGTCTGTCAGTTTAGATGTCAGATGTGGCATGATCCATCACGTGCTAGACTTTTATTTCCCATAGCTTGTGCTTGGCTGCCATCAAGTGGTCTGTTTGGTATCTGCCGGTGTCATTTTGCCTCATTAAAACCATAACGTGTGCATCTAAAGATGTGGGTTTGTTTCCGATGAGCTATTTGACACGATTAGTCACTTAGCTATCCCCTCTAACCCTCCTCCTTTGTTTTTTCCTGTCTCCTCCATCATTCTGCAAAAACAATAATTCGTCTTTCAAGCCCAGGCCCTCAAAGCTAACGTCTCGTTACTGGGCAACACTCCATCTTTTCCTTGGTAAAACAGCTATATCAGGGTTGGATTCAGGCTACCTCATCAGTTTGTTTGTGTGTGTGTGTGTGTGTGTGTGTGTTGTTTCTAACCGTAATGAATCACGCTAAACTCATAACTGTCAGAATAGTCAGAGAAACTCATAAAATGGTAATCTGATCTCTAGGAATATGGAGAACTGATGAATGTGAGTCACAGGGTGCCGCTTCGAGTGTTATTTTATCTCCTCTACGTGCAAATGAGGGGGGGGGGAGGGAATCCTGAAATGTATGTTTGGATACCTGTCAACATAATTTTAGTAATTTAATGAATTGTATGACTTAAAGCTAAGGTCTTCAACAGGAGATCCATGGCAGTACTGCTGGTCTGCCAATTATTGTTCTTTAATTATTTGTATTAAAGTGCTATTTTAAAGGTTCCTAATTTTGTTTTGGAGGTCTCCTACAACAGGTTTACATGCATCAAAGGTCAAAAAACACTTTAATTTTCTCATAATATACATTGCACATCACCACATTTTTTAATGATTCTCGACTTGAGCAAGACGTTTATGCTACTTAGTTTGAGGTACATTATGAGATGTTGCAGCTGTAATTCCTCACCATCAGCATTAACAAGTGTATGTCTATCAACAAACCGATGTGTATTTCTAATTTATTGTGGTGCTCATGTGGGAACTGCATCATTAACTGTATCAATAACAGCACATATGTTAGCCGGGCATTAATGTGAAATTGTGAATGACTGATGTAACATTACAGTTTGTAAAAATAATAAACAAAATTTGCTCAATGCTTTTTCATTACTCAAAGTAGTAAGAACGACAGACAATATGCATTAATAAATAGACACAATTTTAGGTAATAGTGGGCCCACAGCTGATTAGCAGAAGTATTTCAGTAAGACAGTAATAACGAGACTTAGCCGGTTAGCCAGAGACATACACAATATAAAACACAAAACTATATATTTTGAACACTGGGTAGAAAATATATACATCAATAATTAATCAATCATACTTAGAGGAAGTGATTCTGAGGAGCAAGCTGGTGCAAATATACTGGGTACTGACCCATCTTTCAAGAGCAAGCGTTTTGTAAATGCCACATTGAAGGGCGGGTCAAGCTCTTCGTGATGCGAGCGGATAATGTACAACATAGGCGGGCATTATGCAAATGTATTATCTAGTGATGTAGAACCATAAGGCAGTGGTATTCGAATTACAGATGACTCGTTTAGGCGGTTCTTTCTTTTGGGAGACAATAACTTTATTTATCATGCACTTTTGACTTTACAACTTTGCAGACCGTGTACATTCACAGACAGCTATATTACTCACTGCATGAAAAGTAATATTAGAAAAAACATAATGGGGCACTTTAAAAAAAAATTAAATCTGTGTTGATAAAACAATATTATGTTCAACCAAAGCTAAATTTAAGACGTTAAAGTTTAGTTAAATGTTTACTTGTTCCTCCCACATCAAAATACATTAAGTAAAATTAAAATGCAATGTAGAAGTACTCTGCCATTCAAATGTTTGGAGTCAGTGAAATGTTATTATACTTTATTCAACAAGGATTGATCAAAAGAAACAGTAAAGAAAACATTTATAATGTTACAAAAAAATAAACGCCGTTCCCTTTCTGTCAGTCTCGTTCGACGTTACGTCGATGACTGAAGTTATGGGGTCTCACTTGGGAGCCCAATCACCTTCGGGTAGTAAGAAAACGGGCCAATGAAGATTGACGAGGGAGATTTGCATGGCAAGCCACTCCCCCGGACATACAGGTATATAAGCTGGCCGGCAACTCACTCATTCAGCTTCTTGTTTCAGAGCCGAGGGGTTCATTTACAGCGCTCTGTGATTTGCCTTTGCTTTGAGTGGAGATGCTTCTGCAGTTGGAGAAAAAGGCGCATTCAGCAGTGTTTTCGCCCCACAATTGCACAGATAAGTGTAGCGATTTCACCCCTGGGCACAAAAAAGAGCAAAGCGCTGGTGACGTTCCATCTTTTTCAATATGGTATTCCACCCGTGTGTTTCTAGATGTAGTCGCTTCCTGGCCCCGTCTGACAGCCACGATCACTGCCTCACGTGTCTGGGTCATAGGCAGGCTGAGGCAGCGTTCGTTGATGGTTCATGTTCTCACTGCGGGAACATGACCATCGCGATGTTAAAACTGACACTCCACTACCTTGAAAAAGGTGGAGTCCCCTCAGTTATTCCCCGTTCTGGCACCCACAGCTGCATACTGGTTGCGAGCTCGTCCTCCCCCAGATGACAGCTAAGGATCAAAGAAGAAGAAGAATGCAAAAAGTTCAGCTTTAACATCACAGCAATAAATTACATTTTAAAATGTATTGAAATAGAAAACAGTTATTTTACATTATAATTCTGTTTTGTAACATTACTGTTTTTATTGTATTTCTTATCAAATAAATGCAACCTTGGTGAGCTTAAGAGACTTCTTTCAAACACATTTAAAAAAATCTTACCATCCTCAAACTTTTGAATGTGTACATCAGTAATCAGTATTTTTCATAGGCTATGACTTAGTATCATAAGCATAATATGAAACTATGTAAATACATTAATATTCTTCTAATAGCATGTTATTTTAAGCCAATACTATGAAAAATATGGAACGGGGGCCATTCTCTCTATCCATTGGCCCCAAACAAATGTTTGAAATAATGATTCTTTATAATGAGTGTTGTTTATTTGGTTTTGCTTCATAATGTAGATAACATAAAGTCCATGACAGAGAGCTTGTAGAGAACACCTTACCCTGGTCATGATGAACATGCTTGTTGAAATGACAATGTGACTCATGGATCAGATGACTACAGCCTAAACAGCTGCCCACACTGCCTCTTTTTTAGCTGTCGGTTGTCTCGTCTCTCTCCTGTGCCACTTGTCAAGAATTGGTCTGGAGAACAGCTGAGCCTTGGGCATATAACAAGAAGCAAAGCAAATTAAGCATTCAAGTGACAGAGACCGGACCACTCAAGCAACAATACCAAAACCAAAAGCAGATGTCACGTTCAGAATACAGCTCTATTTCTGTCAGCACTGGAAGCTGTTGTTGATGTTCAATCTTTTTTTTTTTTTTTTGGCTCTCAATCAACTCTGAAAACATAATATGAAAGAAATCTGCAAAGATGTATTAGGGTTTTTTTTTTTTGTTTGCTTTGGGTTTTTATTCTTGTCTCAATTTTTCCAGCTGGGGACTCTTAAGAGATATCTCATGAATGTCGAATAGATGGGTGCTACTTGGAAAAGTGGTGTGCTTGTAAACAGATGCAGCACTTATGAGGCCTGGGCCATGGCAGCGCAAAACGAGAAGTAACATGTCATTATGCAAAAGACGTCTCCTCAGGCTTTGAGTCTCCCCTCTCCTCCGGCTGCCAGCCGTTTAGTGTCTGCTCTCTTGTGTCTCTAGCTTTCTCTCTCTCATTCCTTCTATCTCTTTCTTTTAGCTCAGTGTTTTCGGTTCAGGGATGTTAGCTTCAGCTGCCTCCTCTTAATGTTGTTGGCTGCGTATTATTTCGAGAAGCGGATGCCTTTCATCTCTCCCACTCTAAAATGCCCTTTTGACTGAGACACGAACATAATAACGTATCAATAGCAAACCAATTAAATATATTTTTTTATTCATTCACAACTCAAAAGACATTATGCCTAAATAAAAATCTGTGCAAAGTGTTAACCTACGCAGATAGGAAAATGGTAGTCAATAGACCACCTGATGTGGAAATATTTACTGCCCTCTAGTTGCAGCAGATGGTAGTCATAGAGCAAAGAGCCTGATTCACTACTTGTTAAAAATGCCCCTTGCAGTTTTTCTTTTTATGTGGCACGTTTTGTATTGTTACATTATAGGTAGAGTACATAACAGGTACATAAACATAACAGGTATAAAATCTCCCCTTAAGAAAAATGTGACTTTTCTTGTTAAGGATATGCAGACACATGAGAGGAAGATGGCTGGTGAACAGTGATTTATGGATCTGTGGAGACAGAGAGAACGAAGACGCTGGAGACAAAAGGGAAGAGTCCACATACAACAAACAAGGTCAGTGGCAGTGATGAGGGTGATGATGACGTTCAGGTGTGTGTGATTGGAATTGACAGGCAGGTGGGCACCAGGAGGGATGCTGGGAAGTGTAGTGCAGAGTATGGTGGCTAAGTGGAAATGTGACATTTCTGGTCCCCAAATCTTCAGTGCATTTCAAAATCATTAACATTATCATTAAAAATATATAGGCCTAATATAATATCAGATATTAGATCAAATTACCTTATATTCAATATTGTTGGGTCCTATATGAGGAGGATTCAAGACATTAAGTCACCCTCTAAATCAGTGGTTCTCAACTCCAGTCCTCGGGACCCACTGCTCTGCACATTTTGTATGTCTCCCTTATTTAACACACCTGAATCAGATCATCAGCTCGTTAGGAGAGACTCCATGAACTGAACTGAGTGTGTCAGATAAGAGAGACATACAAAATGTGCAGAGCAACGGGTCCCGAGGACTGGAGTTGAGAACCACTGCTCTAAATATCATTTATAATAAAAATGACAGACATAAAAGCAATTGGCTTTAACCTTAGAAGCCACTCTTTATAAATAAAACATGTTTAAAATATAGTTTTATTTTTATATAAGGTATATATATATATATATATATATATATATATATATATATATATTTTTTTTTTTTTTTTTTTATACTACTGTATATATATATATATATATATATATATATATATATAGTATAAAAGTTAAAACCTTATATAACTGATATGTAAATCTGGCAAAATCTAAATGATTAAAAAGCATCTTTTTGTTTTGAGCATTGACTGTGAAAGTTTTTTAGTTTCTCTGAAATGTAAAATAGCCTTTTATTTCCTTTTAAATTTGAATGTGCACAAATAAGGTTGAAAGCAAATAACTTGGAACAGAGAGAAAAAAAAGTTTGTGCATGTTAAAATGTCTTGTATTGTAATAATTATCTCAAAGAGCCAAGGTGTTTAGGATTACAGAATTAATTGCCAATGACTCCAGTGTGAGGCTGTAGTAAGAACTAAACAGAGCTTGTGCAAACATTGCAATGCATTATTTATTGATGTGTACATTACAGAACACACTGCTAGGGCTTTAGTCTTGTGGGAATAGTGTGCCCGAGCGAACAAATACTCAAACAAAAGCTGCATATATCTTCTCTCTTTTCTTTCTCCATTTTTTCACTGTCCCTCCACAGGGACCGAGCTTATGCCCCTTTGTTGGTGGGACAATACGAGCCACAAAGACTACAGAATTACAGTTTAAAGGGAGCACAAATAAAAACAAATAAAGGCAAAGCTCTGAGACAGGGCCTGTGCATTGATGTAATTCTTGGTCAGAAAGATAAATTCAGACCAATAAACATGCCAATGCTTTGCATATGATTTGTTGATAATTATGACTGCTAATTATTTTGGACTTTACATAATCTCCTTTGCATCTGAGGTACCTAGAGCAATCAGCAAAAAAAATGGGTGTGTATGTCTAATATTGTCTTACTATTTTATTCACTCTTTCTCAGGTGGAGAGAAAGTCTTTGGGACATTCTTAAAGTATAAAACATGGAGAACTTAACCACTCTTCATATCTCACCTATCAAGTGGTCAAGTCCTTCAGAGCATGGAATGCATCCTCACTTCCTCAATCATAGTTTGGTTCCCCTTACTCTCCTCCTGCTCCAAAACCAGGTTGCAGCAAGCTATCAGTTTAGCTGAGAAAATCACCTGCTGGCATCTACCAAGCACTGAGGAGATTTACTCAAAAAAAAAGAAAAAAAAAGAAAAAATTAAGCAGGTAATAGATCACTGACTGGGACCAATTTGGCCACTACTTCCTCACCAAACTCCTCAGGAAGACCTCAAACATGTTACTTTTCTGTAGTTGTTCAAAATCAAAAATTGCAAAATACGGAACAAATGGGGTTGTCTTTAATAAAGTGGGGACTATAACCTTAAATAAGTTAAGTACAGTACACCCATGTTTTTTTTCCAGATAAAACAATTACAAGTGTGATATTGTTCAATAACAGTAAGTAACTGTTATAGAGACAATATGTGACCCTGGACCACAAAACCAGTCACATGGGTCAATTTTTTTAAATTGAGATGTATACATCATCTGAAAGCTGAATAAATAAGCTTTCCATTGATGTATGGTTTGTTAGGATAGGACAATATTTGGAAAATATTTAAAATCTGGAATCTGAGGGTGCAAAAAAATCTAAACTTTGAGAATTTAAAGTTGTCCATTTATGTTCACGGTTGTGCTGCATTCACTCACAAAAATATTTGTTTTATATATTTACAGTAGGAAATTTACAAAATATCTTCATGGAACATGATCTTTACTTTTACTTGATTTTTAGCATAAAAGAAAAATCGATCATTTTGACCCATACAATGTATTGTTGGCAATTGCCACAAATATACCAGTGCTACTTGTGACTGGTTTTGTGATCCAGGGTCTCATATAGCCAATTACTTGTCTATTTTTGCCCCATCAAAACACAGTAGCAGTCATTAGTTCCTGAATGACTCAGTGTTTTTGAACGAATTGTTTGAGGGAATGATATGACTCACTTTAAGCAAGTGGCTGAATTTGGAATAGCATAGCTGTCATAGTATTTTTTATTATTTCTGCCATGTAAAGTATGTCAGAAAAGTAAGAGTTGTATGGTAGTGTGCTTTTCCGAATTTAGTCTCTCACCTCTTTTCTGAATCAATCAGTGGTTTTGCACAAATTGGTTGAAGGAATCAATCAATCAATCAATCAAATTTTATTTGTAGAGCGCCTAACAACAGCCAGAAGGTGCACAAGGCGCTTTCCAGTAAAAACATCAATAGACAACAATATATAAAAACATAAACGTACATAAAAATAACAGTCAAATCGGAAGCTACGTGTTAAAAGCTTGTCTGAATAGGTGCATTTTCAACTGTGATTTGAAAACACTCAACACGGTAATGCTTCGTAGGTGTGCTGGAAGTGCGTTCCACAGCTTTGGGCCCTGGACGGCAAATGACCGGCCTCCAAACTTTTTATATTTGAACTTGGGAATGACCAGAGAGGTGTGTTCAGAGGAGAGGAGAGGAATGATTCAGTGACAGTCACTTTTCGCCATCTACTGGCGTGGCGATGTAACCTGCGGAAACTATAACTTAAAAATCCCCCCAATAATAACAGTAAAATGTTCTATACCAGAGGCCTGTTGCATGAAGCTAGTTGAACAACCCGGCCCACATCCCAGTATGACATCAGAAGCCACGCCCATGTCCAAATATGTCACATTCTCATTAGCATGATTTTTTCCCAAACCAGTTCTGGGGAAACTCCGCCCTGCAGCCGATTCTTACGATTTTATTGGTCATGTCAATCACAGTACTAATTCCCTAACACAGATCCCTAAACCACTGTAACCTTAACCAATTAAATTAGCTGCAGGGCGGGATTTCTGGTGAAGTGGTTTTGGGGGAAAATCACACTTCTTAATTAACTTTGAAACAGGAAGAAGCATCTAGAAGACTTAACCCTCATACCTAATTATTTTCCATTTACTTCTTATATTTCTCTTTTTATGACAGACCGCTCTGAAACTCACTCAAAACCCACTCAAAATCCACCGTTACACCAAAAAAACCCTTTTAATCTGGAACCTATACTGAACCCCACCTAAAACCTACCCTTACGCCTGAAACCCACTCAAAACCTACATACAACAAATCAGGTTTCCGGGGCGGAATGGGGATGGGGAGTCACAAGGTGACATATTGGACACGGGCGTGGCTTCTGACATCACACTTGGATGTGGGCGGGGTTGGATGTCCAGTGCAGGATGCAGTGAGCCCTACTTGGAGATCTGAGGCTCTAACTTCTTTGACGTGGAAATCTTCTCTGGTTAATTTCTTCTGTTCAGTCACTCAAGGTCAGACATCCGCAAGTAAAAACATGAACACACTGGAGAGTTGCTTTATAGTAGAAAATGAAGTTGAGAAATCTAATTGAGAGAGATATTGACACTGTTTTTTCATGTTCAATACTGTAAAGCTGTTTGCTTCTAAACAATATAAGTGGTATAGAAATAAACATGACGTGACTTTACTGGAGTGCTGAATTGCAGAGCTCGTGCAAACATCCACATCGCTATGATCAGATGTTTTCTTTACTGTTTTCTCATCACTGTCATTTTTGTTTTGTACTCATTTTGTTATTGAAAGGGAAGCATGCAGCACATATTAACATGTCCATCAGTGTGGGTGTCGTCGGATGTTCACTAACAGTATATGACTGCTCACATACTTCAAACTTCTTTTTTATACATTTATAATGTTTGGGTCTTTACATGAAAATATATAGCCTTTTAAGTCTTGGGTGGGTCACTCAGATGAGGATGATCTTATTCGGGGTCCATGACATTGTCCTAGACCCATCAACTGTACTATTATTTTATTTTTAGACGGTTTGATTTTTTCTGATCTTATTTCTTTTTTTCTTATCTGTATTATTTCTTAAAAAGTACGCAATAACGAAGGCACTGTTATTTTCGAGAAATAACCAGTAATCTCAAGTTTGTGTTATGCCCTTCCTGAAGGGTTGATGTCATTTGATTGAATTTCATCTTGTGCTTCATTTTGTTTGTCTCAGGAGATTCAAAATAATGTGTCTCAACCCATCCGCCTTACTGTGTCACCAGGCCAAAATCCCACAGCTGCCACTCCTCATTGTCTCCTCTCGTTCTCATCAAATGGGACTCGTCTCCGCATTCAGGCCCAGACATCACTGGCTTTCATTTATAATTGGTTTTAAGCAGTTGGTCAAATCGAGCGAGAGGTTACATTTCAACAGGCTGACTGGATGTCTTGTGAGATGGTGAAAACGGTCTTGTCTGAGCACGCAGATTGATGCTACATTTACATGATGTCCATTGGCAGATGAAGTAATGGCATAATTAATTATTTCTGACTTGAGCTGTGGATTGAAGTCTTCACAAGTGAGAGAAATGTGTTCCTATTTCTCAGGATGATTATTTGAGCAGTGCTTCAATCACGTTTCTCAATCTGTAAATAAATTTGCTGTGAGACTTGATTTGGTCCCAGACAGGAGAATCTCATTTACCTTTATTTCACTCTCTAAATCCTTTAAAAAAAACTTCAGGTAAAAAAGTTGAATCGTCTAACCTGTGGAGGCAACCACTTTGACCAGCAACCAGCTTATCAAAGTTATAATATGTAGTATGATCATTTATTGATTGATTTTAATTATTTATTTATTTTATTTTAAAAAACGAATGTAATAGAGAGATGATACTCCCAGGTTATATTATCTTGCACTACCAATTCACAGTGGTTATTTTAAATTATTATAATTATTATTATATTATTATTATTATTTGCAGTCAGTTCCATTCTTGTTACTTTCGTTACATAACCATAAAATTGATGTATTATCTTTGACAATTATACATTTAAAAATGGTACATGAGATATGTAGATTTTTTTTAGAAGTTTAAAGCCTACTGAATTTATAATATCAATTATAAAAAGGCAAAACGTAATTTTCTCCCAGGTTAACATATTTTCCTGTTCTCGTGCCAGTACAATAAAATATGGAAAAAGAAGAACAAAGAACTAAATTCCCAGTGTGCCTGAGGATGAAAGATGAAAAGCTGGCAAAATCCTGTTCATTCTGTGATAGCATTAATCTTTAAAGGTGTTGCTTATACTTGTATGATATATTATACCTACTTACATGAAGTAGCAATTGCCAATATTATTAATAATGTTATGTGGTGACCTCTCCTCAGGCTGTGTTTAGTTCTCTGTGTGTCTCCACATTTGTAGTGGGCTGTTTTATCAGAGGCCCAGCTATGAGCTTCATGTCTGAAATAAGTTGTTCAAAGCACTGAGCACTGAGCCAATTTATGAAAAACTGTACAGCCTCCATGGTTTTACACAAGATTTCACTCAGTTTTCATCATATTCTAGATTTTAGGGGATTGTCATTTTTGAACAGATTGAAGTACCAGAAACATGCCATTTAATCAAATCATAATGTAGGAAGATTTCCCAATTTGGCATCCATGTGTTAGAGAGAATTCTGTGTATAGATTTTTTTCTCTCTTCATATTCCTAGTATCTGTACACATACGTATACAAAAGTGTTTATGTACTTTGGTCATCTCAAGTGAAGCTTTCCCTTTTGCATGCCATACTAACATTCATTGACAACCAAAACAAATGCCCTCATGAATACATGTACACTGGTGCAAAGGGGTAACTGAAAATGTGCAAACTGGATCTAAAAAGATGTTATCTTTGCTATTTTATTTTTTAAATAGATATTCTTTTTTATTAAATTCAACTTTAAATCCTTCAAATGTTTATGCCAGTGTCAGGCTATACAGTCACTTATTTACTCTGAAGCTGTGCACAGACTACCTGGCAAATATTTAGAGCTAATGCCTGGACTCTGCACCTCCGAAAATCACAGATTCTGAAAAAGGCCTTGGAAAACTACAGATGCCCAACAACATGTGACTTTTGGTTAGTGTTAGCTTATTTTAATCAGCAAATTCTCTTTTGTACGCTGGTATTTCTTCCTTTTAAGTTGCTGGAAAGGTGGCCTATATCAATAATGTTCAAAATACTAAGTGAATGTAGTGGGTCTCAAAAGCATGTATTGTACATGCTGTATTGTAATGTACTAGATTTAAATATATATTTATTTATATATATATATTTCTCAGCAAGGAGGGGGTAACATCACAAGGATGCTGATAGCTGACAAAAAAAAAAACTAATACCACTGCAAAAGTCAAAAGTGTTTTTTCAAAGATTGATTTTTGTTGTTTGAGTACTTATTAAACATTTCCATTTAACCAGGTCACTTGTTTTATGTCTTGATGGGTCTATGATAAAAAGAGCAGAATTACAGCAGAAAAGTCAAAACTGCAGCAGTTTACTAATATTACAGCTCAGCACAAGTTGTTTTTTATGAATTGTTGGTTACCTGCTTTTAAACTTTTTACAGCCTAGATAAAAGAAGTCTGTCTGAACAAAATATTGCTTTGTCAAGAATAGCAAGGTATGTCACCACAACACTTATTTTCATTCATTATTTTCTTAATTAATCTCCCAAAAACCAATCAATTGCCAGTAGATAGTGTTTTGATGTATGATATTGCTCACCAGGTCATGGGGATTCACCAGTCTACAGTGATTGTGCTGCTGGTCCTTTGTGCCTTCTTCTCATTGTCCATTTATAGTCGACCAGCAGAAGTAAGGCGATGTTATGAGCATTTCCTTACACAGCATGTGTATGGAGCCATGAGCAGAGATGTGACCGGGTCATCCGTGAGAGACGCATCTCACAGTCCGAAACTAGCAACAACTGCAAAGAGGTCAACACCTTATACTGGCAAATAGTAATGAAGTTAAAGCAGTTTGTACCGGGGGTGGAACTCGACTCCCTGAAAACAAAGATTTGTATATTAGCGAAAATGGATTTCCTGTGGTTACGTGTACATTAAGAAGTGGGGGAAGACGGCCAAATTGTAATTACAGAGGTGGCACATCCTTTCGCTAGAATGTTGTGACGTGTGAAAGCGGGTTGCCAGTACACTATCAAGAAAGTGTCATTGTATCAAGCTGTATAGATGTTTAACCATGGCCCAATAAATAATAAAACTCACAATCAAATAATTAAGTTAGTTGCAATAATGTTCATGAGTGACATGAAATAAAATGTTTTCTTTGAGGTTAACTGTGTATTCTTTAAGTGAAGTAAACATTTGTATTACCTGTTTATTACCTGTTTATCATAAAAATTCTCTGTCCTTAACCTTGTTGCCTTGATTGCTTGACTGTCTTGAAAATATTTTAAGCTGTCTGTACAGTGCTCTGTATATGAGCATTTGATTTATGGGGGATTTTTTGTAAGAATTTCAGGCCATATTTGCACCCTACTTTTGTACCCAAACTTTAGAACGGTAGTGTATATTGTTACAAAAGATTTCTATTTTTGAATAGTAAATGCTGTTCTTTTTAACTTTTTATTCATCACTGAATCCTGAAAAAAGTATCACAGGTTAAATATATATATATATATATATATATATATATATATATATATTAACCAGCACAACTGTTTCCAACATTGTTAATAAATCAGCATATCAGAATGATTTCTGAAGAGTCATTGAAGACTGGAGTATTTGATGAAAATTCCGCTTTGCATAAATAAATCATATTTTAAAGTGTATTAAAAAAGAAAATCATTATTTTTTAAATTGTAATAATATTTCATAATATTACTGTTTTTTTCTGTATATTTGACCAAATAAATGCAGTCTTGATGAGCATAAAAGAGACTGTTTCCAAACTTTTGACTGGCACTGTACGCTGTGTGTGTGTGTACTGTACAACAACAGGAGATAGAAACATTAACAGTTTCCCTTTCGCTAGTATAGTAATATATTAAATCCATTTACCAATTATTCGCGTCTTTTATTTTGTAAAAAAAAAAAAATTAACTGAACTTCCTGTTTGTGTTTGGAAGGCTAACGCTGGCTTCACATCGCTACTGAACGCGGAATCAGATAGACAGCTGCTGCTGCCTGCTCACCCTCAAACTGGCCACAAATCTCACTTATGAGCTTGGCTGAAAATAAGAAGAGATAAATAGACCAGTTTCTGCTCAACGCTTCGCTTTAAAAGTCTTGTTGCAGCACTGTTAGGTCTACATCCTTATAAACAGTGGTGAGGTTGCTAACAGCTGATTGCTAGCTAGAGCTGGTGACCATAACCTCAAACACCAGCTTCATCATCTCTCCAGCTTCATCATCTCTCCACATGCTGCTGATCACTGAACGGCTCAACTCTTCTCCATTTGGGCCATGATGCCTCTCAACAACCGCTGTTAAGATCATAACATAGCTCCTGCTAGTCTGCTGTGAGTGTTACAGCCAGTCTGTTGTAGATTGTCCATTGTTTGATGAGTCATGGAGCTTTTCTTCTGTTTTTACCTCTTTGAGCTGTTGTTTTGACAGCCATGAAAAGGATTGTTTTTGGATTATGATAGTTTATATGGATTTATATGTAATGTGAAAGTGACACCCTCGTTCTTTGTCTCATAGATGTTTACTGCTGTATTTATTCTTTACACAGGAGTTGAGTGATGATTGTGTGTTGATGCCTCAAACAAGAGGATCAGGACAGAGGGAGTGAGCTTATTACCTTCCCTTGGTGGATATCTCACTGTCCTGGACATGATGGGCCCACGGCGGAAGGTCACCAGGACTCATAGTTTGGGGGGAGGAACTTTTAGCTCTCTTGGGCATGAGGAACCCAAAGACTACATCAACGAGCTCTCACATGAGGTGCTTTGCCACATATTCCGGTCAGTACAGCACCCCAACACCCGACCACTAGTTAGTACAATGGTTAGCTCTACCGGATCAGCAATGCTGTTATCATCCATCCATCTGTTCTCCTAACTGCTAATTATGATGCATAAGTTTATCTCCCCTCAGATACTTACCCATGCAGGACATAATGTGTATGGAGTGTCTTTCACGGAAACTGCGGGAAGCGGTGACTCTGTACTTGCGGGTGGTGAAGGTGGTGGACCTTTGTGCCAGCCGGTGGTGGGAGTACATGCCCTCAGGTAGATGGTACTCTTGATGCTCCGGCTCTGTGTCATATTTCACTAGTGAGATCTGGTTATAACTAAACCTGGAATAAACGTGTAGTCCATAATTAAGTATCATACTCCTTTACAAACACTGATCCACTCAGCAGGTTTCTGGCAGATTTGAAAGATGTCACATCCCTCTACCCTGTATGTTAATGTATTAAAAGTTTTGTTAGGCTTTTAGTGTACTGCTCTCAGCTCAGTTTAACATTTTACCATAGCCTTCTTACGTTTAGTGGTTGATGTTGATATCTAGAGAGCTAGATGGTCAGTGGCTGATGTAATGCCAAAATAATAAAATACATTATCCTTCAAAGGTTTGTGCTCCGTAAGAAGACTCTTATGCTCACTAAGGCTGCATTGTTGATCAAATGTGATATTGTGGAACTATTATTACCATTTAAAATAACTGATATCTATTTTAAAATATTTAAAAATGTAATTTATTCCAGTGATTGCAAAGCTGAATACTACTGCAGTCGTCATTGTCACATGATCCTTCAGAAATCATTCGAATATGCTGATTTGGTGCTAATGCAATATTTCTTATTATTGCCAATGTTGAAAACAGTAACCGTGATTATTTATTTTTTCATAATTCTTTGGTGAATATACATTTCTAGAGCAGCATTCATTTGAAATATAAATATTTTTGAAACATTTTAAATGTAGCCTATTTACTGACATTTATTTATAAATTGAATGTCCATTGCTGAATAAAAGTATTAATTTAATTTAAAAAACCCAAACTTTTGAATTGTTGTGTGTATTACCAGTATAACATTAATTTAATTATTAAAAAATTAGATGTATAAATAAATCATTTTAAATATTTACAACATTTATTCAGTTCACTAAAATTGAGTAAATATTAAGTTTTGGAATTGATATAATGAGAAACTTATGTTAGTCAGATTGATTATCAGCCATTGCCAGACATGAGTTCAGGTTGGCCAATTAATAGACCTGGCAGATATATTGGTCTTTTGCTATATGTATTATTTAAAGCTTCCTTGTTTTGAATGTTAGTCCAACTCTGCGTCTGAAATCAAATACTTCCCTGCTATATGGTATGCGAAAAACAGTACGGCAAAAGATTAGTATGTCAGAATACAAAGTATTTGAAAAAGTAGGCGAAAAGTCCCAGGATGACCTACTACTTCTGTCGAGATTCTGAAGTGTGCATTCGATGGACACTTTACTGTCCCATGAAGATTTATGAATGACAGTGAAGAGACTCATCTGACGGTGGTTGGTCATGTGACAGTAAAACAACATTGTGGATGTAGTACATCTGAATGTCATTCATACTTCCCATATTCATACTATACGGAGCGTACTTTTTTTAACGGTAGTGAAGTAAATTCAAATTCAAATGTAGTACCTACTCAGATTAGTACACGATTTCGGACGCAGGTCTGTGAATCCAAGAAGTCCTAAAGAAGTTTACTAGTCCTAAAGCCATGAAATGTAATACTTATTGTCATTTCATTGTCATTCTATTGTTTGAACCGTCATGTGTCTGTAACTTAGGTTTCACAGACTCCAGTTTCCTCATGCTGATGAAGAAGATGCCTGACTTGGAGCAGCTGTACGGTCTTCATCCACGTTACCTAGAGAGAAGGAGGGTCAGAGGTTATGAGGCCTTCAGTATTCCTGGTGTTTTGGAGGCTCTACAGGCCTGTCCCAACCTTATAGTGAGTTCATGTTAGAGATAATTGTCATTTCAGTTTATGGAAATGGAAGCGTCTGTTTTCTACTACAGTAGAAAATTATAACAATATCTGCATTTATAGGGAGTTGAGACATCCCATTTGGAGCTGGTGGAGGCCGTATGGAACTACATGCCTCAGGTTCACATTTTAGGGAAGTTTAGGAACCGTAACGGGGCCTTTCCTATTCCTTCAGAGAACAAACTTACCATTCCAGCTGCTGCTAAAATCCAGACCCTCCATCTTGTTGGTGAGTTTCAGATTGCCCCCATTGTGCAAACCTTCGTCCCATCATGTGTCAGCTTGGTCAAATTTTGTCTCACACCTTTCTGTTTGAACTTTCCTATAGGTGTCAATGTGCCAGAGATCCCCTGTCTGTCCATGCTCAGACATCTGTACCTGAAGTGGGTGCGCCTCACTAAGCCTCAGCCCTTCAAAGACTTTCTCTGTGTGAACTTGCGTACGTTCGTCATGAGGAACTGCGCCGGTCCCACCAATTCTCTTAAGTATGTGCCTCTTGTCACTGGTCTGGCCTCCGCCCGCAACTTGGAGCAGCTGGAGCTGGTGAGGGTGCCCTTCTTAGGGGGACTGATTCAGCATGTGGTGGAGGATAGCTGGAGGTCAGGTAACCACAAAATTTTGCCAGCTCCTTATAAATAGGAGGCATATTAAAATTACTGAATAATATATTGCTGTATTGTAAAATATTTCTCATTGTCCACATATTTTGAGCAAGAAATGAGTATGCAGTGTCCACTAATAAAAGAACATTCCAGGTCTGTGCCATATTGTCTAACGTACATCTCTTCTAGGAGGGTTTCGTAATTTGCACACAATTGTTTTTGGTGCCTGTAAAAATGCACTTGAAGTGGATCTGGGCTACCTCATCATCACTGCTGCTCGCAGGTGAATCTATAATGTTTAAAGAACGTTATTAACTTACACTGACTTTTGTATAGCATTAGAGACATTGACAGAATCGACTTTGGTTGTACAGGTTGCATGAAGTTCGAATCCAGCCTTCTTTAACCAAAGATGGGGTGTTCTCTGCACTGAAGATGGCAGAACTGGAGTTCCCCCAGTTTGAGACTTTGCACCTCGGATATGTTGATGAATTTCTGTTGCAATGTAAGTCATTGTTATATAATGTGAATGATCACATCTTGCTGTCAGGAGCATCATGGATGCAGATGTTACTGTAAACAGTTTGGATGTAAAATTGTCAAAGTATGACTTTTAGAAGCATGGCCGTAGCCAGCTATGAGGTCACTGAGGCAAACTAATAAACTTTTGTCTAATTTCGCCATTTTTTTTAATTGAAAATAAGCCTAGAGTCATTTAATGTAAAAAATGTGCAACTGTCAATGTGAGGGGACAAGAAACATTAACAAAGCCGTTTTCATCATATTTAGGCATAAGGGTAATAATGAGTGTGTACGTATTGTGAATGAATTTAATAATCTTAGTTACCTAGCTTTCCTGGTAGCCTTCAGTAAAATAACTTTTCTAAGAAAATGATTCCTAAAACATAGATATCAGTTAACCCTATGTTTACTCTCTTCAGTGTCACAGACTAAAATGAAAAGACTATTAGTCAAAGCTCAGCTTTAGGAGGGGAAGAGACAGGGCAAGATAAGGAGACTTGAGAGAGGAAAAAAATAGTGATGGAGATTAGGAGAGATCAGGTATTGACTAATAACAGGGCTGCCAACTCTCACGCATTGAGCGTGAGACTCAAGCAATTGACACTTTTCACACGCTCTCACGCCACACATCCATTTTCTCACGCACAGAAAAATTGCGGAGCAAAGAGGTACTTTTAATATTAAACTAACTCTCAGCTCTTAGATTCCGTCAATTGTATTACGAAATTCAGACAAAAATACGTTTGGCGCTTGTAAATGTGACGTGACAGATCGCTGAGCGCCTCAGTTCAAGTGCACGTGAACCGATCATCTGTTACTTTTTTATTTAAAGATGCAGTACAACTTACCGAAAGTATACATAATATCGACCAATTGGTGTTTTTCAACCACGGAAAGAGGTCAATATAACAGCAGGAGAACAATTGTCACATAACGTTACATTTACCTCAGGAAAGCCATTTAATGTCCATAGCATGTTAACTGAATAGAAAAAATAGCTAGAGAGGAGATTTTGCTGAGCACTATATTACATATTTATTATATTTTTACTTATGTCATTAAATAATTGTTATTATAACAAAAACTACATTATATTTAATTTAATTTGTTATTTTTAACCTTTAATAATACCAGCAGATTGGGCCCTCTATGTTTACAGCATTAGGTGAGATTATTTTTAGCGCAATTTTCCACCGGACAAATTGCGATTGTTAACTCATGATTTCTGTTCTGTGCGTCTGTGCGCACCAATCTTGCACTTCTATCTACTCCTGAACCAGACCACCAAGAGACTTCGGGTTTTCGGCATTATGTTAAGGAAGGTCTAATCTCGGGAACGCACAAAAAAAATCCAGGAAAAGATTTACTATCTCTTAGTGTTGTGATCCCATGAGGTGAGAAAATTGCGCTAAAACACTCACCGAGTTTTTATTAAGTCAAGTCAAGTCAAGTTTATTTTTATATATATATATAAATTATATTATATTTATATATATATTACTTGTTTTAAATAAAATTTAAAATAAACATGTATCCAAATTAGTCAATATTGAATCAAAATCGGAATCAAATCACAAAAATGGAATTGAAATCTTGAAATTTTTGTCAAGCAATAATAAAAACTGTATCCTACCAGTCATTGTACAATGTAAACATTGTAACATGTTGTCACTAAACTTCATAAAATTCTATTTAGTTACCAAATGTTTTGACAATCACAATTACACTTATTGTGATGCAATATTTGTTTTGACATACCTCTAACCCCCCACCCACCCCCCACCCCCCCCGAAAAAAAAAAATCTCACTCCAAGTTAAACTCAAAAGTTGGCAGCCCTGTAATAATATACTGTCTACTGGCATGGTTTTAAAGCTATTGTTATCCAATTTTTTTGCCTTTAAACGTCTTGAAATGCACATATGTAGAACTAACCCCCCTAACTAACCTAACCTTAGTAATTATAAAACCCTTCCTACGGCCCTGTTTATAAGTATAATTATTGGATTATATTACTTTGAAGTTATCTGTTGCCATCTTTAAAGGGGTATTTCAGCCCAAAATGTGCATTCTCACCCTCACATCTAACACCCTCATGTTGTTCCAAACTCGCAAGACTATCGTTCACCTTCAAAACACAAATAAATGTTTTTAAAGGAAACCTGAGAGATGTTCTGTATGATCCTCCATTGAAAGTCCATTTGACCAAAACCTTCAAGCATCAAAAAGTTCATAAAGACATCATAAAATTGTCAAGCAAGCATGTTTAAGTATCTGTTGACCATATTTGATGTTCTGTGTATTTATGTTTATCAATGCCTCAAATGAAATGATGTATGCCTAAATGAAATCTGTTTATCATATAAAGTGATCATGTCTCTTCAGAAGAATTGGATTAAACTGCTTGATTCATATGGATTAATTTTATGATGTCTTCATTTCACCAAAACATTGATGTTTCAAAAAGTTTATAGTCTTTCAACAGAGGGAGAGAAATATGTCAGGTTTCATTAAAAATATCTTCATTTGTGTTTCGAAAATGATGAAAGTCTTATGGATTTGGAACGACAAAGTAAATGATACCAGAATTTTCATTTTTGTGGGAACTAACCCTTCAGTTACCTGCAATAAAACATGTTTCACACAGGTAACATGAGCCATGCTGAGTTAGTCAAATACGGTCTTGCTGATGTGATCGAAAATCCAGGAATCATCACAGACATTGGAATGAAGGCTGTTAATGAAGTGTTCACCTCCATCAAGTATTTGGTCATTTATAACTGTCCACATCTTCACAACCCACACAACTGGATCACAGGTAATGGATTCACCATAATTTATTTATGTATTTCCTGAGCTAATGATGGAACTCAAACTATTTTATTTATAATGTACCATTTCTATCAACAATATGTAGAAAGTCTTCAACTTTACAGTTGATTTTAAGCATATTTCAGTATTCGTTTTTTAATCTGACTGATAAGCCGCTCTTTGTTAAAGACCATTCGCGCTGGAGTCGGTTGGTGGACCTCACTCTGGTGCGCTGTCATGCTATCAAGCTGGAGTCGTTCAGTCAGTTCATTGAAATGCTTCCCAGCCTGGAATTCATCTCTCTGGATCAGATGTTTCGTGAACCTCCCAAGGTGAGCATGGGAGCCCATGAAAATCGAGTTGACTGTGGTATGCTTTGATATACTATCATTTGGATATCATTACCATTTGTGGTAAACAGACAGTTCAGGGTCTTTCCACCAAGATGAACCTCAGCTGATCACAATATGTGTACTTTTGAACGGTAAAGAAATTACAATGTGAATGAATATAGCTATAATATAATATTGACTATGCTATAGGAGTTGAAATGTTGTGAGTCATATTCATTTCATTTGTTTACTGCAGGGCTGTGCCCGTGTGGGGCTCAGTGCGGGCACGGGTATTGGGGTATCATCTGCCCTGGTCAGCAATCAGAATTCCAACAATGATAATGACAACAATAACAACAACAATCACCAGAACAATAATGATGCAAACATTCCACCAAATAACAACAACAACCAGGTTGAAGATGTGCCTCAGCAAAACCACCATGGCCCAGAGGGTACGTAGACCGTTCAAAAAATGTTGGGGTCTGAAAGTGTTTGTTTTTTATACAGAAATTAACACTTTCATTCAGCAGGGATGCATTAAGTTCATTATAATTGACAGTAAAGACATTTATAATGTTACAAAGAACTCTATTTAAAAATAAATGTGGTTCTTTTTAACTTTCTATTTATCAAAGAATCCGGACAAAAATATTTAATGGTTTCCACAAAAATATTAAGCAGTCAACTGTTTTCATCATTCATAATAATAATAAGAAATGTTACGACACCAAATCAGCATATTAGAATGATTTCTGAAGGATCATGTGACTGAAGACTGGAGTAATGATGCTGAAAATTTTGCTGTTCAAATAGAAAAATTTGTTGTAATATTTCACAATGTCACTGTTTTTAAGAGACTTCTTTCAAAAATATTATAAAAATCTTAGTGACTGCAAACTTTTGAACCTCTAGGGTTTTTTTGCTTGTTGAAAGGTTTGAATTGACTTTTCTGACTTTAATCAGAGATTCCCAATGTGGAGGGCATGGTAGCAGACAACATGGAGCCTGAGCCGGTTCTTGTGGCCGTCAATCAAGAGGAAGAGACCCAGGGTTCCAGCCAGACTACTAATCCTTCGCTTGAACAGGATGAGGAACAAGCAGGTCTGAAGAAACACTGTAAATAATTTTAACAGATAGGTTACATTTAATAATTAACCAATAATATACATTTTTTGCTTTCTCTTTTATGATTTAATTTAGGCCCTAGTGGAGTTCAAACCGCTGTGAAGAAGCAGTCGGTGGTGGTGTCTGACTCAGACAGTGAGGATGAGTACAGTCCAATCAGGACGCCAGCTGCTGCCCGCTCTCAAGGCCAGTACCCTGAGACAGAAGCCCAGGGGAAGAGCAGCACAGCTGTGACTCCACATGGTAGTTAAAATTTAAAGTCCTCATAGCCACTGCAGCGGTTCATAGTACAAAATCATTTCAAACACATTATTCCAACATGTGGAGTAAAAAAGTGTTTAAATATTTTTGACCAAAAGCTTGAACTGAATTGAGCAAGATAATGACACTTTTAGTTGTTGCCTTTGAAGTAATTTCGTAATTTATGAACTTTGCAACATTGAAAGTATTGAACTGAATTGAATCAACGTTAAATTGAGCTGAATAATGACAGTTGTATTCTGTAGAGCTGCTTTACAGCTGAAATTGTAGCAATTTCATAATTGCATCATTTACAATAATGTTAAGTCCCTTTCACACAGCATGTTGATCCTGGGAATTTGCCGTAAAATTGCTAAAGTGCCTTCTGTGTGAACGCAAACACGTCCCGGGATTGATGCCGGGATCGATGCCGGGATGGGGACCTAGTAACATTGCCGGGATCAGTCCCAGAACAAACAGAACTGTGTGAGCAAAAGCCAGGACCAATGCCGTAAGGGGTGTGCCGTAGTGATGACGCACGTGCCATCGCAATGACGTAGTTATCGTGCGACTCTGTTGCTCTTAGAAGAAAGTTTGTGTTCGTCATAAAGAAAGAACAAAAAAAATTCTGCAAACTGGAATGAAGCAGGGACCAGGGAGCTCCTTGCTATTCGCGCTGAAGCTGAGATCGCAACATGTTTTCGACGCGTACGTTACACGTCACGTCTTTACAGGATGCGTGTGAACGCACTCACAGATTCCTGTGTGAAAGAATCTCTGTGTGAAAAGGGCCTGTTTATTTCTGTGAAGCTGCTCAGAAACCACCTGTACTGTATAAAGCGCTATACAAATAAATGTGATGTGACCTAAATAAAAAAAATAAAAAAATGGAAGAATTATCAATAAACAGCAGTTAGTTCTCAGCTGTGAGGAACATAATCCAGTTTGACTAAGTGCTGTCCTCCTGTATTGCCCTGTTTAATGAACAGACAGTCTTGAGGCCCTGTTTACACCTGGTATTAAGATGTGTTTTGGTCGATCGGATCACAAGTGGACGCTAAATACATGTGTAAATGAGGAAAACGTTTTGAGTTTGTCCACTTTTGACCACTTGCAGAGGTAGTCGAAAACCAGATTGCATTCGACCGAATTGCTTTCGTAGTGTAGACGCTCATGTGGTGGAAAGCGTTCGAACAGCCACAAAAGACAAACACCTACTCTCTGCCTACTGACGTAATGCGTAAACATTATTGGAAGCACGTTATCCATACGGGATTTACACTTTGTTGGCTAGAGACCCATGTTTGGTTTGAAGACGAAAAACGACGACGCACAATGTTTTCTCACCATTCCTGATTTCTTGCAGCTATCAGAGAAACCAAAGCTGATGCCCTCCGTATGTTTTTCCGTCGTCTCCGGGCGCGTAAATGTGTAAATTACGCAATCTTATTTTGTCCATTAGATCGATAGAAATCTGAAAAAAACATACATTTATACCCTCCCCTCGATGAAATCAGGACAGAAGTGGTTGAAAGTGGACAAAAGAGATGGATAAAAATACCAGGTGTAAACTGGTATATGTCTCCCTCATCTACTTGTTTTCGATCGACCAAAACGCATTTTAATACCAGGTGTAAACAAATGACCTAGCAAAAGCTCTAGTGTAAAAACACCTTAAGAAACAAGAAAAAGTCTGTGCTGAACAAATCTCATCTTGATGGCTAATTATCCTGATATGATTGTTCTGCTGTATTCTGGCAGGTAAAGGGAAAACTCCGCTGCGTAGACGTGGACCGCACCCTCAAGAGTTCAGCTGTGAGAAAGGCTGCCAGGTAACCAGCGAGCAGATCAAGGCTGACATGAAGGCGGCCACTGAGACGGCTGAGCGTGGTGTCAGAGACAGAAACAGTGGAACTGGGCCTGCTTCAGGCTACACTGCCGGCAGCTGTGTTTGCTCCATCCGCTGGAGGGAAGACTCGGCCAATCAGGACGACCAGGGTGAGGCGGGTAGAGGGGACGATGACATGATAAGGACTCGCTGCACGTGCAGCAGGTCTCGTCCCGGCTCTGAAAACAGGACTCGTAGTGGCCACGGCCTGTCAGCGGGGGACGAGAACCACAGACCAGAACGTCACAGCCCAGAGCAGAGAGCAGGGGAAGATGAGATGGAGAACAGTCACTCCAACGCTCCACCCAGGACACACAGCTCATCTGAAGGGCATAGTGAGAGGACTGCAAGCCACCAGCAAGGCTCGTCACACAGAGGCCCTACAGACGAGTTCCCCAGGAGACCCGTCACTCGTGCCCGCAGCAGACTTTCCTCTGTGCCCTTGGTTTGTGAGTCAGGTAAGACCACAGCACAGGTTCCTCACAGTGGGACATCAGAGAATCTATTGAGCAATGGAAAAAAGCACAGTTGGGCAAAGGCTGTCCCTCGGGTGTGCCATTTGTGCATAGCATAAAAGCAGATGGAGGAATGCTGGGGGTCTGGATTTCTCCACTGCCAGTCTATATTGGCAACTATACTGCAGTATATCTCCATGTGTTCATGACATTCAGATAAAGTGGCACTACTGTTTTGACTCCTAGTGAACCTACAGTGCTGAGAAGAAGGGCACATGTAAGAAACTAGAGTTTTAAAGGGTTAGTTCACCCAAAAATGAAAATTCCGTCAGTAATTACTCACCCTCATGTTGTTCCAACCCTGTAAGACTTTCGTTCATCTTCGCAACACAAATTAAGATATTTTTGATTAAATCTGAGAGCTGTCTCACTCCTCCATAGGCTTCTATGGGATCGAAACTTTAACCAGAAAAGTTAGTAAAAGCATTGTTAAAATAGTCCAAGTGACTACAGTGGCTCACCCATAAGTTTATCAAGCGACGAGAATACTTTTTGTGCACAAAAAAACAAACAAAAATAACGACTTTCAGCTATTCATTTTCTTCTGTGTGGGCCTGAGTGAATTCACTTAGTGTAACAGCGCAGCGCTTCTGTGTTGTCCGTCACCACGTAGGATGACCAGCGTCGGCCAATATTGAGCCTACGTTCTGACGTACAACCCAGATGCGCTGCGCTGTTAGACTACGTCCTTGATGCGTCCTCGATGAATGAAAGTATTATTTCTTTCTTAAAATAATCTTACTGACCCCAACGGTAGTATATGAATGGTAATGTATGTAAAAATGCATAGAATTTCTCTTTTTAGATGAATATTTCTGTGAAAAAATAATTTAAAAAGTGAATCACTTACTCAACCTTTGATCAAGTTTTGAAAGCCCACCATAAATGTGGTGTTCATGTGAACCGAGAATCTTGACACCCCTCAATGTCCAGTTCATGAATGAGTCATTCTTTTGAGTCGAATCTGTTCAGTGAATTGGTTGATCCATGGAAGTCCTGCAAGTTTAAAACAACACAAGGCTAATCTATATTGCTATGTTGCCCATGATATGCAAAATAGTTAGTCCATCAGTAAGACTTGCAGTTAATTTTTACTATTCCTCATCACTTGTTCGTCTGTCCAGAACTGCCCAAAGCAAAGCCTCGGGCTGCAGTAAAGAGAAAACGTATGGCAGACAAGTCCACCAGCACCAGTGACCCTGTAACTGAAGACGACCATGTGCAGGTGGGTTCATAGTCTGGTTCACTCCACTATACGTTTCCTTGATGCAGAACACAAGTGTCCAAGAGTCATATATACATATATATTTGGGGCCACTATGTATGTGCAAAACACATTTATTTTTCACTTCATACAGGTTCTCAGCCTTAAATCCAAAAACCTGGTGGGAATCACACTTACAAACTGTGGCATCACAGACCTGGTCCTTAAGGAGTGCCCCAAAATGATGTTTGTCCATGGTGAGTTTATAACAAAACACGTTGACATCGACATACATGTCAAACTGTATCAGATCCTCATTTGAATTTGATTCTTTCTTCCCAAGCGACACGCTGTAGGGTGCTAAAACACTTGATGGTGGAAAGTGCCCCCATAGTGAACCGCTTTGACTACGCACAATGTAAGAAGTTGGATATGGAGCAGGTGCTTGACCAGATCTTACGGATGCCCGCGGAGAGAAACCGCATCATCTACATGAGGCCTATGCAGCAGGTCAGTGTTATTCTTAGGTTGCCATGACAGTAAAGAAGACAAGGATGCATTAAATTGATTAAAAGTGACAGTAAAAAAGTTAGAATGTTACAAATTATTTCTATTTCAAATAAATGCTGTTGTTTTGAACTTTGTATTTGGCAAAAAATCCTTAAAAAAAAAAAATGTTTCTTGAGCAGTAAATCAGCATATTAGAATGATTTCTGAAGGATCATGTTACACTGAAGACTGGAGTAATGATGCTGAAAATTCAGAAAATTTTAAATTGTACTAATATTTCTCAATTTTAGTGTTTTTACTGTATTACTGTAATGTAAAATGGTCATTTTTCGCACTGTATGTAACGATTTTCCAGCAAACTTCTGATTTGGATTACTATATAGTGTTACATTTACATCTTTTTTTTTAAGCCCTTTAAAGGGTATTTTGAGATATTTAAGAGGATTTTCACCCAAAAATGAAAATGACTCCATGATTTACTCACCCTCAAGCCATTCTAGTTGTATATGACTTTCTTCTTTCAGATGAATACAATCAGAGATATATTAAAAAATGTCCTGGCTCTTCCAAGCTTTACAATTGGCAATTTTAGTTTATAACGTTTTAAATATGGATATTTTCCTTACACAAACGCTGGGCTTCACTTCAGAAGGCCTTTATTAACCACCCGGAACCATGTGGAGTACGTTTATGATGGATGGATGCACTTTTTTGGGCTTCAAAATTTCGTCCTCCATTCATTGCCATTATAAAGCTTGGAAGAGCCAGGACATTTTTTTAATATATCTCCGATTGTATTCGTCTGAAAAAAGTAAGTCATATATACCTAGGATGGCTTGAGGGTGAGTAAATCATGGGGTAGTTGTTATTTTTAGGTGAACTATCCCTTTAAAGAACAATATGTTATACTTATGTACTTTTCAACATTCATCTCCAGATTGATTCCCTGGCTCTGGAGAAAAAGCTCTTCAGCGGTCCGTACCCATACCATATTGCTATTATCCATGAGTTCAGCAACCCACCCAATGTTAGGAACAAGGTGCGCGTACGTAGCTGGATGGACACCATTGCCAACATTAGCCAGTGAGTGGACTACATTATCCATAGAGTACTGGTAAAACTAAGACTTCATAAAACTGTTTTTTATCACCGTTTTGCATCAGAAGTAAGAATATTTTAGTTTTAGCAGATTGATATAGACCAAGAATAAAATCTTTGTTTTGTGTGTATCATCTTTATAACTCTGTATTTAAAAAGTAACAATAATGTGTCATTTTTCTGTGACTTGTTTCATTACAATTTGATTCTGCAAAAATTAAGCTGACTTTCCAAATGGTTCATTTGATTCCCCGGGGGCCAGTTGCATAAACATAGCCATTATGTTAAGACTGTGACTTAAGTACTAGTACGACCAACTAGCTTCTTACTTTTTAGCATAAAATTAGACCAATCTCCGTTTTTATGTAACTGACTTAAAACAGTTGTGAACAGTCTTAAAGGAAAAAAACTTATTCACTAACTTGTAAGACTGGTCTCAGCAGTTTATGTAACTGGCCCCTGCTTTGTCCACCAGATGGCAATATTTTCTTATCATGGTATACCCAAAAGCTCACCAATCTGTGTTTTTGTCCTTTACAAGAGAACTCATCAAGTATGAATTCTTTCCGGAGGCCACACGGACGGAAGAGGATGTAAAGAAGTTTCCCAGCTATCCCTGGGGCCGAGACATCTACACATTAGAGGGTGAGAGGAAACAGATCAGAGTCCTTTGAGACTAGCTCCAAGTTCCCCTCGCTTCCTCTGGAAATACAGTTATAGTGGTGTGTGTGTGTGACAGAGATATTTACAATTGCACTTACATCCGTTAGATAAAGCTAATAATTATCTTAATAGATGAGAAAATTCCATAATGTTGAATCGGTCCGTAAATGTTTACAAGATCCCTTTCAGTTTTAAAGGAATAAAAAAGTAATGGCATTCAATCTTTCCCACACTCCCTGTGCTTTAGGAGTAGTAGATGGGGCGCCGTACTCAATGATCACAGATTTCCCGTGGCTTCGCTCTTTACGCACAGCGGAGCCCAACAGTTTTGCTCGATACGACTTTGAGGATGATGAAAGCAGTAAGTAACACACTGTCCATGATAAAATATTGAAGTTCAGGTGACAATGATTCAAATGCTGATGAATCCTAGCTATGGCACAGCTGTTTAGCTGTGATCTTTGTCCAACCATACGTTTTCCCTTTTTTTTTTTATTACCCATCCACTGTTTAGAATCTTTCTTATGCTCACCAAGGCTGCATTTATTGGATCAAAAACTAAAATATATATTTTAAAATGTAATTTATACATGTGATGGCAAAGCTGAATTTTTCAGCATTACCACTCCAGTCTTTAGTGTCGCATAGAATCATTCTAATATGCTAATTTGCTGCTCAAGAAACATTTCTGATTATCAATGTTGAAAACACTGCTTAATATATATTTTTTAAATTAAATCTTATAATACTTTTTCTCAGAATTCTTCGATGAATAAGATCAAAAGTTCAAAATAACAACATTTGTTTGAAATATTTTGTCATTAAATGTCTCTACCGTCACTTTTGATCAATTTAATGCATCTTTGCTGAATAAATGTTTTTTTTTGTTTAAATACTGACGCCAAATTTTGAACAGTGGTGTGTATTTATTCCAATTTTCCCACTTTTCCTTCTAGTATGTCCCTCAGTTTTAAAAGTAGTCTCTAATTTAAAAAAAAGAAAAATCACAGTATAAACATCTAACTCACTCTCGCCCACTCTGAAATGTTCCTTTCCGTCAGCTACTATCTACGCGCCACGGCGTAAGGGGCAGCTCTCGGCCGACATCTGCATGGAGACGATCGGCGAGGAGATCTCAGAGCGACGGCAGACACGTAGAGGTGTTTTCCAGCGTGTGGTGGTCGTCTTCATCCACTACTGCGACGTTCGGGGGGAACCGGTGGATGACGACTACATCTAGAAGGATCACTGCTCAGCTGGAGGGCCTGGAGATGCTGGAGAGAGGGTGGAGAGCTCTTCAGCCCTCTGCCAGCCTCTGTGTGAGAATAGAAAGCCTCAGTGGTGAATACCAAGGCATTTCCAGTTGCCTTTATCTCTGAGTTGACTTGAAACAAAGAGTAATCGCTTTCAATCGGCCATTGTCTTTTTTGTGAGTTCATTCTAGACTAATGAACTAGAGTAATGGTGTCACCAGGCTGGTTTGCTTGTGTTCATTACATGAAGGATGAATTGCAAGCCTTCCATGGAGCGGCAGCACACTTGCAGTAAAGTGGGGTGATGGTGTCAGCAGTTGCTTTGTTGCTACGGTTGTGCGCATGGGAAAAGATATGCAGAGTCACAAAAGTTGGCATATAAAATCACTTGTTTGGTGAAGACAGAAAGATAGTCTTTGGTAGTTTTTTTTTTTTTTAAACCCAGGCAGGGTGTTTTGGCCACTTGGCATAATATCCCGGTGTGTATCTGCACTGTTACAGGCAATAACATCGTTCTAGATTTGTTTTAGTTTTTTTGCTCCTCAAACATTTTCAGAGACTTTTTTTAATTTATTTTTTTAGAATTTCGTATTATTTTTGTTTTCCTCTTACCTTTCCCCTAGAGGTTGGCTTGTGTGGTGTTCACTATTAACAGTGTTGGTGTCAGTTTAATCCAGAACCTGGTGAAGAGATTAAATGTTTCTTGGCCCATGAAAGGAACGTGGCAGAATCGGTGAATAAATGTACCACGTTTTACTTTTCTGTGGTCTTCATAGAGCTAAAAACAAATTGTGTAACAAAGACAAGTTGAGAGTATTTTAAGTTTTATTTTTGTTTTTTTCCCTTTATTCAGACTATTTTTATGGAACTCCAGTAGAATAGTTTTAAATCAGAAGCACAGTGGATAAAGTTGCCAGGCATATCCCTTATTCATCTTCCGATGACTTGACCCACATTTCCTTCTCACAAACTCGCTCTCTTCATATGGTGAAGCATCTTCAAAAATGGCCCTGTGCCATTAACCTGCATTGTAACCTACACCAGAGATAATAGTCAGCATTATGGGTTTCTGGATTGTTTCTTTTCTCTTTCTTGCCTAGTTCTTTACATAGTTGTTTAAACATTTCAAATCGACAAATGGAAATAAAATAAAATGCACAATGTGTATTAACTGTCTGCTTGGTGCAGGATAGATCTCACCAACTCGTGTTCGTAAAGAGTAGTTTGGGAAACTAGTCTAATTGAGAGAGAGTTGCAAGTCCAGGAGCTATTGATGCACAAAACCCCATCTCGCTGCTCTACTTTGTGCTTTTCTGGGTGACTCACTCTGCCATGTTTCAAGAGCCAAGAAATTCCATGGATTGAATCTGCATACATACTGAGCACTGCAGAAACTTGTGTACAAAGTTTGTGTACAGATATTCTGTATTTAAATGATCTTCCAAGATTTGTTTTATATGTTTATATAAAAGAATAAATATTTCACCAAGACGTTCTGTCATGACTATTTTTGGTTTATCTTATCTCGTATTGTTTATATCTTATGTATAATAATAGAACTGTATTAGATGCATATTTTATTTGCTTAAAAAATATTCATAATCTGACCAATTCGTTATTTAATCATTTAGACCAATTTGAGACCAACTAAATCACTCACGACATGACATCATGTTCTTATTTTAAATATATTTGATATTTACAGGTTTTTCCATAACCTAATATGCTGTAGGTATGAATAATTAGTTATTAACACTTGTATCGCTTGACTGTTTGCGTGTTCCAGAAAGACTCACTCTGTGAGTTTACACCAAGGACAACTATTATAAAGTTTTAATAATTTTTCAATGAGATGTCGACACCATAGCTAAAACGGGCACAGAGGAATGATGTTGTTGGGATCACTTTTAAATATAAAGAGAACTATAAGCGTCCACACCATCTTTGTTTATTATGAGCAATAATATGAGCAACTCTTTGGCTTCATTTGGAACTCTTTTAGTTGCAGAGCAAAAAAAAGACAAAGTAACTGACAATATTGTCTTTAAAGTGCAAGCACTTGATATTAATTTATTGTTTACTGAACTGTGTAGTTTATAAAAGCAGTATAGCTCGCAATTGTGCTGTTTGTCTGAATGTCTGCATTGCTGTGATTTACATACGAGTATCTGATGCCTTGTCCCCAGCCCCTTCATAATGTTACTTTTCTTTTTAAGGTGGCCTCCGCCGTGTTGTACACAGAGCATGTGTCTATTTACACGAGCAAAATAGCAGTTTCTCAATTAGTCATCAATTATTGTGTAACAGTCCTACATACCAACAGTACAGCAGACGTGTGTGTGTGTAAAATCAATTTCCATACTCAGACACTGGGCTACGTTCAATAACCCACAAGGCAAGAGAGGGGAGTTTGTCTACACGCTTTGCTGTTGTATATGACCCATTCTGGATTTAGTCTTGTCACATTGTTTACAATGTGTCACTGACACCATGAAGGTGTTTAATGTTTCAGGTCATTTGTCGCTTAACACTGTATAAGCAGGAAGAGGAGAGATTTGTGGTTAGAGCAGAACCCCTCCTGTACTCAGTTCCTGTCTGAAAGGGCTGGCCAAATCTTTCCGAATAAAATTCAGCCAGTTTCACCTAGAGAAATCAATCTCAGTGGTGAATGACTTTTTCTTGCAGGGCACATGTGAATCAGTTTCGGCTGTCCTGAGCAAAACATGCATGTGAGGAAGTAAACACAAGCGTGTGCTTGGTGTTGATGTTTTGTCTTGAAGTCTTGGTTAATTCAGTCTTGAAGTCAGTCTTGGTTAATTCATCTCAAGTTTCTGTTTTTTATAAAGCAGGGTTCCAGAAGTAAAAATCTCATTAATTTTTTTCATAGGGGTATTGATTTTGAACAATAACTTATAAATCTTTGAAGACCGACCTGCCGTGAGCTACGAGGTTGTTAATCGATGGCATATACTTTTGTTCAAGCCATCGGCCTGCATATTTTCCACAACCTGCAATTTTATAATAAAATAATATTGTCAAACAGCCGAATTCAGCAAAACATTTCCCATTATACCAAAAAGAAATCTCAACCAATCAGAGAATCTTGACCAGCAAATTATATATATGTATGTGTATATATATTATATATTATATATAAATATACACACACACACATACATACATACATATATATATATATATATATATATATATATATATGTATGTGTGTGTGTGTATATTTATATATAATATATATACACATACATACATATAATTTGCTGGTATGCGTGTGTATATATATATATATATGTATATGTATGCGTGTGTGTGTGTATATCAATTAATCGCATCTAACAAAAAATGTATATCTGTTTATATATGAAACATACATACATACATACATACATATACAGTGTGTATGTGTTACATTATCTTAATCTTCCGTCCGGAATCACAGTTTCTTTTGTCAGCTTGCCTTTTTGAATTGTCTCCTGTTGATGTTCACAGTTCATTTAAAGATCATTTCCTCTCTTTGAGGCACTCCAGAGCCACTTACTCTATACCATACACTCTATTATGTCTTCTTAGGAAAATAATCCTCATAAAATAGGCTATTTCAGACAAGAGAGTCATCGATTATCTTTGCATGGATTGATTGCATAAATCAGTACAGTCAGGTTGCAGCTGGTCTCACGGAGTCTAATTTTTTTTCTGAGTCCTATTTCAGCTAATTAAACTCCACAGAAATCTTTTTTTAGCTTTATTTGTTTTCCAACCCCTCACATTCCTCCTCCTTCCTCGGTTAAGGGCAAAAGATACAAGTGGTTGGTGACGTAATGCATTCTCAACGGGAGGACAAACACCTTAGGGGTTAATGCACTATGGTGAAATGTTAAGAGTCAAAGCCTTATAAAGAAAAAAACTCCTCCAAGCTGAAAGCTTTATCATCTTCAGAGCGCATGCAGATAGAAAAGGGAAATATAGCTAAGCTAGTCCTTCTGTAAACAAAGACTGTTAATTAATGTTACAGTGGGAATGAAGTTAGACCACATTCAAATTCTGTCATTTTCCTTCAAATCAGGAAATACACAGAACGTTTTAGAATTTGTAATCATTTAAAATAAATAAAAGTAATGATGTAAAATGAAGAAATACTTAACCCATGTTGTGTTTGGGGCCTGAGAGACCCATGATCTTTCCAATAGCTCAACACACACATACACAGAAGTATGATGAAACGGTTTGAAGTCTAATCCCTGAGAACTGGAAAAAAAAATCAGTTTGTTAATGTGCTTTAAACTTCCATGAAAAATTATGTTTGGTGTCTTAGTGAACTTTAAAAGCTATAAAATATGATGCAATACATTTTCACATACTACCATTGTCTGACTGGTGTACACACAGTAGAACAACAACAATGTTTTTTTTTTTTCTGATTATTATTCAGCTCCTCAACAGGGTCTTGAAAACCCTGGATAGTGGCCTCATTTTAAATGTGTGATTTCTAACTTTCTAAATCCCCAAACTCCATAAGAATTTTTCCAATGGATATAACATTTTTGGGGGTAGAAATAGTGAGTAAAAAAATAATATTATTATTATATAATATATCCTTATCCAATTAATCATGAACAACTGGAAAAGTCACAAAGCCTTCGAAAACTGTCAAACTGGCCAAAGGGTTTCTTGTGAGTCACAAAGGTAGAGAACCATTGCAGTTTCAGTTGCATCAAAATTATATAATGGAAAAATAGTGGTTAATTTCAAAGTAAATTAATATATATTTTTTCCCCATTACATTCTTACATTTTTATTAAATGTTTAAAAAATCTATTTCTAGGCCTCCAATCAAATTTGTGAGAATGACTACGTAAACCCATTTAACTGCAGGTAAGATGACTTAATCTTCTGCTTCAGTGCAAATAAAGGTATTTTAGCAAGTGGTCTTAGTCTTTTGAATCCACTGTTCTTAGAAACCCGTAAGAACCCGTGGTATCAGATGTAGTGTAAACAGTGCTGCAGGACTTGCACATGTAAAGAGTGAGAACACCCCACTGGTCTCCATCAAGCATAGAGCACAGCTCCAGCTGTCAGACACTGGGAATCAATTGTTCTCCCTTTGCTGATACATCCTGCCATGTGTGCGCGCATGGCTTTTGTCATTTACCTCCCTGGCTACGTGCTAAAGGATGTGCTGAACCTGCTCTGGTGGACATAAGTACAACCAGATGTGACAGGCCAGTTAAATTAGACACCTTGGCTGGCTCTCTTCCTTCAGGGCATGTAAAGGTAAAGCAAATGAATCTTGAGTGTGTAGAGATAATCCAATGTCTGTCCTCTGAGTATGGCTGAGGAACAGTGATCTACTGCAAGGTATTCCTGCAGTACAGAGAGGTCATTCAGAGGACAGCGTCGGGGATATGACTCTGATTAATAAACATGTTTATAACATTTAGCTTGACTAAAGGAAGTTTAATGATATAAATGTCCATAAGGAAGTGTAGGCCTAGATTTGAAATCTCATTTGCGTGTGATGTTCAATGCCCTTTTGTCATTTCTGGGTCACTGCTTAGGCACTAGCTTTCACCATGCAAGCATCAGAGGATACAAAAATAAACTTACATATTATGATATCGAGACTTGTCCTCTTTATCTATTTTGAGCCAATGACCTGCTGTATCCTTTGTAGAGCAGTTCATCTGACCCAGCTGAAATGTGCATGTTTGCAGTGGGCTCTTTACCATCGCTTTAATCATCTTTACTTTTCAATAAGCAGATCAGTGCTGTTGTCAAGAGTAGTTTTTATCGTCTGAGATCGATCGCTAAAGTAAAACATTTTCTTTCTCATATTGACTTGGAAATTGTGATCCACTCACTTATTTCATCAAGGTTAGACTATTGTAACTCATTGTACATTGGTCTGCCCCAAACTGCATTATCCCGTCTACAGCTTGTCCAAAACGCGGCAGCTAGGCAGTAATGAGGTTAAGAACGAAGGATTTCTTCAATTTTAGCATCTCCACACTGGCTCCCGGTGAAATTCAGGGTTTGTTTTAAAATGCATTATTTGGCATTATTTGGTTTTGCATCCCAATATATTAGTGACCTTTTTACACACTTAATTTCCAACCAGAGCGCTCAGGTCATCTGACTAACTGCTACTGAAGGTTCCTCATTGCCATTATAGATCTAAGGGTGACCGTGCCTTTTCTCTGTCCTTTTTTTTCCTTAAAAACATGTTTTTTTCTGTGGCTTTTGAATAGATTACGGATTATTTGAAGCTGATAAAATATATGTTGCATTTAAATGTTTTAATTTATTGTATTATATGTTATCTTTTATTGTATATATATAAATATATTATTTTTTATTTAATTTTTTTGCTCTATCTGTAAAGCACTTTGTGTCAACTTTTGTTGTTTTTTAATGTGCTATAGAAATAAAGGCTAACTTGACTTGATCTCTTCTGATAAAAGGATGCTTTTTAACAAACACGATGGAGTTGCTTGCCACAGTATTAGCCTGTGCTACAATAGTGCTACAATAGTTTCTTATTGGCCCAACTCAAAAAAGCCCGTCTCTCTATGATATTTGTATGGTCCATAAATATAGTTCAGGTCCCTTATTAAAATTTAGTCTTGGGAGTTTTAGAGATCAGTAAGATTTTTTTTTAAATAAAAAGTAATACATTTTTAAATGTAATTTTTTCCTGTGATGACAACGCTAAATTTTTAGCAGCAGTCTTTAGAGTAACTTTAACTTCAGTCTTTAGAGTCACATGATCCTTCAGAAATCATTCTAATATGCTGATTTGCTGCTTAAGAAACATTTCTTATTATCGATATTGAAAACAGGTGTGCTGCTCAGTATTTTTGTGGAAACCGTGCGCTGATTATTTTCAGGATTCTTTGATGAATAGAAAGTTCCATATAGAACAGTGTTTATTTGAAATAAATAATGTTTTGTGACGTTATAAATGTCTTTACTGTCACTTCACTTTTGATCAATGTAATGCATCCTTGCTGAGTAAAGGTATTAAAGGATTAGTTTACTTCAGAATGAAAATTGTCATCATTTACTCACCCTAAATTTTTTAAACCTGTATGAATTTCTTTCTTCTGCTGAACACAAAAGAAGATATTTTGTAGAATGTCAGTAACCAGACAGTTGATGTACCCCATTGACTTCCATAGTATTTTTTTTTTCCTACTATGGAAGTCAATGGGGTCCATCAACTGTTTGGTTACTGACATTCTACAAAATATCTTCTTTTGTGTTCAGTAGAAGAAAGAAATTCATACAGGTTTGAAACAACTTGAGGGAGAATTCGTTTAAATTCTTTAAAAACAAAAACCTTTTGAATATTTAATTCACTAATTCAAAAATGTTTCGCTCACCAATTTCAGATCACTCATGAAATAATAATATTATGTGTATGACAAACAGTTCGGGATGAGTCACATGCTAAGGTTCTACAAAACAAACCTCTTGCCTTAGCAAGGTCCACTAATTAAAGACACCACCAGAACATATTTTTCATGGAAATGGACTGTAAAATTAGTCTCAGAATTTGCAATCATTTCAAGATGTTACCTGTATTGTTTATTCTTAAAAGTTCAGAATCAGTCCATTACAGTTTAACCCAAGCAAGTTTACCAAAAAAAAAAAAAAAAAAAAAACTTTAATGTAAACAGTCTTGCAGATTGTATTCATCTTTGTATATTTGAGCTGTGTACGAGTCTCAGCGAGTCATCTATCACCAGAACTAAACACGTTGTTCTGTTCTGTTCTGTTTGGGGTCAAAGTCTGTGTCAGAAAACAGCTTCAAAACAGAAACATATTATATCAAACTTTCTAATGTTTATTGACAGAGGTATGGAGTTAATAATGATCCATATACAAAAAAATATATATATATATTTAATTGCAAAAAAACACCAATGATCTCTTTCTTCTCTGAAAAGATTTTATATTTTAAAATGTAATTTTGTATTTTTTGGCATAAACAGTAATATATATATATTTTTTTAAAAGCTATTGGAAAAAACAGTAACTGCTGCCAAAAAAGGTTACGATTTCTTCTGTTTAACGTATGCTGTTTTTGTAATTAAAAAAACTGACTTTGCTTTTGCAATACCCATATATGCACCCAGGGTCATTATTCAAATGTCATAAAATAAAGAAATCTAGCAAGGAGGGGAATTACACTGCTACGCTCCACTTGTATGACACTCTCTATTTGGAGAAAGAGAACTCATCAGCCGGGCCATTAGCGCTCAAGGCTGCCAAGCCACGAGGCACTGGTTGGCTGCTGTTTTTAAGCCCCCGTTTCTCCAGATGTAAACAGAGAATCTTCCCCAAACATTGCCTTTTTAAGACTTCTCAGCAAGAGCTAGGGGGCGACCTATTCTGCCACTCGCTGAAGCTAATGAAGGGCTCCGCGAACAATGCCTCACACCGACACCGCGTTGTCACGCTTCTCCACTTCAGTCCCCCCACTCTTGTCTAAATTTAGTCTTTCCAGAGGAGACAGCCGCTCTAAACATTAGTCTCTGCAGACTCCTTTATGGATGAGGGCGAGAAGGGGATCTAACCCTGATGGACATCTCACAGACAGATCTCACCACCCCCTTGCTCTCTCTTTAGCCATATCCAATCTGCCTCTTTGACCTCCATGGCTCGATGTGTCCAGGAGGAAAATTCATCTGGCGGAGAGCACGGCACAAGGTCAAGGCTTTGTCTTGCTTTCCTTTATAATCGCTCTTATCTCTCCTCTCAGCAGATGTCTTGTTCCATTTATGCCGAAACGTGTTGTGAATGAATGTCTGGTTTGTGAAGGTCTGCTGCTTATATACGTACATTCTCACAATTAGAAAGGGGTCAGCATATGTAAGACAACACGTTGAGTATTGCATTACAATTAAATAAATATAAAAACACGCTTGGACAAAAAAGATCAAATCTGGCCATCTGAAGACCTCCACAGAAAAACACTGTACTTGGCTAATAGATTAATCATTAACACGCAGATTCCAGTTTATCCATGTGGGGGGATGATTTCATTAGGAACTGTTTGTGTTGCCAGTGGTCAGTGTAATGATGATCTCCAGAGCCATATTATATTATTAGATAACAGATTTCTCTAGGACTGTTACACACACAATGTCCATCATCATGAAGATGACCATTTCACTCCCATTAATCTTTGTGTCATGAAAGCAAACATACTCTGGCTTAATTTAAATCTTTTTTCAGATGTATAGTTGTCACATAAGAAATCTGTCACAAATCTTACGTCCCATTAGGTTTTGTGTCAAAACTTCAAATATGTGTTGTTTTGTATTCAAAAGGATATTTAGGATAAAAAATTTAAAAAGTGAATTCTGCCCTCCAAACTAATATTCCAATATCAAAATACTTTTTTTATAGTAATTTGGTAAAAGGTGAAAATAATAAAATGTATTTTTATGTAATATTACATTAGGCCTACATGTTTAAATTAAATGTACTGTATTTTTATTTCCTGCACAATAACCGTTTTTGTACTTTGGGATATGTGCTAATTCACAGAAATTCACTTTGTAAATGAATAATCTGTAGAGTAACAGGTGTGGCAACCTCATTCTCTTGTACATTGTGATATAATGTTTAGGTTATTATTTTTTTGGCTTGACATTCTGATTCATCCAAATCTCGTGACATGTTATGTGGTTAGACCGAATAAAACAGCCACCAACAGGGAACGTCTTCATGTGGAGACCCAGTTTTTAACCCAACTGTCAAGAAAATAAACAAACCTCTCTCTCCCTTTTTTCTTGCCCCCTCTCTACCTCTTTTCTCCTTGTGACTTGTATATGATTCCCAGCATTCTGTAAGCAAATGCTTTCCCATATGGGGAAGCGCAGTGCTTTTGAGAGGAAGTTAATTATTTGAAATAACTGTGTCTGCGCAGAGCCCGTGTGTTCCCAGGCAAGAATGGCAAGGAGCCCTCTGTTGTTAATGGTTTCCACATGGACTCTCAGAGAGGCCGGCCAAGACTCCAGCACGGGCAGAAATCTCCAAATTTAGAAGAAATATGAAAATTGTCAAACGTGCCTTCCTTAGGCTGAGACGGCGGGCCCGGCCCCCTAGCCTGAGCCCTCCCCATCCCTTCTCATCCTCACACATCGCGGGTCACAGCTCGGGTCACGGGGGCTCTTACACCAGCCAATCAGGCAGCTTGAGAGGCATTCCCTAATGTGCCGCTCTGATGGTGGACCAGCCCCTTGCCTCATATAAGGTAAAAGAAAAGTCTTTGCTCCCTAAGCCGGCCATGCTTCAAAAAGGAGCCTCGACCCAGGAACACCCTTCAGACGGTGGAGCGCATGGCGTCCATAGGAACAGAGCAGGGACCCCCTCTCTGCATCTCTACCCATCCCGACACCAAATACCCAGAACCCTCCCAACCAACCAAAGTGGCCAGGACCAGTGCAAACTATCCTTCTTCTTCAAGACGCAGACTGCGGTAAGTCTATCTCAACTTATTCTAAACATCCAACTGGATTTGTGTAGGTAACTATACCTTCATTTGTTGGTTAGTCATTGCTCATGTTGGTTCTGAGATACTGAGACATACCAGGCATGTCAAGCTGTCATTGAGAGCAGTGTGACACTGAGTTGATCCAGCTGGTTAAAAACACTCCGCTGATACAGTGAGCGCATCCCGTTCAGGTATTGAGAACGATAGGGTGCCAGGAAACAATTGCAAAATGTGGCTTTCCAGTAGGAGTGCGCTTAAGAATCAAAGCTCAATCAAAGTCCTCTGATTAAGACAGGGTGGAATTACTTATGAGAACCCGGTTTTATGTTTTCAAACAGTACTGAATTGCAGACGACTGGCTTTGTGCTTGCGTGCTGCAGGTTGAGTGTGTGCTAGAGAGCGTAACAGGAGAGTTCACCTGGGGATAGTGGGGAGAAATGTGAAATGACCTCACAGAGCACAGTCCCGAAAGCCTCAGCGGGGAATGTGATCCGGCCGCTGTGCAACTGGCCTTTGAACTTGACTTTGAACTTGAATTCTGCAAAATCAAACAATAAATGGATATCAATGGGAAACTTATTTGATATTCTATTACCAGTTTTTACTAATTTTCATATGCATTGAGCAATTATTGCATACATTTTCAGAAAACCTACTTAAATTTACTGCTTTTTGAAGACAATACCTGACTAAGCTATTAGACTACACTGACTTTCCACCATGTGCAATACCTCCTATCAATAAGCACATTAGGAAGTTAACTAAATAGCTCAGCAGCAGTGTCTAATAAAATTGTTAGAGCAAAAGAAATGAGGTGCAGACTTCCATCCCCCACATTCTCTCCTCTATTCTTCCCGTTCTTTGTTTCTGGAAAGACCTTTTTGCAAATATCAGGGAGCGGAGGAGGAGGAGGAGGAGGGGGGAGCCAGCAGATGTGGCCAGCTGTTGGTAGGCTCAGATCAGCGTTTAACTTTTCTAGTCCAGGGATGCCACTCTGGTGACCTACTGAAAAACACATTGTCTTTCACACGCACACACACATTCCAACATATTCGAGTTGAATCTTAGCATGCCCATATAAAGTAAAAGACATGTTAACCCACCGCTTGAACATCGCAGATAGACAAAGTTTGCATCAAGACCTTCCAAAGAACAATTATGGCACACATGCATCCTGATGACACTGACAGACTTTGAGCAAACTCAATCAACACTTATATTTGCTACAATGTTTACAATTGTTGTGTGATTTCAAACCATTAACTCTATTAGCCATCTATTAGCTAGACGACCCATTTGACCAAAAATGTTTGTGTGACGTTTCATATTGCCAAAGGTGAATTCTTTAATATTGACATATGCAGTACTTTATAGTGTATATATTGTGTTGTTTATTAAGATATAAGTATTATATACACATAATCCAGCTTTGGCAATATGAAACAACACACAAACATATACCGTATATATATACATACCCTAGCCCTATAATGCAAAATATAAATATATTTAGTCCAAATGAGCACCAACAATCCCTTGTTAGCTTTGAAACATTTTCTTTGTATGCACATTTATTCACCTAATTGTTACCAGAGTCTCAAAATCTTGTAAAGTCTAATACGCAGATCTATCATTATACTGTAAGTCTTATGCTGGATGATGGATGAACATATGTGTGTTGATGGACAGATTAGATAGAAGGATGGAGGGGTTATTGAGTTGGAGACAGTGAGGGAGGGAAAGGAAGTGCATTATTTATTTTCTGAGGAGTCAAAAGTCTGGCAGCCATCGGAGCAGAGTGCTTTCACATGACCCTGTGGTGGCCTTGGTGCTTTGGCCTGTCCCCCGCATCACTTGCTCCCCTCCCCAAGCCCCTTGGGACCCCAGTTCTCAGGGTCACTTTCACATGAACAGTGGGAAGGGAAATAAGGGGGGTTAGCTGCTCACCAGGGACTACCCAACGCCTGTGTCCACCCACTCATAAAGGTCTACAAAGCCTCAGGCCCCCTAAACACTGACATGAGGGCTCACCCCCGGTTAGGCTCTAAGGTGCTGACAGAGAGCGCTGTCCTGTCTGTCTGGGCGTGTTTTTCTCCACATCAACACTCCACATTCCAATTACTTGTGTTTAAGGAATGCTTTAGGGGTTTGTCAGTTCCTTTTTGGGCTATAAAGCGCTCCTGCTGGGCCTTTGCCTTGTAAAAGGGGAATGTTAGTTTTTATGATGTTTAGATGTACCTGAGAAATGTTAAAGATCTCATATCTCTTGTCAGATGCATTATGTTTTCTCTTCATTTTACCCTTGTCAAATCTGTTGAAGAAATATGTGGAATATGAGAATGGCATATCTTAGCAAAAGATAGTTTGTCCTTGAAGGCATCAGGCATAACACTGCTCGAACAAGCATGTTACATTTCGGTCAGTTTTATCGTCACAAACACAAAACAACGCATAAATCAGCCTCTCTAGCTTTCTTCTTTTTGCCAGACTAAATGGCACCACATAGAACCAACCGGTTTTGAAATCTGGCTTTAACGTGTTTGTAATTTAAACAGAAAAAATAATGATTTTGATTGGTTAATAGGTTAAGTTAAATGCCTTATCATATACAGTAAAAACATATTAGATTTAACATGTTCTACTGTAAAATAATATACAATTTGCATGATTTTTCAGTAGTCACCTTATAATTTACGGTGAAGAACAGATGTCCCCAAAAGTCACTATTATGCATCACATTGAATCTTAATTAAATATTTATTTTTCTCCTTATTTATTTGATCAATCATGTAGATTATGTTGTTTGTCACATTTTACGCTGTTTAGTTTATACACTGTAAAACAAATATATTTAAAAAAAAATTGCTGACTTAAATTTTTAAGTACAATCTACTTGGATGTTTAAGTCATTTCAACTTCAATTACATTAAACTGACTTTAAAAATTAGCTGAATCTTGTTAAAAAAAAAGTTGCTTAACTTATTTTGATGAGTTAAATCAATGTAAAAACAAATGTTGTTATAACTTATTGATCATATAATTTTTTACAGTGTATTTAATACATTATTTTAATGTTGTGTGAGCTACCCTTCAGGTGGTGAAATAGTCCTTTAATTCATAATTTTAGTGGTTATCAAATTCAACATTTTTTTTACAGTGAATTTCTGGGAACCACAGTTGCAAGTTTTCACCATAAACTTTTTCGCAGTGTATGTTTACTAAAATCCTCTTATGGACAGAATTATAGTACAAGTGTCAAGCAGAAGATCACAAGAAAACGAGCCCCACAGTATTGCTCCAATTACACTAAACCTCCTCAGTAAAACGCTACAAGGTGTGCGCTAACAATGCGTCCTCACGAATTACAATTTCCCCAAAGAATCTGAATGTAGATAACGGCTTTTAAGTTGAACCTCTACTGGAATAGATGAATGTTTGCATTTGTAGTTCATGCATAAGCCTGAGCTTCAGAAGGGAGATTAGCTTCTAGAGCTAGACTGAGCAGAGAGAGGTAACAGGCGGGTGCCCTCCTCCTCCCTCCCCCTCCCCCTCCTTCACGTTTCCTGTCGTGATGATTTAAGGAGATGGGGAGAAATGAGAGGGAACCTTAAAAGGCAATGTTTAGGCATGCTCGCGCTCTCCATTATCAAGCCACAGTCTGTGTCTGTGTAAACACAGCATCTGCCTCTTCTGTGGAGGTGAGCGCTTTGGCACCAGTCTAGCCTGTCACTGTAATAACTCTCTCTTTCGCTTCTTCACCGTATCCCTCCCTCTCTCTCCTGATCACATACACACGTTTACACTAGATCACATGCCATTTCCACCAGCCACATGATTCACTCTGCTCTCACTGGTGGTTTCACAGTGTTGTTACCCTGACATGTGTATCATTTCATGAGGAGAGAACAAAGTATAGTCTAACTTTGAATTTATTTTTTGTTATATTTCATTTCAGCTTCTAATGTCAGTGCAAGTTACTTTTAGTTAAAACAGCTCAAACACGCATTTTAGTCTTGGACTAGGCTTAAGCCTTGTCTGTAAAAACCAGGGGGTTAGTTTTCTTTTTTTTAAGCTAACTATAATAAAATGTGTACACACATAAGTGAGTTTCAAAATGGACTAAAATCATAGTCTTTCCACATTCCCTGTTTGTTTTTGATTGTCTCTAAAATGGTCTGTTTCTTGAACCACAACAACAACAAAAAAAAACCCAGCTGGCATGCTGCAAAGCGTGAAAAGCTGGTAACAGTTAGACAATCTTCAGATCAGGACTGTAGACTTCCTCCTAAATGGCCAGACTGCGTGTGTGTGTGCGTGCGTACGTGTGTGTGCATACGTGTGTGTGTGTGTGTGTGTGTGTGTGTGTGGTCCTGTTAAAACCTATGTTATGGGGTTAAAATGTCCCCACAAAGATGGCAATATACAAAATCCTTGTCCTTGTGGGGACATTTTTCGGTCCTCGTGAGAAAAACAGCTCATAAATCATATTTTTTAATCTTTCTGTGAGGGGTAGGTTTAATTTTAAGGGATAGAATATACATTCTGTACAGTATTACAATCATTATGTCTATGGAATGACCCCATAAAACATGGAAACCCAGTGTGTGTGCATGCAGCCAAACCACCACCAAAACGGTCTTAACACTATTCATACAACACAACATGCCAAGAAGTTCTTTGTATGTCATGCTTGAAATAACCATTAACATACTTTTTTTCAGATTTTGAGAAATGATCTTTGCAAAAAATAGGACATGTATAGAGATAACTATTGATTCGCATATGCAGTCTATTCTCATTGTGAGACAAATTTATCTCTTGCCTTCCAAGTAGGACAGAGCCTGGGAACTAGGGTTTAGCCAACAGGATGTGATGTTTATTATTGGGGCTCACTTATTAGGCAGTAGTTCAGTATCAGTTTCTCTGTAAGTGTAGAGCCTGGATGTGTTTGTTGAGTTTTCCTCACGTGGAATAATAACTGATACATCCGGCTCGATAATATCTCACAGAAAGAATATTCACATCTTTGTCAGTCGACACGTCAAAACTAAGGCCCAAGGCCTTTGCTATACATACTTGGGCAGATTTTTCAAAAATGTGCTGGTTGTCACTAAGTTTCCTGGTTTCTTCTTCACCTTCAGTGCTCTTTTGCCTTTTACGTCAGGCTCCCGCCGACTGTGACTAGAAAAGGGAATGTATGCAGGCAGTGCGGCGGAGAGCGACGGGGGGAGGGGAGGGCACGTGGAGCAGTGACAAACTATCTAACTATCTGCTTCCACAATCACAGTCCGTAAGAGGCTGAAAGAGTGAATGTTTATCGAAAGCACAGCAACATTTTCCATTATCCCAAAATAAAATCCCTTCAGAATTCCTTATATGGGCTGAGGGAGATTCCAGAAGGGGGATACGAGACAACCTAAAGCTCTCACTTGTTGGAAAATACTTAGGAATTTTCATGTTGTTTCTCCTCCACCACCACCCCCCCCCCCCCTCCTCCATTTTTGGAGGAGCCTTCCTGCTTTGTAATGTAATACTGTACAAATTAAATTAAGTGGGATTTGTTGGGATTCTTATTCTCCTTATCAACACTGCCTGGAGCATTATGAAACCCTACAAGGAAAATTGTTCATAAAGTCTTTTCACACATAGTCAACTGAGAATGTGTGGAAAGTCACTGATATTTGTACCTCATGGCTATTCTTCAGAGTTGTTGCACATGACACTGGAATGATGGACTTAGCAGCCTGACATGTGCTTGAATTGCTGTTTTTGAAAGCCCATCTTTATTTCTCATTACAGAGTCTACAAGGGGGTAACTCAACATGGACAATTTACACACAAGATGCTGCAAGTAAGAACATATACCCTTGAGATTTTTTTTTTTAATGTTATTTCCAGTCAACTTATTCTACTAACCCAAACCCTAACACCTAACCATAACCTAACAGTGTATACAGTCTACTAATACTCTAATGTGAGTTAGTTGACATGTAGTTGAAAAGTTACTTATAGTTAGTAGAATGTCTAAAGTGGACTATCGAAATAAAGTGTAACCGAGTAAAATAATAATTATAAAGGTAATTGCAACTTTCTATCTCATGATGTGACTTTATATTTCACAGTATGATTACATCTTGAAAAGTAAATTTTATATCTTGTAAACGAGACAATATCTAACAATTGTGACTTTATTTATTTCTAATTAGATGCAACTAACCCTCAGCCAAACCATAACCCTATTACTCAGTACTTGAATATATAATTACACTGTAACAATGACACCTTCAAATAAAGTGTAACCAGTTTTACTTTAAATCTTGCAGTTGTGACTATCTACGAATGTAATCTCAAAATCTCACAATTGCATCTTTATATCTCACATTTGTGACTTAATATCTTACAGTGTGAATATTTCTTATATTCTTTAACTTCACCTCACAATTAACCTGGACTCTGAGGTAGACACAGACTAGAATATACTTGAAAGGAGCACTAAGTGGAAGTTTTTCCTTTATTGTACCCAGAATTAGGTCACTGTGCTTCATTTCAGTCTATAAACAGCAACAAATTGGAGCCAGACGTGCTTGTCAACCGATTCCTTCTCCAAAGGATTGCACTGTAAACTGTGAACGGTACCTTGTGGATAGGCTGCATATCTGTCTGTTAAAGCCTGCTTCCCTCATCTCTTTCCATTAACCACAGCACTGATGGAAAAGCCATTAGAGAGCTGTGTCGGAGTGAGCGAATGATCCTGCATAATCGTACCCGCTTCCTGGTTGGAGAAGTGAAAACGGTCCACAAAATATATAGAGTTGCCTGTCTGTAAGAATGAGCTCAGCTCTGGGTGATACAGTAGCATTTTGTGGTTTCCACACACCACAGTATATTCAGAAAGCTCACTGCACTGAAGCTAGGATTTTTCTGCTATGCTGCTGCCAGTGTGGTGTTATCCGATGACTGGGAAGGGTTCAGACTCTTTTAAATATATTCGAAACATGTCGTCTGCTTCGTTGAGAAGATAAAACTCACATGGGCCGGATTCTGACAGGTTTATGAGCCATTTCAGACTTCCTGCCTTTTTTCACAAAGTTGAAGAATGTGTCAAATCAGCCTGTTTAACCACCCACAAAAAGCTTCTCCGGCCTACTCGGGTGGGATTTTATTAGATGAGAAAGGACGTCCCCTTGAACCTGGCTTCCATGCGGACCGGTCTGATTGAGACAGAGGAAGTGGTTGTGTATAAAGGGGCGTGGCCTTGCATTCTGCGGTACACTGAGCCCAGTGACTCAGGGGCATTACGGCAAACGGCTGCATTGATGTTGCCTTTTGAACACGAGTACAGATGTCCACTGCAGGAATAAACATCCTGTTCTGTAACCACCGATCTGTGCCGTACCGCTGGGGGCAGAGCAGCGCTGGAAGTCGAAGCAAGCGTGCTGTTGTTTATTCAGCGGATTGGAGTCCTGCAGCTCCAAGGTTTTTCTTGGGCGACGGCCACTTTCAGAGGCAAGAGCTCATGCTAAATATCCCGCTGTCAGGCTGGCAAGCTTGTGTCTGAATCACTACGTAAAGGCTTTCCGTTATCCCGGGTGGCATTCCGAAGCATAGTGAGCGGATCAAGACTGGAATAGAAGTGTGAGAGAACTAGGAAGGAAAAGGAGCTGAGATGTTTATAGGGAGATCAGGGCATAGGTCAAAGCCATTTCCTGTACACTCACAACACTTCCCCCACACACATCCATCAATTTTAAAAGCAATGCGCCTAACAAATGCATCCATCATCATACAATGAGAAAAAGGTTGTGTCTCACTCAGAAATTGCTGCTTAATTTCACCAACAATTCCAAAGAAACGCATTGAATTGAATGTGTAATCTGAAATAGTATTTTATTGCAAAACATACTCTTTGAATACTCATACAACTTTGAATTATTGTTATTATTTTTTACAGTGTATGCATTTCGGGAATAGTTTTTATTTTTTTTATTTAAAGGGGATAAAACACTAAATAAATAGCATCTGTCCATGTGTAATTGAGTATTCATCTTCTGCTCCTGATCTTTAGGTTTCATAGCTGCAGGTCAGACCGGCTGGCAGAGGAATTCATCTAACCTCTGGTTCTTTATATGAGAATCATGAGTCATGAGTATAAGACTCCCATGTAAACGACAGAACGTAAGAGGGCACTGACCAAAGACGGTAAGATGGCAAGCACAAAAGGAGTCCTGCACGATTAATTCCCGCTATACAGTCCTCAGGCCCAAGGTGCAGTGCTGCATCTCTGGTCAACTGGGAGTCTGAGATGAAGCACTGTAGCTCGGGAGGAAGGACACAGCCTGCTAATACAATGAACGTGAGATACCTTGATTTTACATGACCGATTTCTATTGAATAAAAAGCTCATTTATAATTAGTAGTTGCCTAACCATTATTGTTTAACATTACGTTGATTTGGTAGGCCAGGTGTTGGTAGTTCTAAGATTAAATGTGCTTCTATTTTTGCCAGTCTTTCGTCACAATGCGTTCCATCATTTCCCCATCCCCGGGGTCCAGTTTTCCCAGGAATCCCTTGGGCAATCACAAGGGGGATTCCTGGAAATACTGTTCTTGGGGGTGGGGCTAGACAACTGAATATATCAAATGATATTTTAGCTGTACCTCTTTTATATTATCATGTATTACTATTATCACAGTTATCACTAATTTAACATGTACTGCCACATCTAGTAAATATATAAATATAAACATTATCAAAAGTTTGTGGTTGTTTTTGTGTGTGTGTGTGTGTGTGTGTGTGTAAGTTTATTATGCTCACCAGGGCAGTATTTATTTGACCAAAAACACAGTAAAAGCAGTAATATTGTGAAATATTATTACAATTTAAAAGAACTGTTTTATATTGGAATATATTTTCAATTTAGCCTACTCCTGTGACGGAAAAGCTGAATTTTCAGCAGACATTACTCCAGTCTTTACTGTCAAATTTCTTCTTATTATCAATGTTTAAAACCTAATATTTAACTTTTTCAGGATTCTTTGAAGAATAGAAAGTTCAAAAGAACAGCATTTATTTGAAATAAAAAAATATTTGAGGTAATTTCATTATTGCTAACAAAAATAAAAAAATTAAAATAAATAAAAAATATTGTATTGACCACAAAAGAATTTCTTTAAAAAAAAACATTACTGACCGCAAACTTTTTAATGTGTATATTTCAAATGTAAGGTAAAGTAAAGATATATATATTGTGTTTAAACTGCTTTGCAAGTCTTTATACAGTATTTACTTTAATTTAACATATAATATGAAGAAACGGCGCCACCTATTAGTTGAAATCATAGTTTGAAATGTACAGAACATCAAACTATAATGTCCACAAGGGGGCGCAGCTAAATTTAGTTCAAATGAAAGCCGCAGCCCGACACGTGGTGGCTCGGGTTACATGAATTTTACAGAAGTGTGACTGGAGAAATTAACTTTTTTATTCTGTGGGATAGTTTTAATAACAGTCCTATAGAAGACAATATACGGTACCCCTCTAACTGTGTTTAAATGTGGAGACAATTCATTAAGAAATGTATTTTTTTATATAGGCCGATTGGTTTAATACAGCTGCACACAGAGATTTCAGCGAGCGCTTGTATACAGATGCTCCAACACCTATGTATCTGCAGTGAGTCATTGAGGATTAAGTGGGCGGTGGATGCTCATACATTTATGTGAGATATACTGTTCACTGTTCATCAATGCTGCCACTGAAAGTGGGAGACTGTGTGGGAGAAAAAGATCCACACATTTGCCCCTCTGAAAAATTATAATTTTTATAAATAATAAATATATAATATATATATAAAATAGTAAACAAGAAACTGTAGTAAAATATGCTGTCATTCAAAACAACTTTCACTCCTGTGGGTCCTATATCAAGATCTCCACAGAGACATCAGTTGCATAAATGTCGATGGTTTGCTTACCAGGGGGGAGGGAAAGGCCCGAGGATGATGATCTGTGTTGGGTTGCACCGTCACGTTCAGCTCAGCAGCCGGCTGGTGGAATCCAGCTCTGTTGATTCTGAGCCCCTGAATCCACAGTAGCAGAGACGCTGACACAAATACAGCTTCATGAGACTGAGACAACACGGTAAATAAGTGACAGCATAACCACAGCTTCCAGGCGGAATCAGACTTTTTCTGCATATTTTGGGTCGCAGCACACTTGTCTTCGTGACGTCCGTGTGTGTGTTTAAAAATATTATACATGATCACACAGTACAGTATGGTTTTCTTGTTCATGTTTGTTATTTGTCTTTTTTGTTGAATATGTTTTGTTGCAAAAGAACAACTGTATAAAAATAAAAATAAACGTTTAAACATGTTGCTCGGGTCTCTTAAAGGCATAGTTCACCCAAAAATGAAAATAGAGTGGTCAGTGGTGCAGCAGATATGACATCACTTTGTAGGCCAAAACGCGGAAACGAGTTCGTATTTTAGCACTTCCGGTTCCACCGTCCCGCAGTTAATGGGTTTCTTTTATGGGATTTTGGTTAAATGGCTGAAATAGGGTCTGTGGTAAACACATGCTCAAGACACTTTCACATTTTATTCCACGACATAAAATACATCGGTATTACCCCACTCGTGGTTTTTTTAAGCTGTTACGTGTCTTGAAAAAGGCAGTTGATAACAATTGGCTAAATGGGATAACAGGAGCTGTCGGGGACATTAAATGTAATCATGGCGAAAAGGTAAGCTCAATCTGCTTTTATAAACTATTCTAACTCAAATGTTCTGGGAAATTGTTTTTAGATTGTTGGAAGCTTGGTGATGGTGACGTTGAAGTCTTGGGACAGTGGTGTAGTTCGTTTAAAGCCTAACTTTAGCTTTTTACTTATGGCGACTGCATTTAGGCTTCAAAATTCATAAAAGTTGGGCTCATCTGTGAAAATTATCTTGATGGACTAAACGTGTAAGTGTCATAAACTTTTGTTGATCACAGAGCTTGTTTTTTGCGATAATCCAAAAGCCTATGGAAAAATCCTATTGGGTTTTTGTCGAGAGAACCAGCGTGATGCTAACTGCCGATTGGCCTACAAAGTGACGTCCTACCTGCACCACTCATTTACTCACACTCAAGTTGTTCTAAACCTGTATGAATTTCTCAGTTATGTGGAACATAAAAGAAGATATTTTGAAGAATGTTTGTAGCCAAATAGTTGTGGGGCACCATTGACTTCCATAGTAATTTTTGTTTCATACTACGGAAGTCAGTGGTGCCCCACAATTTTTTTTGTTACCGACGTTCTTCAAAATATCTTCCATTGTGTTCAGCAGAAGAGAGAAATTCATACAGGTTTGGAACAACTTGATGGTGAGTAAATTATGACAGAATTTTAATTTTTGGTTGAACTATCCCTTTAATGGAGCATAATCATGATAAGTTTGAGAAGGAAAGTAATCAGTTCTTATATTTCAGACTAGTCACTACCTGTTTGTGCTGCGGTTAAAGGAAATGTTAAACGGTAAGCGTAACTTTTTGGCAAGATTTGTCATGCCTTTGTTTGCAGATTGCAGTTTAGCAGTAAAAAGTCTGTGAGTCATGACTTTCTGCTCAAACAACATGAACAGTGTGAAAGGCTATAGTACACTATCATAATAAAATGCTGTTTTAGGAATGATTATTGTGATCAGCAAGTATAGAGTAAACCTGATGTTTAGGACAGGATCTAGACTTTAATCAAACGTTTAATCAAATGAATGAGTTTGATTGCCTGTTGTTGTATAAAACATATAATTGTGATTAAATAAAGTTGGCTGAAAATGCTAGTACAAACTCTGACCTACTACATATTACACAAACCTCTCTGTTCTGGCTCATACATGCACATATGACGCAGAGGAACAGCTCTACAGGGTGGAAACTTTTATGGATGTTAATGACACACACACTAACTGATTCATATGATCATGGCGCACCTGGCATGCCAAGGTGTGTTCTTCCTCTTCCCTCCATTTTTCTCATTCAAATGCCAACATTCCCAAGGCCAAACGTCTTTAGCCATCTGTTAAACCAGGACCACACACTGCCACTCCATTTGGAGTGAGAATTCCCGTGATCTACCGCACTGTCCACCGTGTGTTTGGTAAGACGAGCAGTATTGAGTGTTTCTTGTGTGTATCTAAACACATTACGGGAAAACCACCATTAGGTTAAGCAGCAATGCATTTAGCAGCCAATGGCCCAGCGATACAAATATTTGATCAAACGTTTTTCAAACATTTTATTTTGGTTGTAGAAACTTGAAAAAACATGTCCTGTTTTCTTAATGTCAGTGGAACACTGGTTTCATAATGTTCCTGCAATGTTCTTTCACCTTTATTTTAACAAATCAACATTCCAAGAACATTCAAATGTAAATTTTCCATGTTGGTTATAGACGAACAATATGCTAAACTTTAAATAGCTGCCTCTCTTTTGCTCAATTTTATTACTTAACCTTCTAGGAATGTTGATTTGTATCATTCCAAGAACGTAAACATTTCCAGTTTCCGTAAGGTTAATAGAATTCTAAAAAATGCTGGATTAAAAAAAAAAAAAACATTTCTGGGTTATTTGGCAATCCAGCACTGGGTAAATATTGGACTGAACACATACTGGGGTTTTTTAACCCAGCTTGTTGGGTTTTATACATTAACCCATTTGCTGGGTTGTTTTTTGACAGTGCTGGGTCAGTCAACTTATTAAAGGTTTTTCATTTTAAATAATAAAAATGCATTTTAAAATCTGTTTATATATATAAACAGATTAATATCTGTCCCAACAGTCTAAACCCAGCATTTGGGTAAAAAAAAAATAAAAAATTCTAGGTTATTTGGCAACCCGGCGCTGGGTAGGACAGGCTGGCTGACAGGAGCAGTAGAGCAGCCAATGAGAAAGAATCTGTGGTAAGAAAGCTGGTATCAGTAGGCTTTTCCAGTTCATTAATGACAATCATATTAATGTTTGAAAAGTTACATCAAAAACAGCTTTCTTAGCCATCTCATCAGTCAGACATTTAAGTTTCAACCCATCTAGAGCGACCACAACGATAACGCACATTTCCATTATCCTAATGAAACATCATTTAAAGTTTAGCATAGTTCCTGAAATTTTCTTTCACCTGAATTTTTCATGAACAAATCAACATTCTATGAACGTCATCTAGCCTATCTGTAACATTCCAAAGACAATTAAATAAAGTTCTCAACTCCAATAGCCATAATTGCCTAATGTTGGTTCATTTTTTTCTCAACAGGTCATACATCTCACCCACATTCGACTATCAACATCAGTGCTCTACAAGCTGTGTTGTTTAACTGGTTTCATACCATTTAGTTATTTTTACATCTCAGTCATGCTCACGCTAGTCTGCGGATGTTCTGATAGTTTTTAGTTATATGAAAACGACACTGATTAACGATTTATAATCATTCAAAATGAACTAAAAATGTACAAACTTGATAGTTAAGGCCATTAAGCAAGCCTACGGACTATATGGGCCTTTCATTCTATGAATAAGGAGTGGCTAATCCTTTAGCATGAATAATTCACACAAACTCAGTCGATCACTCAGCATTGTGCTCTGATGGAATTAATGCAACTGCTCTCAGCCTGTTAAGTTTGCATTGTGAAACGTCAAAGCAAATGCCAGTTTAAGATAGGGTGTGTCGGAAATGTGTGAACCGGTGAATGACACCACATGCTGGGGGCATTTCCAGAGCTGGGTGTGTCGGAATGTGTAAAGGTGCCTTGTACTTTTCAGTTTCATGAGAAGCTAATTAGACATTTGGACACCGTATTCCTAAGCCTACTTCGTTATAAAATTAGCATTTTGTCTGCCAAAACTGCAGTTTCTTGTTTAATTTGTGTGCGAGGAATTAACTAAATAACTGTATAGCCTGAAGTAGCTCAAAGAAGGACATTACACTCTTTGCTCTGGTATTCTGAATTCTTTCTTTTGCCACAGCACAAGTCTTTTTACTATAGGCCATACAGTGAAAGTCCTGCAATGCAGTCCCCTCAGTTGGATAGATGTGTTACAAGACGTTGATATATCAAATGAATTGCCTTTCGTTCACTCATCACAGTAAGCATACAATTACTGAACCCAGTCCACCAGCTGACGCTCAAACAACAGAAAGAAATGTGATCTTTTCCTGTGTGTCACAAAGGATCATCGAAACCAATGCAGTGTCCTATTAATTCCACAAGGAGGCGCTTGTGTTTGACTAGGGAGGAACCTGTGTCATGTGGTTGCCTGAAGCATTTATGGGATAAGCACATTAAAAAAAAGTATTCTGAACTGTCGCAGTTGGGTGTTTGTATGAGCCCAAATTATACATTTAGTGTTTAAAATGTATTTAAATGTTATCCTGTAATTTGTCTCTCACGAACGTGTGTAAACAATGAGAGTTAACATTTTTTTATTAAATCAGCAATCCAGGATAAATAAAATGAATGTTTTATTGATTTAGCTTGTGTAATTAATGGAAGAGATCAGACATTAAAGTAATCATCCTCGATCCGGGTTGTTTATTATTAGGGTGAGTTCTTCTCTGTATATGGACTGACCACTCCCGATTTATCCAGTAGTTCACAGAGATAATCTGCTGCTTGTATGAGATTAAGTCTGATGCAGTTCAGACATTATATTTAAATGTCTTCTCCGAATCTTGTATCTCAAACAGATGAATGAGCTGATACGGATGTAGCAGGGAATTTTGTGTTGTCCTACGACTAAATACAGAATAGGCTACAAGCATTAAAATGGTTAATAAAGAGAAATGACTTGAAATAAACCAATAAAATGATTTTCTTGGCCAAACTAAATTATAATAGCTGTTCTGTACCCCATTGCAATGTCATATATTTGATTCGTGAAATAAAAGTTACATTTTCAATATTCATCGTTCTATAGTTTTTAAACATTTTATCATTGACAACCGCACCGCAAAATGTATGGATGGACAAATCTAAATATTAATAAAATAAAAATTGCGACAGAGGAATTAGCATGGAGATTAAGTGGTAGCGTGTAGCATGGATTACATTACCCAGCTCCAGCAGTACGGTTTGCGGTCACGTGACTGTCAGGACTCCACCTCCATAAACGGAGCAGAGGCCCTGGGCAGAGCCTTTAGTGGGCAACGTCATTCATACTTTATGATAGATGGGAAGGCCATCTTTAAATAATACACTAAAGGCTATACAAAGAAAGTGTTATTTGCAGTAGAAAAGTTAATACTTGATCATATAAGGTAGTAACATTAAAGTAAAAAATAAAAACACATGCTTTTTGTTTAACAGGTTTGTTCGAAGGGCCTTCCTCCTCCTCCCCCTGTGAGCAGCAGCTGTTTGGTGCATGTGTTGATCTGAACCCCCGTCCCTTCCCCCTCTCTTTTTCCTCAAGTGCCCCATTCGAGTCTAGACTTATTCTCAGCACATTTTAAACCACTGTACAGAATTTAATAACAGGCAAGTTATGACTACGGTTTGATTTGAAACACCTAAAGATGACTAAGAAACAAGTCAGGCAATGCTGCTGCCCTGCTGAGATTTAATACAAATAAACACCTTCTCTATAATTAGTACCACATTAAAGAATAACCCAGTGCTGAATATTAAAAATGCTGGCATGTGATTCAGGAAAAACAACAAAATGATGATAACTGAATCGGTTGTTTCTGTGTTTTGTTGAGAAGCACATTAACCAATTTCCACACCTGCCATTTGAAGCCATTTTAATATTTACAGATATAAATCCTGGATATTTAAAACACCACGGGCACCTAGAACTACCCGTCACCCCCAACAAGAACTGCTTTCCTGGAATACAGCAACACCTTGAGACCATTTCCATAAAGGTGTCTGTTTCAATACTTGAGACAAAATCATTCAACACTTTACATTTTTTTGAGAACAAAGCATTGTGGCCTCTTCAATTTTAAACAATTTCATTTTAATTTTCACTTTCAGAAACAAAAAGAAAAAAAAAAGTTTGATGCCTGTTTGTGTGGTACTTCAACAATAATTGTGCAGACTTAAGAGACATATACCTGAAAAAATGGAATGGGATGGGGAAAATCTATCCGTAATCCGAGTTATGTGCATTCTAGTAAAAGTACAGAGACTGGGACAGCAGTTCTGAGAAGTCATTTTAATTTATTCTGACATGCTAAAAGGGAATAAATTACACTTTTATAGAATGTCCAGCAGTAAAGTTCTTAAAGCTGGTTCTGAGGGACAGTTTGGAGGTAAGGAAAACAACAAAAAGAAAAAGCCAAGTTACTGGTGTGCATTTGTCCTGGCTAAAGGCTGAGGAAAACGAAATGAGAAAAAAAGAAAAAAAACAAAAAAAAAAATCAAACTGCTCTTGCCTCACAAGACCCAAAATTATATAGAAAAGAAACCCTCCAACATTTTCTTTGCAATAAAAAAGAAAAGAAAATAAGCAAAAGACAGCTACCAAACAGCAGCGAAAAATTGTTGCAGAGAAAGTCCCAGAGATATTTTACAAGAGGATTTGCTTCACCACGGGAAGCAGCAACAAAAAAAAAAAAAAAAAAAAAAACTTTCCCCAAAATGATCAATTCAATACAGGGAAAGACAACTATAAAACTGAAAAAGCATGTTTTTTTCCTGATAAAAAAAAAAAAAGATATATGCATATAAAAATGGTAATGGGAAGGGTGGAGTGAGCACACTTTTCTCTCAAAAACAGAACATTGAGCCTACCATAGCAATTAATTGTACGAATGGTCACTTTCTCAATCAACATTAACATTTTCCAAAGAGAAAAAAAACCCAGATCATCGATGCATACAATTTTCATCTAAGCAATTAACATACAGGTTTAGTTCAGAGTGATGCCTAATTTGTAATGAATATGATTCTGTGGAGTTTATCCTTTTATTTTTTTAGACTTCAGAATACCAAGTACAATATAGTTAATGCAGTGCTCTAAAGAGAAACCTAGTAGTCACTAGAATGTTTTTTAATCTTCACATTAGAAGCTCTCTAGCACATATCAGCAGGCAGAATCGTAATTACCTTTTTAGAAAAGAAACACAAAACCCAATGTTTGCCTTTTTAATTATTTGGATACATTTGAAACAAAAACAAAAAAACAGATTTAATCTCAGATGTTTCACTTTGCTTGAGGAAAGGAAAAAAAAAAAAAAAATTGAAGGACGAAAATGTCTCGGTGTCTCCATTCTGACAGAAGTGTCTGGGTTCGTGCCACACTCTGGTGACAAGAGGACGACGAGAAAGGAAAGGGGGCCAAAACAGCTCTGATGGGCAACCAAGAATTCAGGAAGGACCCCCAAACAGCTTTCCTGAAGGAGAAAACTCGGGAAAATATTGGCATGTGCACAATGATATCCCCATTTTCTACAGTTTTCCATTTCAAAGAAGGAGGGGGTGAAAAGTCTTAAGGGACAGGACAATAGAAAAGGCTACAGCTTCCAACTCCAAGCCTGCTCTGTGTGGATATAGTATATACATACCAATATATAGATATATGCGGAGCATCTTATCTATATATACCGATTACATATATAGTATATGGAACAAAAGTTCTTTAACAGGAAAAAGGTTGCCCACAGTGCCTGGCAGGTTCAGGTGAATTTGATCCTAGATGCCGGGGTGTGATTGGAAGGCAAATCCTGCTACGACCGCTCTGCTCCGCTTCATTACATTGTCTTAATGCTTAGAAACCTGCAAGACAGGGAGACAGATAGATATAGAGGAGAGGGTTAAGAGTTAGCGGATCAGAGCTCAATGGGGTTGAGCTATTGTAATCAATGCGGCCAAACCAGTCAAAGCATTATTCAGTCCTGGAAGAGAGAAAGTGCAAAGTCATCAGTCCCTCTCTGCAGAGAAGTCGAGACTTGCTGCAGAGCATCTCAGAAAAACACAGGGGCTCAAAGGGGATAAACTCTTTCATTACAACAGTCCAGGACTTAATATTTACTCACCGTTAAGTCTGAAGGACTGCGTAAGAGTAGTCGGGTAGGGGTGTAACGATTCAAATTACTCACAGTTCAGTTTGTATCACAGTTTCGGGTCACGGTTTTGATACGGTTCAGAAAGGAAAATACAAATAAAATTAAACAGTGCTGTTTATAAAATAAACAGTGCTATCCAGGTTTTTCAGGTACGTCTAACAATTGAATAAAGCAATCAAATGTAAAATAACATTGCATATTTCACAATATAAATTAAAGAATAATCCTTGAAGTTATAAAAGCCATTCGAGTCCAGAGCAGTGAGTGATTTTCTTGTCTTTTGTTGTTTGATTAACATTAAAAACAGACAGCAGGAATATTAGGCTGCTGTCACTTTACCCAATATACTGATACTGTACACATGCGTCGTCTCTCTTGACCGCTCACTTAAGACATAAACGACTATGCTTGCTAGGATACTCAAGACGGGCATGTGGACAAATTTTGTCCGTTCAAGCGCAAGAGAACTTCTTATTTGCGCGCCAGTTCCCAGTTCTTGAATGTTGACATTGGCATGGCTTAAAAACACACGCAAAGGTGTTTGCTTTAAACACAGATTGCAACGTGTGCTGTTCAGGTCTTACCAGCGCTCATGCGCTATCAACAACAGGGAGATGACGACGTAAATGACTTGTCATATTAGGACATACGGCACTCGCATTGAACAGTTTACAAAGAGTGACTGTCTTGTCCACACTTTTTTGATCAGCACTGTTGTAACATTGGGGAAGCCAGAATGTGTATCCATCGACAGAAACATACATTAGAGGAACACTTTGTTTTACGCGTTTTCAACAGACCATATTATATATATATACGTCATCAAATATGAGATTAACCACGGTGCAAGTGCGTGGGTGGAGAACAGTGCGGTCCGATTTTTTTTTTTTTTTTTTTTTACGAGAACCATTACACCCCTAGTGCTGAGTGTAATTTTGGGGCAGTTAGGACTTTCACTAATGATACGGCTGTTACACTCATTCATATGCTACTACAGCAGACTGACGACTCAACCATGTCAGCTGCTCCACCGATCAGCCACCCCCACAGTTAAATAAAACCAGCTCGGAGCAAAGCAGCTGTCCTTTCAAGAACCCTTCATGTCAAGAGCTAAATGTAAGGAGGCGGCATGACAATATTCCTAAAAAACATGCTAGAGGCCTTAAGCAGTACAAAAAGAGAGATCCCATTTAAAGAAGGGTTTCTCAAACTCGGTCCTGGAGGGCAAACACACCTGAGCAAGCTAATCAATGTCTTCAGGATCACTAGCAACTCACAGCTAGGTGTGTTTGATCAGGGTTGGAGCTAAACTGTGCAGGACAGTGGCCCTCCAGGACCGAGTGCTTCCAAACCTGTATGATTTTCTTCTGCAAAACAAAATTATTTTGAAAAATGTTGTGAACAAAAAACATTGAAGCAGGGTTGGTCATCACTTTTATATTAGCTATGCGGATTCTTATCGATTCCAAAAAGTTAAGATGGCAAACATTTTTATTCTGCATTTTTGCAAAACATGCTGTTGCAGCTGAATAACTAATGAAATGAAAATAATGAAATGTTTATAACGCATTAATAATGTGCATGTGATTGTGAAGCTGTATCATACTGTACATTTACATGGCAGATGCTCTCTCTGGATCAGCGGCAGCGCGAACGCAGATTTGAATGTTGCATCGTACTTTAAAAGGTTAACTCAAGTACCTTAAGTCTTTGGTTTAAACAGTTTCATATCGCAAGAGTCAGCAGAGCGCGAGTAGTAGTGGTGGGAGAAAAAAATCGATCCATCGATGCATCGCGATTCTCTCTCCAACGATTCTGGATCGATTCTGAGAATTTCAGAATCGATTCTGAGCTTAGTTTATAACCAGATGTGCGATGACGCAGAGTTTGCTTTAGAAACACCCGTCTTCTGCTTGCTAACAATTCCCCACACACGTACCTTCAGTAAAATAATATTTAATAAAGTTCGGAAAGGTTGAAACGAATTATAAGGACATTCACAGGCTTCATTGTACAGGATGCGCTGTGAGAGACGCGCATGTTACACTTGAAGTGTGCTGTCTCGCGCGTCGATATTCTCCTTAATGCTCTACGAAGTCAGCGTTTATGTGGTTTGGAATGCAGTGGACTTGTATATTTAAAATATGAACCTCGCTAACAGAAGGCTGCTTTCAGTTTCAAATGCTGATGCGCGCTTTGTGTTGACTGCTCGCGCATGCGGCTGTGCGACTCCGTGTAAGTGGTTTAATATACTTGTGCAAAATGAACGTAAACACAGCAAGTTATGTCTTAAGGGATTAAACGGTGAGGACAAACCACATTACTACTTGTATTTAAAAAGAGATCCGAGCGTGAATGCAGCTAAATAGATATCTAAGATATCTCAGTCTAATAAGATGTCAAAGTAAAAAACAAAAGTATGATAAATCACTCACAGTTCTTGAATGGAAAATGTTCAGATAATCTTAAATACTGAAAGCACTCTTCTGTTTCTTTGTCATTTGTTTCTATGCTTCTCTTTATTATTTGCTATTTATATGGTTTGAAGTTATATTAGTTTAAAATTCTTAAAGTTTTAATGTTTTATTTATTTTATTTGTAATTATAAAAAAAATAGACTACTTAATTACTTATGTAAACTAATGAATTAATGGGGGGGGGGGGGGGGGTAGATAAAGAATCGTTCTGGAATCGGATCGTGACTCCCAGAATCGGAATCGGATCGGATTGTGAGGTGACTGAAGATTCCCACCTCTAGCGAGTAGCACGTGTTTTGTCACTACCCATATAAATGAATGAGACCGTTCACATCGGAAGGGTGATGGCTGACCCTCATTCATTACCATGGGCAGCGACAAAATATGTGCTGTTCACATTCTGCTGACACTTGCAATGTGAAACAGGCATAATAGACATAGCAGAATCGCTGTCATTTCGGAATAAGACAGCGTAGCGTGGGTGTTTAATATTTTGACGTTTAATCATGCAGCTCTAATATCTATATGAGTAATATTTAGCTATGTCTTTAAATATATCGTAATTTACAGATATTTAGAAAAATGTCCCACTTTGTGTTTAAACAGTAGAAAGTCATACAGGTTTTGAACTACAAGAGCGAGTAAATAATTTTCAATTTAGGGTGAACTATCCCTTTAAGTTAATGTTCATTCAACTGCCTGAGAAAATAAGCTTTGATTTGAAAGTGAGATTGCTAACCTCACAAGGAGTTTCAAATCTTGTACATACAACACCAAACAAAAAACAGACCTTTGACGTATACTGAAATGTTTCCAGCGCAGCACTCTCAACTGTGGTCTGCTTCTAAAAATCAATGTGCTTTTGCCTCAGGCAAACAGAGCACAAAATCAAACAGGATAATATAGACAGAGTAAAATCTAAATGGTAATTTTAACACTACAGCTGCAACAGTAAATTGATAATGCTTGGAAAATATATACTAGTTTCCTTATTAAAAAAATAAATAAATATGACAACTAATAAGATTCAAAAGTAGTCATCACCCATTTAGGTCAATGCTTGTGTCATTTATAACTAATCCACAATGGAAAAATGATCCAAACCAGTTGCCAAGTAACCTGACTGTTAGGTTTGAGCTGCTACTACTTGCCGAGTATGGTTACATTTAGCTACCACAGCCTTGACATTTCTATGGACACTAATGGAACATTTGAGGAGTGGAAAAAAGGGGAAGACAGAAAACTAAATTAAATGCTTGACAAGTTTACATTCATCAACAGCGAGGAAGAACGCTGACAAAGCACTCTCAGGACAAATCGCACAATAACAGCAGCGCAAGGTCCGAGTCTCCATTGTTGCAGAACTAACAAAGTTGCAGCGGTAACCAAGAAACCAACAATCCCCTGCAAATAAAGTTCTTTCAAGCACAAACACTCATGAGCACCACCACTTAAATTCTTGGCTGTGGCTATTCAGTGAATGGATCTAAAGGGACAGTATACTCTAAGCACTCTTCTGAGCCTCTAAGAAGTGTAAATCTTTGAATGGATGGAGTTACCACAACCCAAATGTCACAATCATATTTCTAAGCAGCGTACATTGTGCATCCTGGCTTTTGAAAGGGGGTTCCAATCAAACTAAAACAGCGTGCACAAAGGATTAGGCCAATGCCACCTCATCAGCAAATGCTATTCTTAGACCAGCCATTTTTAACAGCAGTTGTTCTCTGTCTTAATTCAGGATGAACCTCGAGTGTAAAACAGTCTTCCTGCTTTTCACTGTGCATTTATGAACAAAGAACATGCCGTGAAACATTCTAAAAGCCATGTATAACGTCAGAGGAAATAGATCACAAAGCTCAACTGGGAAAAGCTGCCTGCATGGGTTGACGGCACACAGTTGCTATATTAAACCCACCGTCCTCTATGGCCGTTTAGGGCTGAAGGGAGAAAAAAAATAATAATTACATCCCATACACTTATATAGACGATTACAAGATCAGGCTTTAAATATCACAACTGCCAGATAGAACATTTCTGATGTATTTTGGAATATATTCCTACAACCTACAAACATATTTGCAAGGTTACATGATAAATCTAGCAGACATCACAAAGTAGTTTAATCAGGTCTGCAGATGTGAAATTTAGTAGGGATGCAAGATATATCCACCACCATATTGGCATCGACCGATGTATGTTCATCGTTATTGGCCCGATAAGAAAATTTGGCGGATATATTAAAGTCTAATTATGCTTTTTCACTTTTTGAACTGTAGTTAAGAGTGTAATGTTGCTGTTTGAGCATAAAAAGTCCACTCCAAAGGGAGATATTTTATTTAACAATAGACTTTCCAATAGCTACAACAAACGGCTCATTTGGACTACAACGTGATTTTTCCGGGCTTTATGAAGTCATAATTTTCCTCATTTAAATAATCCCCGCCCACAGAATACGCAGAAAAGCGGACGAGGCCTGGATGAGCACAACTCATTTGTTTGACCTTCCTAAGGCTTAAGAACTTAGAATGGGTAAAATTTATTTTAAAACACTGTTCCTGAACATTATAATCCCGATGTTTATCTGTGCGCTGCACATTTTATGAAGCAGGCTACACACAAATCTTCTCCTGAAATGGAGCAGTTTCAACTTTGTCAAGAAAATCTGTTTGTGAATGACAACCTGTAAGTATGTCTTATAATTAGAATGGTCAATAGAAGACTACAATTAATATGTTTTATGTTGTTGCTACGATCGCCTGCTAGTCAACATTAGTGTTGTTTATTTTAACACGTTATGGGAAACGCACATCAAAAACGCCATCATGACTAGCTGACCTATATATATATATATATATATATATATATAGGATGAGTTTGGTTAAGTTAATTAACACAGTAGTACTGCGATCATCTATCACTTAAGCACATGCAGCTCAAACATGCATTTTTTTGTGCAGATAAAAGTTGTAATATGTTTGTGTTGTATAAAATGTGATTAATCTCATATAGGATGTAATCAATTTAGTTAATTAACCTGCTAACAAAGCTTAATAGTTCACAAGCATTGGTTTAGCTCTTCAGCTACAGCACACGCAGGTCAATCTGAATGCATTATTAATAGTAAATAGCAGTTTTATTTCTCATATTTTCATCAATGTGGTTTAACATCATTTCATTATTGCCTGTGCAGAAGCTATTCCAATTTATTTATCCATGGCACATGCATTGAGTCTTTGTAGGCAAGTAATGTTGTCCAATGACTTGTTTGCATTATTTAGCCATTATTTTATTTTTTGTAAGGCAATAGATTTCATTTTATTAAGAAATTTGGCCATATGAGTGTCAAAAAGTACACTGTTCAGTGTTTCCTTTAGGATTTTTTTTAGCAGTGGGGGCAGGTCTGTCCGAACAACCGCGCGATTATCCGCGGGATTCTCCGACATGCACTTTAACAATCACTGCTGATAGACGGCTTTCGTACAGCCCGGGCTTTATGGTAACTTGTTTTATTAGGAGCACTTGTGCTCCTAATTAAAAAAATTTAGGAGCACAGTCCAAATTTTTTTTTTTCCTTTAACGACACAATATTACTGTGCCACATTGTGTGACAAAAGTTTACCTTATGAACATTAAATATTTTCAGTTTTAGAAAAACAATTACACTGGCTGTCATAAATAAATTGCATAAAAAAAAAAAAAAAAAAAACTAAATTCATACATTTCGTGCCTCACTAGCGATTCTTGCTTGAAGTGTGAATGTCCGCACACAAACATTGTTGGCCCTGCAGGGTTTTACCTGGGTCAAAAATGGTCTTCGGTGGCCAACACTTAAAAAAAAAAAAAAAAAGCTGTGATTTTACCTATGGATTTCATAGCTTTGTAAGATAGAATCCTTCTTTAATAGATTATTTTGGTATATAATCATATCAATATAAAAAAGCAGGGAGAAAAAGTAGCATTAAAAAGTTTATTTTAACTAATAGTCTTATTTTCTACCATCTACAATTGAATAGGCTACCATTCAGTTGTAAATGCTGTAGTTTATTAAGGCTAAATCTAGCTAACCATATAGGCTGTACTAAAGGGGGTAAGCACACCTTACGTTCTTATTTGTTCTGTAAATTATTTTTTTTAAACACTTTACAATATGGTTTGATTTAACATTAGTTTATTACTAACATGAACCATGAGCAATACATGTTACTGAACGTATTCATCTTTATTAATCTTAATAAAAATACAGCTGTTTATTGTTTGTTCATGTTAGTTCACAGTGCATTAACTAAATGTTAACAAATACAACTTTTGATTTCAATAATGTAGGCTATTAAATGTTGAAATGAACATTAGCAAAAATTAATACATTCTGTAGAAGTGCAGTTTATTAAAAGTTAATGTTAACTAATGTAGTTATAACTAGAGTTTAATAAATGGAACCTTATTGTAAAGTGTTACCGATCTGTTATACACCGATTCAGACGTCTCGTGAGTTCAGTGTTGGAAAGATCAGTCGTTTAACCATTCATTAAAACGTGGAACCTTGCTTCGCAAAGAGAGTGCTCGCGCACACGCGACCAGAGGGCGCGCGCTCTCGCTCTCTCGTTCTTTTAAACATGCGCCCAGCTGTCACAAGCGCAGCAGTTTATCTACATTACACACCGGTCAAATAAGACTTTGGCGGGACGAAAAAAACGCTTTGGCGGCTGCCAAAAAAAAAAATCTTCGATCGGGTCAGTCGCACAAGTGCGCCTAAATATCTTTTCATGATCGCACACAGACATATTTAGGCGCAAATGCGAGTGAAATGGTCGCACTGTAGAGCCCTAACGTTACCGTGGCGGCAAAAATTTTGCCGTGGCGGGCCGCCATTAACTAATCAACATAGAGGAAACACTGCTGTTATAAACTAGGCTACTGTTACTGTATTACATTGAATTACTGAATTTCGTTGCAGTGCTTGTGACACAGCTTTTAAGGTTTTAGTAATTAGGCTTTCCAAAAATTATATAAAAATTTGGATTGATTCATCGGCCGATATATATATATATCAGTTATATAAATATAAAGAATCATCATATCAGCCAAGATGTTCATATCAGCACAACCCTAAAATTTAAGACTATTTGCCATTTTAAGCACCTAAGGAAACTCCTAGGTAGAATGATGTAGATGTTTAAAACCACTGAGATGTACCATTAAGAAACACCCTAATGCACGACGCAGCCCAGACCGAATACCGCTGTAGTCCGACTTTAACAGGGCACTAAAGGACACCGCAGTGGAAGAGGAGTGAAAGCAGCTTTTCCACTTAACTGTGCCCTTCTAAGTGTCAAGCCTACTCTGCATTAGATGCACAACAGATTTAGACTACATTAAAGCCTACACCATCTGACCAGGACTACTTATCATTAATGTAGTGCAAAACATACTCTATATGCTCATTAACATCCCTCATCAACAGTTCTGCCTTAGGAAACATAAAATGATGGATGGCCTCCAGGTCTATATGCCTAGAAAAGGCTATGCATTTTGCTGGAAAGTAGATGCACAACTAGAAATCACAAAAACATCATTGTCGATTCATCATAAGAACATTTAACAGCACACCAGTACAGTTCCCTTAACACCAAACATATAGAATAGTACAGTAAGATTCGATGAAGAGATGTGGAAATGACATGGTCTTGGTTAGTCTGTGGTTAGAAATCACTCCCACATATATATATTTGTACTGAAGAGACCATTATAAATCAAGACTAACAAGTGTTAGATCCAGGAACAATGATTGGGAGAAATGTGTCAAATAGAGCATCCCATTTGGAAAGGGGTTAATTCAAGGGATGGTTATCTGACATTCACAGAAAAGATTATGAAGCCAACCCTTCGTCCCAGAGAAGAATAGACATTTTTTGGTACAAAGTTAGTAGTCAAATTTCCCAAGGACGTCTTTGCTTTTGCAAAACATACCAATTGAAATTTTTTTTCCTCTCGAGTGGGGTGCATCCTTGAACTAACACCGTTTCTTGGCATTTCGTGTTTCATGAATCTTTTGGGGAGCGAATGTTCCAAATCCACTTTTATTTTCTTTTTTTCTTTTTTTACACAAATGTAAGCAATTGGTGTCTCTGTTTTTGCACTGAAAACGTCGCTTGGCTGTTTGCTACTAACCTTTCATGTTACTCTTGGGTTTGTCAGTTTGCTTGCCTGTGGGGGTTTGTGCCTGTTGCCCCTGTCCCCCTGAGGAGGCCGCTTGCTGTGCTGCTTTCTGCTTCAGCATGGTCCAGTCAAATGTGTAGTCATACTGGTGGTTCAGAGTCCTGGAAGAAATTAAGCAGGAGTGAGTACACCCATTCAAACCATTCACTTAACTTTCGATGTTGCAAAAAAGACGCGGAAAACAAGTTGTGACTAGGATGCGTCTTAGTGTTTCTGGCCCAGTTGGGAGTGTTGAAGTAATGCAGGAAATTGTCAAGCACCTGAAAAGAATGCGGAAAAGCTGACGCAGGTACATGTAGTCAGGCGCCTCTTCAAACCGCAACCCACGACAGTAGTTCAGGTACATGGCAAATTCTGCTGGGAACCCCTGGAGAAAGAGCCAACTCATGTTACAATAGCACAAAATTACAAAACTAGCCAAAGACCATAAATGTCATGTCAATCTAACCTGCTCCTTTTTAAGTTGGGGAAATTAAAAATGAAAGTGACTTTTTATATCCTAGTATTATAATAAATAGCTGGCACTGTTAACAGGATACAAGCTGTCTGAGTTTACAATCATGTAGAACAGAACAGAAAAGCCTGGGGAGTAATGATCAGAGCTTCAAATAAGCAACTAGATGTTTGATTTGACAACTGAATCCAAACATAAATTTGAAACATTTATTTACATTCCCAAAAAAAAAACCTAAAAAAAAAAAAAACTATCCACCATCTAAAAAGCTATCCAAAATGGTATACTCGTTATCAGTATTCAATGTTCTGGATGAAACTAATTTGTATATTTATGGATTTCAGAATTAAATCACCACCTTGAAACTGAGCAGATGTTTGTAGCACGTATCCAGCAAGCACAGTATGAGAGTAGACCTTTGAAAAGCCTTGCTGTGTGGATGTAGAATTTCACATACCTTACACAACACCTCAACAGGGGTCGACATCTTTTTCTCACTAATCTTCTCATACTTCTGTTTCTTTGTGGCAGCCTGTGGGCAAAAAATTAAACCATTGCACACTATGATCCAGTATCGACTGTTCATCAGTGTGCAATCCCAGTGCTGGGGGCCATAAATAACCCAGCTGTAAGATTTACAGCACTTTTTTAGGCACCACCTGTTGGCCTGTTTCATACTGTCTAGCAATAATAAGTTCAATGCTTTTTCCTGCACAGTAAAAACGAAAGATGAAACAGCAATATTCAGTTACATTAAGGACAATTCACCTGCTCCAATTATATATAGACAGTATTTCTAAAGGTTCATATTTAACATGACCTATATTCAAACCATAAACAGCAGAAAGGTCACTGACATGCTTTTCAAAAAGAAATCCATATAAAAGACATGCTGTGTGCATTTGGTCCTGCTTACCTTCAGTCCCTGCCATGGCAGGCTGGTTCTGTTGAAGTACATCAGCACGTATCCTAGTGACTCCATGTCATCTCGACGACTGTTAAGCCGAAATAAGATTAAGTCAAGCCAAAGGGCTTTTAAGCAAGTCTGAGTGCAGATCATTTAAAAAATAAAAATAAAACTTAATGTTTAAAATGCAAAATTAGTGCATAGAATATAAGCAGGGGGTGATTGAGTAAAGCACCCCCTAAATTAACTTGCTGACCACTGACATGCCACTCCTCCAGTAAAGGGCAAGGCAAGCAAAGCCTATCAATCACTCAAGATTGCAAAATGTCACGATTATGAATTAAAGGTGCTGTGACTTTTTGTAAAAGACTTCAGAGTTGAGGGCTTAGAAAGGTTTTTTTCAAAGAAATTAACATTTATTCAGCAAGTATGCAAATATAAATGCTGTTCTTTTGAATGTTATATTCATTAAAAAGTAACTACGTATCAGAATGGTGTTCAACATTAAAAAGAAATGTTTCTTGAGCACAAAATCATCACATTAGAATGATTTCTGAAAGATCATGTGAGAGTGAAGACTGGAGTAAGATCATGATCATGCGAGAGTGAAGACTGGAGTAATGACTGCTGAGAGTTCAGCTTTGCCATCAAAAGAATAAAATTACACTTAAAGGAATAGTTCACTATATAGTGAATAGTGTCATCATATACTCACCCTCATGTTGTTTCAAACCTGTATGAATTTCTTTCTTCTGCTGAACAGAAAGGAAGATATTTAGAAGAATGTCAGTAACCAGGCAGTTTCTGGGTCCCATTGACTTCCATAGTAGGAAAAAAATATACTATGGAAGTCAATGGGACCCAGAAACTGTCTGGTTACTGACATTCTTCTAAATATATTCCTTTCTGTTCAGCAGAAGAAAGAAATTCATACAGGTATGAAACAACATGAGGGTGAGTATATGATGACAGAAATTTCATTTTAAAGTGAACTATTCCTTTAATGCATTAAAATAGAAAAATTCAATAAAATTGTAAGAATATTTTCAATATTACAGTTTATTGTATTTGATTAATGCAGCCTTGGTGTGCACAAGGTTCAAAAGTTTTTAAGATTTCAAATTTGTCTAATTTCATAGATTTTATCCATATTTTTATCAGATTATATTATTAGTATTTTATCCATACTAATATTATCAGAATAATTTGACAGAAATAACAAATTTAAGCACAATGAGCAAAATGAATAAATTGACAATTATAAATGGAGATGCACCGATTGCAATTTTCTTGGTCGATTCATATTTGTTTGTAAGTGTGACCTGCAGATACAGATTTTTAACAAATCCGTTTTTTTTTAAGAACTATAACTGACAGCATATACAAACAAATATCTACTTTTCTTCAATGCAAAATTTTATTTTCATTAAAAAAAGTATAAAGTCAGTAATAAGAACAAATAAAATTGCAAACAACAGCACAAATAAATGCAATAGAATAGAGAGATATGAAAAACACAGCTTTAAGTTTTTCAGGTGGGTCTAACAGTAGGTTGGTGTTCAGATAAGAAATACTACAGAAATTATAGTAATTAGTAATCAATGTAAAATAACACTGGATAGTCTTCATTGTAAAAATTAAATAGAGATTAATGCTTACAATTAAAGTTACAAAAGTTATTCAGTCAAGAGCAGAGAGTTATTTTCTTTGTCTGATTTTCTTGTATTAACATGATAGACAGCAGCAGGAATTTTAGGCTGCTGTTACTTTAAAGCTACACTGTGTAACTTTTTTAGTTGATTCTTAGCAAAAAACACTTAGTTCTTTCAAAAATATATGTGCTCATTAATGTATATTTACTTATTTCAAGTAATAAAGTATTCTCTTAAGTTTATAATCTGCCATTGAAAATACATACGGGTAAGGGGTTCGTATGCCGGTCGCCATGTTGCCCCTCCATCTTGAAACTACATTAGCCAAAGAGGGACATACCTGTAAATTCAAGCTTCGCCTTTTGCGTTTTTCACTCAGTGACACCGTGACGAATGCGAGGGGGAGATTACTCGCGAGCTCGCGAGTGCCGGCAGATTTGAAAGATAGTGTGGTGTGTGTGTGTGTGTGCGTACTCACATTTGAAAGAGATAATTAAAACGTCAACGCGACAGACAAATCAGCAAGACCATAGTCAATATTGGAGTAACTTTTCCCAGATGGAAAGAGCTCATGAGGAGAAAATATTTTAAAACGGACGCCGAGGTTGCCTGCTTTCTTCTCGACAGGTAATTCAGCCTGTTGTAATTCATTTGTGTAAATTCGAAGTTTTATAGTTGCTTGTCTAACCATAGCATGGTTGTGCATAACGCCAGAACGACCTCTAGTATAACTTCATCCTCGCGTCAATGGTGAAAAAGTATTGTTTACCTTGTAACATAAATCTGTGCTGCGACGGATCACAGGTAATGAATAGTTTTAAAGGCGCAATTTTTTAAGCTATATATAAAAAAGGACACTGAACGTTTTAGTTATTTTTAATTGCTTTTACTTTGTACACATTGTAACGTTAGCCTAATCTGATTATGCTGGGATAGCCGATTCCAAGGGTGACGTTTACCTCCTGACATCTGTCCTGTAGTTTTATTCATTTTAGACGTATTGTTTATTATTGTCATGGACGAAGTGATAACTGGAAGCCATGTTAATCTTGGAATAATACGGCCACCGTAGGAGTAAAAACGCCCTCGGAATTGAGAGGAACAGAAACTAAAATTCATTGGGTAGTCATATACAATTTCACCGCTAGATGGGGGTAAAAATCACACAGTGTAGCTTTAAGAGTTTACGCACAGATCTAATATACTGTTACACAACATGCATTATCTTTCTCAACTACTTGAGTCCCACAACTGACTGCGTTTAACTGAATACTCGCCAAGACGGGCATTTTGACAATTTGTGTATTTGACCGTTTAAGCGCAGTAAGCCATTAATTATGGTACTTTAAGCTGCCTCTCAAACAGCTTGTGAGTCGCTACAAGTTAATGCATGCCACTTTTATAGATCAGTGGAGCGTGCTTTTGGTTTGAGCCCGAAACCTGCGGGAATTAGTACAATTATGCGCAATACAAGCACTATTTAACAGGGCGAACGAGACAAGTGAGTGAGAGGAGTCACTTCAAGTGTGTGTCATTTCTCCCGTTGGAAAGAAGAGCGTTATTGCCTGTGCCGCTGGCAACAAAACAGACTGGGTCGGAATCGGAAAGACGTGAGACTGACCGGTCGTTCACCGATCCAGGACGAGAATGCGGAAAATCGTCTGATTCCGGTCTCTGGACGGTCGATCGGTGCATCTCCACATACAAAGGATGTTTAGGCAAGATCGCTCACCTCTGCTCGATGCCCAAGTGTGCGTTGATGCTGGCATAGCGAGCTGTGCCTGTGAGATTTTTGTCTTCTCTGTAGGGTATGTGCTGTCGTGTCCTGTTGTCTCGGTATTTTTTGGCCAGACCAAAGTCGATGAGGAACAACTAAATAAAAAGTAAAAAGAGAAGCACAAACACTGACATTTAATTTTTAGAACTGACTGTAAACAAGAAAAATCACTTGATTCCGCAAAATCATCTTAAATTTTCTTCCAACTTCATTCAGTGTGCTCTCTGCCCTATTACCTGGAGCTTAGAACAAAAACATGACATCCACCGGCTGTAGTCAATGAAGCAATGGGGTCAGAGTCTACAACGCAAATTAAGCTGACTGGGAAAGGAAACACACCCTTTATCCAAGCAGCGATTTAAGAGTCAGCTCTAAGAGCCTGTCATTGACTTAAAAAAAAAAAAAAAAATTCATTCTCATTAGTGGAAAGCCAGTCAGATCCAGTGTCCAACACACACCTACAGGCCGCAGTCCCTGCAAGAGTGCCTCACCCAACTGGTTTTTCACTGAGGTAGCAGCCATATTGTAACGCATCCACTCAGCCGTGCCACTGTTTGCTTGGCTCAACTAGGGATTTGAAAAGTATTTCCTCGTCAAGGCAATTAGTTACGCCAACCATGCAATTCCACTTAGACCTTTCTATTAGGTCAAGTCAGGAGAAAAGAGGTACACACAACCAAGGCTTACTATAGATCCAAAAAAAGCCAACACTGATTTACACCTTGTTCAACTTTTTTTTTTTAAATTGTGTAAAAACAATACCCTGAAAACAAGTGTAGCAAAGATACCTAAAAGAGTCCCCAGCAATGGAAAACAAATTAGACTTAATGTATCAGCAACCCATGATGCTTAACAATAAAGAGGAAGCATTAAATAAGTGTTTTTGGCAAAAATGATTTAAGCATTTTCAAATTATGTAAGATTCCTTCTCCTCTGAAATAGTCCAAAGTACAAGTACTTAACTATCACTGTGAAAACCCACGCAAACATTTAATATTTTGCTATTTTAACTGCCTGTCAGTGCTCTGTAGAGGACTACAAATAGCTGTTATGCCCAAAGACAATCTATGACTTCAGGCGCTGAGAACTTATGTTTTATTCTATTTTATTTACCTGAATTCAACATTTAAATAAGCATCAGCACATAACTCAGGACATGAACACATGCAACAATTTAAGCAACAGTTTATAAAGCAAGTGTTTAAAAGGTCAACCCTGTCAATTCCAGGACAGCTTTCATGTGGCTTGTTGTGCAAATGGTTGCAAGCTAGGTAACATTCTGACAGCATAGTCCAATGTTAGATGGCTGGATCAGGAAACAAAAGCACTGCTAATAAACTGAAAGATGTGTTCTGCAACAAGAACAAGCACCCAATGCAGTGAAACTAGGCCAATCAAATTATTCTGTCAAAAAGACTTAATTACAAATCACAATAAGAGCATTGGGCATTGTCTACCTCCAACTAATTTAAAAGGAAAAAAGTAAATTCTCCTACACCAAATACATCATTAGCACTGATAAAGTAAGGGAATAGGATAAAGTAAGGGCATATTATGATATGACAGAATTTTATAACTGACTAGGAATGAGAACAATCATCCTATTTTCGCTCGAAGTGACAAGTCCTTCACCTGCCTGTACAGAGATCTGGATTAGGAGTTTAATCTCTAGTTCTGTTTAGCATGTGTGTCTGGTTTAATGCCAACAAACGTTAATGGTTATTGTTGAAAATCAAAATTAAATGGGATAAAGAACTCCAAAAGGAAAAAAATAAATAAAATCAAAACAATTTTGGGCGATTAGGTGGTTGTGGTTTCAGACCTGGTTTAATCCTGAGAAAGATGGATCCTGAGAAGAACTAACAGCCAAGCTTCTTTTCCTCTTCCCCACTGGAGATTCTAAACACTGAACAGACAATAGAGGGTGCAGTGCATCAAACAGTATTGCTGACAACCGCACACGGCCAGCGCAGACAGGCAACACCAAGGCTCAGAAAAAGAACGCGAGGAGGAGCAGAGGGAGGGGAAGAGAAAGCCTAAGGCAATCTTCAACCACCAGCAAGCTTCCTAGCTCAAACTCAGGAGGCTCTGCTAATGGCAGACGTCTTCCCATAAGCACAGGCTCAGATAATACCGATAGTTGTTTTTATTTCAGACCATATTATGCAGGGCCGGCTTGCCTCATCGGTTCTTGAGCCACAGAGGCAAACTGTACATGGCACCTCTGGCCGCCCAACCCAGTGTTCTTCATGTCATCTATACCAATTGTCCCCAAGCCTGATTCTCTTTTTTGACTTTGCCAAGGCTTTATCCATAAACATTCGGCAGCATTTAACGCTAGCTGTGCCATACAGTACTTAACAGCTAAGCCCACCTTAGCATGAGGCGAACAAGACAAATGGCACAACTAGGGTTAAGAAGGGCAAACTCTAAAGGACATTCACTACAATGGGCACTTGTTTTAAAATTAGGCATGAGAAGCTTTGAGAACAAATGCAACCAACCAAAACCGCCCCACGCCTTTAAACTCCTGTGAATGATAAATATTGCTTTTTTGTGTTTAACAGATCATTGGACCACCTACAGTAAGGAAGAGGCTAGAATACTTTGGCATGTGGAGAGGCCAAATCAGGTAGGGATCATTAAATAATACATGCAGTTTAAGAGGTGCATGACTTAACCTGCATGTTACTGCAAAAAAATAAAAATAAAAATGTTTTAGTATAGTTACAAAAGACAAGATGGGACAGCTTCGGTGGAAGTGACATTGAAGAGTTCAATAGAGCAGCCCAGGGTAAAGCAACAAAACAAGCCATTAGTTTACAATGGTGCCAAGCTGAGTACGGTTATCCACATTGTGACAGGAGAGTGGGGGAGTGTGCGAGGAGACTATTTCAAACTTTCTGCAAAGCATAGTGCTTTTAAACGCGGGAATATTTGGATCTGAACCTTCTAGGAAATTATAGGAAATCTAGGAAATTATCACTGCATGAAACATTTACAATTCTCTTGAACACTTCCATTTTTAGACTTACTCTTGTGTTGAACTGATGTCACATGTTGACCTGCACCATTCTTGGTCAAGACATGTCCAAATGCTTTACTCTTTCCCCAAGTTAACAGTGTTATTCTTGAAAAAAGTTTTACTGGATGCTGGATCAAGAGTGGTATTGATCGTATGAGGGATGTAAGCAGAGAGCAGTGGATAATGCTAGCTGATAGGCCTTTTGATTCCTCACCAAAGGACAGTGGGTTTTGCAAAGCAATAGCTAAATCAGATCTTCACGTCAGCTGAGTACACTGCACTTCTTAACTATGATTTTTTTTCCAGGGTGGATGTCGACAGCTACACATCCAAAAGCAGAGCGTGTGCATCCAGTTTTAGTGAAAAAGGTGACGATTTCATGTGTATGTATAAAAATAAAAGCTTGAGGCTGGCATTCACACAGACACACAATGGTAAACATTTATTCCAGACAGCACTGCCAAAAATGGTAATACAGGCTTCACTGAAGTACCAAAATGTACCAGAATTTGTAGTGGAAACTGATCTGAACTGTTAGACGACCATCAGAGCTGGAAGGTCATTGTTTTATTTAGCAGATGATGCTTTAACTTTGCCAAATGTTGCCTGTCTGCAAGGGCTCAAAAATTACGAGTTATCTGAAACAAAATACAAATCAGGCAACTTCTGTACATTTGAATAGAGAAAAATAAAACTGTGCAAAGCACTTCAAAGGCTCTAAGTCGGAGGGAGAAAAATAAAACAACCACAACAAGTCACATATCATGCACAAGTTCCATTTGAGGAGTGAAAGACATACAATCCATGTCCACAGATGTCCACAGCCCAACCGTCAGGTGATTCTCAAACCATCAATAAGTTAAGCTGTAAACATTGTGTCTAAGGACTCACTGCGGTTTTATTAATCTGATCCTAAGAATTTCCCACTAAATATTCTTTGTACAACCCAGCCATCCCGAATCAGCAGAGCGACATCAAACGTAACTATCACAGGCTCTCAAGCCAGTGTTCGTCCATGAGAAAGTCTCAATGTAACAGGAAACCTTAATGATCTGCAGTTTTATTTGCAGTCAATCCTCCATGTCACTTTTAAATCAGACTGTCTTTCTCTAAATAAGGAAATGTTGAAAGTTTACCTTATTACAGTGACGGCCAATACCCATTAAAAAGTTGTCTGGCTTGATATCTCTGTGGATGAAATTTTTCGTGTGCACATATTCGATTCTGCTGATCATCTGTGAAAGCAAAACAACCAGGTTAAGATCATGCCACAGGACCATTCAATGTTTGTTATTATGACCCCTTATTTACACTGCACACGTCTGCGGCACATTACGGCTCCGACACGGCCACCGGAGCTGAGAGCGGCCACTCTAATAAATGCTTGTTAATACCAGCCGTGCCGCTGCACGTCCCAGAAGTCTATGTTGGACGGACACCGCATCCAATTCGCACAGGCACTGTATGTGAAATATAGATACAAGATAATTGAGGACGTACTTTAAATGATTAAAACACAGCAACAAATCTTTTATCTTAAATCTTTATTTTTATGTGTATTAAATTTGTCTGAAGGCCACAGCTCAAAAAAGTAGGGCATAGTAATAAACAATAACACCAGACAAAACAACCAATTCGCCAACTAACCCATGGTACAACACCAAAAGTCAAGAAAAACAACGTTGGACAGGCAAATCTCGTAGTCTCGCGAATCCACTTCGCTTTTGAAATGCTCCTGGTGTGAGTTGGCACTGCGTAGAGGACGGAACAAAACCTTGTCGGATTCGTAATGCGCCGCAGACGTGTGCAGTATAAATGAGGGGTATGCCAGGTAGCCAGTTAACCAATCATTACCTGATCTGCAAGCATTAGGACAGTTTTCATTGTGAATCTGCGGGAACAGAAGTTAAAGAGATCCTCCAGACTTGGCCCCAGCAGGTCCATCACTAGGACATTATAGTCCTTTTCTTGGCCATACCACCTGAAAAACAGCATCACATATCAATAAACACCAGCAGATGACACTCAAGACTGCATGACAATCATTACAAAAGCAATATAATTATGAAAAGCTGTGCTTCTCTCAAAAAGAGCTGATCCTTCAAGTCCATTCAGTGATGCATGAAACTTTGCAAGTTTACAAGATGAGATTTAAGCACAAGAAAATTGCAATTAAATTAGGGCTGGGGGAATTAACACGTTAATCTTTGCGATTAATTTGAGATGTTTAACACATTAAAAACTAACTAATAGCAGCACTTTTTTGCCTTGTTTTAATGACTTCCTGTTGCGGCTGCTATTGTGAGTGTGCTGAACCAAGTCACCCTGTCATGATGGATAAGGACAAGGATGGAGTTTTAGGAAGAATGTTTGCATTTAAAAAGTTGCCTGATGGCACGTTTGCCAAAACAAAGATGCTGTGTACAATTTGCAAAGCTGAATTCAAATACCATAGAAGCAATTCGTCTGTAATATACTATTTAAAAGCAAAGCACCTAGGTGCAAGCAACATAACTAGCGAGGCAACAGGAGGGCCTCGCCAATCCACGTTACTGCAGTATATATTTATAATGTTGTTGCACGCATTTTATTTGATGGGAACAACTACTCTGTGGTTCTGAGGAGAGTCTGTTTACAGTTCACAAGATGTCATTAAAATATTATTTAAAATATACTTCCTTTGTGTTTAATTTAATTAGGCAATTCTACGTTTAAATATTGATGATTACAAGCTTGGGGGAAAATGTGATTAAAATCACAGCAAATTGTGTGATTAATTCGTTAATTTCTTTTAATCGACTCCCAGCCCTAAATTAAAACAGTTAAAATTGAACATAGCTGACAAAGTTATATTCAGACAAAGCATGAATCTTATCAGTTAAGGAAGTGCCAGAGTTATATGGCACACCCTGTGGACAATGGCATCTAATATATCCAGCTTGGTGACATGACTTTGTGTAGCTTCCACAGTAACAACTATATAACACGTTACACTAGTCTTTAACCAACCACTTTAGACACTAACATGGATGGGCCCCTCAGGACAAAAAAAGTAGAGTATTAGGGCAATGCTTAAATAGTTTATGGCAAAAGCCTGCACAGAATCAACCAAGTGCCTCTTAAAAATATTAGTGAAGCTTCAACAACATGGACTCTGATACACAGCTCAGCAGGTGGAGGTTCAAAAGAGTCGCACATTCAGTGAACACATTGCTACAGCAGTCGCCAAGCAACCATCATGCAAGAGGGTCTCCTAAACAAAGAGGTATTGTGGAAATAAGGTGCAGCAGTAGACTAGTGTCCATTTGGCCGACTATGCCAGCAAACCAACATCTACCATTTCACAAAGACAATACAAAATGTACTTTGGACCACAAACTAGTTTCTAATCCTTGCGATGCTTATATGTAGGGGCCTGCTTACACCTGGTCACTTCATGCGTTTTTACTGATTTGTTAAAACGGTTCCACTTAGCCATATAAATGTGTCTCCTCAAAACGAATATAAATATGATCTTCAATTCCTGCACTATATGCAAATTTAACGGTGTTCACGTCAATGAAAGCAACAGATATGAGCTGTATTTTATTTATCGTCAGCTAATTTCAAGATCAAAGACTGCAATATGGAAGAAAGCAGTATCAGCAATGGTAAGATCACAGTTTCTCTACTTTTAATGAATATGATTGTGTTTTGAGCATCTGCGACTGACTTTCAGTTTCATTAGCGGCAGTTTGCACATTGCTTGATGCATTGGCTACTCATCTGCGGCGATGCGTGCAGCAGTAGCGCTGTCATATCTGGCTATAGCATGTCAAAGTCTATATCACGCTCACACGTTTATTTAACATTTCGGGAGGAGTAAAACTTACATATGTGGTTTCAACAACCAGATGCATTTACACTTGTCCAGATTCGTCTCAGATGCATCTCCTGAAGTGGCTTGAGTGATCGGATTTAAATATGTCTCGAAACGCATTTCGGAGGGCGCTTACACCTGGTCCTTTCACGATCAGATAGCTATCCAATCACAGAAAACGCATGAAGTGACCAGGTGTAAACAGGCCCTAGGATGCAATCGCATCCATGCTAACCGCTCATAAAATCAGTGAACACAGTTTTGCTAATATTCAGTTTTAGGCATTTTTTAGCGACACCTAGAATACAAAAGCAAAAACAGAAATAGTGAAGATTAGGAAAGTCGTCCCATAAGTTAAAAAGAAAAATACTGTAATGTATACTACAAGCATAACTTCTTTGTTTTAAACCTCATGTTTAACAAGTATACTGTTATTCACAGTGGTTACAGAAGTTCATAGCAACAGTAATCTCTTGCTTGCGGAAACTACAGGCCTCTCTGTGGGACACTCATTTCCTCTTTACAAAGCAAAACTAAGGGGGGAACTTTAAACATTGTAGTTCGCCTGAAAATTTTAAATTCAAACAAGGGAGTTTATTAAATCGCACAGAGGTGTTGATGTAAAAGTATATTCAAAAAAAGTGCAGACACACTTTCTTGTGATCGAGCTTGCATAAAAGACTTTGAAGAGCACACAAAGCTCTTCTCTTTCATTAGCAAAGGCAGTGTGTGGTTTTAGGGAGTGTGGGGGAGGGGGATCTTGCATGACAGGTTTTCCCAGCTCTAGTAACCAGTGACTGAAACCAGTACTTTTACACATCCTTTCTGCTGGAAACTTTAATTCGTTCATTTAAAACCAGTATAAGCCAAAATAGCACAAAAATAAAGATGAGAAACCAACAACCAGCATCTTCCCCATTCAATCCAGTAATTATAAACAACCTAAATTACACATAGACTGAAAGCAAGAGTAAACAGAGGGGAAGTTTAATATGCTATGCTTTTTAGTTATAACTAATGGCTGCCTCTATGGTCTTGTCCTTAAAGTGTTAGGTAAATCCATCCAACCATTACAGGGGTTACCTAACTCTTAACTGCACAGGGTTAAATAACAAGCTAAGGTCTAAGAGTTCCGATTTCTAATCAGCCAAGCTGCTGTCAGCATGAGATGCCATAGAAATGGACACCTAAATGCAATCTGTAATGGCAGTTCATTGATGGCAAAGGCAGGGCATTCACATTAATACTACTATTACCTAGGGAAACCTTCTGCCGGCTGGATTAGTTTACTAAATGATATATTACGGTCTACAGTGAAATGAGAAACTAATGCCCAACAAAAACCATGGCTGGTGAAGCATTTATGACAACTTAAGAAAAGAAACCGCAGTTAACAGCAAACAAGTTGGTATGAAATGTTGCAAGAAATGAAGGTGCTGTTACATTTACCGATGTTCAGTGAATTTTCATAGACAAAATTGTCATTTTAATAGGAATTAAAGGGTTAGTTCACCCAAAAATGAAAATTGTCATCATTTCCTCACCCTCATGTTGTTCCAAACCCATAATTTCATTCATCTCCAGAACACAAATGAAGATTTTTTAATAAAATCTGAGCCATTTCTGTCCCTCCATTGATAGCTTTGTAACAACCACTTTGACGCTTCGAAAAGTTCATAAAGAGATCGTAAAACAAATCCATTTGAAAAGAGTGGTTAAGTCATTTTCTGAAGAGACACATTTACTTTATGATGAACAGATTGAATTTAGGTTTTTATTCAGGTCCATAGATGAAGGAAATTCAAAAAGAAATTGTGCACATATCCAAAAAAACGTTTGGCAGGTGCTCGATCAAATGAAGCATCAAACTCAAAATGAGTTTCACACAAAGGTTCTTCATCAGGCCTAACGAAGACACTTTGGGTCGAAACGTTCATTTTAATAAATCCTTGTGAGAAGAAGTGGCAGTGTGCCGAATCTTGGGGGTTTTTTTTGACAAAGATGAAGGAAAGTCATGCTGGTTTGAAACGACATTAGGGTGAGCAAATGACAATTTATATTTTTGGGTGACCTAACCCTTTAAAAGCAATTAGGAAATAAATGCAAGGGCAAAACATTTCCCCACACAGATTTGGTCATGCAAATCATTGTGGAAAACACTCTTCATGATAGAAATATTAACCATAATAATTATATATTTTAATAGAAATATATTTATAGAAATATGACAATTTTATTGAAATATTCAATGAATCAATATTGTGATAAAGGTCACACGTTGTCACGTTTGTGCCTCCAGTTAATAACAGCCTTTTCCATCGACTATGCCTGCAATAAAGTTAAATTTGAATGCATAAATACCACAGTAATTCATCTTGAGAGAGCCAAGAGGGGAAGGTTCAGAAGATTAAAGCCCTATTTGGATGGGATTAACTTTACAAGGGTAGATGGAGTAATGTAATTTTACCACAGGATGTCTGTAATAATAATGGCCAATTCGCACGGGACAAGATATCTCAGTAAAACTAGCAGAAGTGGGAATGGTAACTCAATTTGCACACCGCCATCACCCTCCTGTTGTCATGTGCGTATTACGTTGCTTCCTGATATCACTTGCGCAAACATATAACCTATATTTATATATATAAAACAGTTATGTCCGGTCGAACGATGTATTAACTTCAGATTGGATTATGTTGGTAATAGGCACTTACCTAACGCTAAAAGATGTTTCGTGCTTTCGATCATTTTGATCTGAATGGTAGCCTATGTGGGAAACACTTGAGTTTTGCCACAGACTTGACGTCCCACCGCCTAGAACGCAACTGAAAGCTTTTTCAAGCGCCTTCTTACTTGAAAAACCACGGAAAACTACTTTTGAAAAGGAGATGACGGAATATTTACGTACATATTTACAGCGGGTCTATTCGCACAGGATTAGTATTACCTGAGGTCATTTTTCCAGAAGGTAAAAGTCGCTGTAATCTTTACTGACATTGCCCGTAATGATTACTTAGATGCCACATTCAGACGGGACTAAAATCACTGAGAAACTCTGGTGATAATCACTTTACCCCACCTCTCCATGTTAAACTAATCCTGTCCAAATAGGGCTTAAGACATATCTGTCTGGGTGCCAGGGTAATTAACATGAAAATAACTGACACATTGCTTTTATTTTAAATTTTAAACTTGTAGCCGATCTTCCATGAAAATGCCATGCAACATAGACCTATCTCAACATGTACCTCAGGTTTGGTAACTTTCTTACAGCAAACTACCATGTTACTTTAAGACAAAAAATGATTTACGTTTTTATGCCAAGTTATTAGATCGGAGTAGATTTATGAAAGATTAGGCCCACTCATCCCTCAGCCTCTCAAATGTCCCAGGATAAGGGTTAAAATTAGTTCATATATGACAATACCAAGAGATTATAAAAGCCCAACATAATTGGCACAAGGAAACAGCTAAGTAAAATCATTACACAAACTCAACCACCATGAAACTTTAACCTGTAGGGAAATTCTGCTCTCAAATGTGAAACATGTGACGTAATTTACCTTCAACGATAACATCCAAATCAGAAAACGTGTCAGAAGAATACGTGACAACCTCTACCCATTTTGTGTGAAACCAAAACAGTCACTATGTTTATTCAAATATACATCTATAATCAGTTATTGAAAGCCTCCCATCAAAGATGAGCTCTTTTATACAATTATAAATGTGTTCTAAAACTAATACCAGCGCTCGTTTGGCTCAGTCACCTTGAGAAGAGAGTAGCAGTCGCACTAGGCCCTGAAACTTGTTTTCCCTCATCCGCCATTTTCTGATCGAGAGGGAGGACATGTTGAACAAACACAACAAAAGAGCAGCGGCCATTTCCCACTCGCTCATTACTCATTACTCAGCAACGCACAAACACACACTTCGCGATCAAATCTCATTCATTACACTAAAATATTAAACATTATACAGAACACAATGTTTATAAAGGCAAATTTCACCACAGTTTTGATAGAAACGCTAGTGCTAATGACCGGGCTAGTTAGCATGTCGACACTATCGTAAGTAAAAAACGATAAAGAAAAGGTATATATACAGAATTATATGATATAATAAGGAAAGTATTATGCGTAGAGGTAGATATGATACGTAGATGGACGTGTAAGTTACTTTGTACTCGACCCGTTACTTTCGATCTCATGCTAGTCTTTAAGCCAGATAAAACTAACGTAGTCCAGCTAAGTTAATGTTACCCCATCTGATTAAAACTGATAATTTCACGTATAAGACATCTGTGCTCACCTGATGTGTGGGATCCCGACTCCTCCCTGGAGAATTTTGTACAACTTGCTTTCATATAGGAGTTGAGGGTGTCTGGCTTTCTGTGATTCCAATTTCACAGCTACCTCCTGAAAATATTCAAAGTTAAGTTATATTATTTATCTGCTGGTAGTTATATTTATCTACATACAGATGATTTACATAGCACTAGAATTTGGTTCAGTATTTGAGAGCACATGATCTTTTATTAACGTTACTTGTTCTGGGAAACCGCAATGAAACATCGTTGATTGAGTTCCCACAAATAGTAAAGCCTTTTAGTCATTTAAATATTGTAATCTTTCAATACTATATTTTTCGGTGGTCATATCATATGAAGTACGTCCAGGTAATCAGATGTGATGAGCTGGACATTTATATATAAACCCCTCAATCTTCTTATCCCAGTCATTCAGCACATGAATTAAACATCCATTTCATCTTTACCTCGCCATTTGTGATGTTGATTGCCAAATAAATGTCACCGAAGGATCCGGATCCGATTTTACGAACGAGCTTGTATTTTCCACCGACTATAAACTCGGCTTTAGAGCCACTGCTGCTGGCCATGTCCTAAAATCCGAGAGTTACTCTGAAACTGTGTGAACGGGTGAGGTTTTCAGTCTTCTTCAATCCAGGAGAAACAATGCTAGCTCGCCTAAAACGGGTCTCACTAGCTGTGTCCTTAACTCACAACGCCGAAAAGAAGATGATAACGGACATTGGTTTCAATAGGAGTTTTGTTGCCTCGACATTTAAGTAAAAAACAAAGCTATTTCCCCTGAGGTTGAGGATGTTTTTTTCTCTTGAGCAATTCCCCGAATAGCTGACTAGCAGCTTAGCCTGAAAGGACACGGAGGAGTCGATGTCCTCGACGCTCTCTTCGTATCACCTCGCTGTGAGGGGCGATTTTTCTTCTTAAAGAAGCGCTTTCCCGCTTATTCGAACGTACATCAAGGCAACCGACGTTTTAATGTTGAAGAAATTATGTGAGTCGCTGCTTTCTCTTCAAAGCGCAACCCACTCAATTCGCCATCTTGTCCGTCTCGGGATGAACAGATTCTGCTGATCTGAGGAGAGGAACGAGACCGCGCTAAAGCGCGCCGCCGCGGGCAGGGGAGGGGTTCACGCGTGATGTCAGCGAGGCTGCGGGAATGCGCGGTGAGAAACACGAGGGCGCGCAGGAGAATTGGGGGATGTTTATTGTAAAGTCAGTGCCCTGCTTATGTTATTTTAAATTAAGGAAGCTGCTTTATATATATATAATCAAGAATTATGACACATAAATTATTACAACTTTTGGTCTGATAATATGCATTATAATATAATATTGTATATTTAAATATTCATATATTTATGTCTATTTAAGCATCTTATTAGAGGCCTTTATATTTGTGTCGTTGGCACCAAGAAAATAGTTCACACGTTCACACATGTTCAATATTTACACGTCTCGCGATGACTGTGCACTAACGCGCGTTGATGACCTGCGCTTCATAGTTCACTGATGCCACCTAGTGAGATTGAATGAGATATGCCAAAAAGGCATAGTTCATCACAAAAGTAAATGTAGTCGTCATGTGCTCATCGCCTCACCCTCATGATTTTTCAACCCTGTATGACTTTCTTTCTTCCGGAACACAAAAAGAGATTTTAAGGCAGAGCGACTCAGTCACCATTCGTTTTTTTGTTATGAAAAAAAGAGATGACATTAAAATAATGGTTACTTTGACTAACCATTCTTAAATTCTGCTAAACATCCCTTCAAGTCATGAAGGTTTGGAACAAATATGAGAGAGTGAGTATGATTTTGGATGAACTACGCCTTTAAAGGTTTCTCTCAATGAAGTTACTGCACACGTCCCTCTTAATTATAGTTTTAGTTCTGTTTGACTACTCATCAAACTGATGAATTATTAGCTAATCCCCTGATTGAAGGTTTCAAGACAAGTTGGACAACATAAGATTTACTTATCATAACTCACTATAAAAAGCACATTCATTAAACAAAAGCTTCTCTAAATTGATAGGAGGCCATCAACATCAACAACAACAAAAAAGCATATGAGTTATGACTGGATTTGTGAATCCCATGCAGATCCAGAAAACAGGACAGTAAAATAAAAAACAGACATATTCAAATGTAAAATAACTGTTTTCTTTTAATATATTTAAAAATTTATTCATGGCAAAGATGAATTTTCAGCATCATTACTCCAGTCCAGTCGACAGTGTCACATGATCCTTCAGAAATCATTCTAATAGGCTGATTTGCTTCTCAAGAAAAATATTCAGGAAATGTTTGTTTTCCAAATCTGAATGAGCTTCATAATGTAGTCATGCTTTATTTTGACGATGGCCTTATACATTTTGGAATGCTGTTCTTTTGAACTTTCTGTTCATCAATGAAATGTGTATCAAAATACATGCATCACAGTTTCCACGAAAACAATTAACAAGCCAAAATTTTCTGCAACAATCATTTTGAGATTTAATTAAGTTAGACACCATGTTTGTTACATGATACCTTTATTTAGACCTCTGTTTATCCAGCTCTGCTCCTCTCATGGACAAGAGGGATTTTATGCTTATAAGTATGGCTCTCTTTTGCTATTTCTGTTTTAATATAATTGAACAGTTCCTTTAGGATGCAGTTCGTTGACAGAGCTTCTCTAATAATATTACAAAACCACAAATAAATGACCTTAGTCCCAAATGCCCTTAGTCATTGTTTGTGGACCCATTACATGAATGTCACCAGTCAGGTTCTTTCTGGGTAGGCATGCAACAATGGGAGGGAGGGAGGGAGGAGTGTTTGTTAATTTCGAAAGCTATAACTACAGTGCCCCGGATACAAAGATACACCTGCTGAGTTTCCCACTCTCAACTTGCTCTACAACAGTGACCATGAAGTTGGCTATCCTGATCTGTGTTTCTGTTCTCATTTGCCTCTCTGGTAAGTATCAAAATTGCCATTTTTTAAGGTACATACAAACACTGAACTGCGAATACTGAATGTTGTAGTAATTATCTTTAAAAACCAAATCCATACTCGGGCTAATGTTGTTGTTTAATATACATCATTGTACACTGACGTGTCATAATAAGTATGTTTGAGATACCCACAATGTTTTGGTTAGCATGCGGATAATGACTTTTACATTGCTGTTTGCTTTACTGAAAATCCAGATATGATATGGTTACAGTTTACAAGATTATATTTTGTTCTTTAAAGCCATTAGTCTTGATTATTCGCTGACCCAGACAGATCCATTTTGTGATATGTTGGAATAGGTCCATCCATGTTGTAGAGATCCATGGTTTCTGTCACAAGACTGATGAGAACTGAGATACTGCTGACTGGAGGGGACGGGGGCAGACGGGGGGTGGGCAGAACAACAGAAACAGAAACATTTCAGAAACGGCAACATTTGGACAGACACAACATAATTGTAGCTAGTATAAAGAATATAAGTTGAGATGTTATAAATTGAATTTCTCTAATCTTTAGAATCTAATCTGAAGTATTGCTGGAATATATTTCCATTTAATACATGCAGACGCACTCAAAAACACAGAAGGATGTTGAAATAATTGAAATGTTGATTCTTGTTTGTTGAAATGATAAAGATCAGAACAGATGGAAAAAAGAGATGACCACATACGTAAAGTATCTAGAAGCTATTCAAGCCAACTGGTTGAAAAGAAAGAGCAAAACTTGCTTAGCAACTTTTTTTTTATTCTAAGCCTTGAACGGAATTTCAACAGGGAAACATGAGTGCCTTTCCTTTTTCATTTCTCATAATCGTAATATATCTTTTAATACTGTTTTTACAGCGGCAGAATCACAACCAAGAGAGGTAAGTTATGGTAAAAGTGACATTTTAAAGTTACCAGAGTACATATATATATTGAAAGAAGTCTCTTATGGCTCACCAAGGCTGCATTTATTTGATCAAAAATACAGTAAAAAGAGCAAAATTGTGAAATATTATTACATTTTAAAATAACAGTTTCTAGTTTGATATATTTTATTCCTGTGATGGTAAAGCTTGGTTATTAATTTTGAAAGTTAAGTGCTTCTTAATATTTTTGTGGAAACCATGATAAAAAAAAATAGTTTTTCAAAAGAACAGCATTTATTTGAAATCTTTACTGTCACTTTTGATCAATTTAATGCATCCTTGCTGAATTAAAGTATTGGTTTCTTTAAAAAAAAAAATCTTATTGACACCAAACTTTTGAACAGTAGTGTATAATCAACTGTTTGAATCTCTCTAATATCTCCATAATAGGAAAGCGATACTCCTAATTTTGGATGTACTCGTGAGTACATGCCAGTGTGTGGAGACGATGGTATCACATACTCCAATGAGTGCATGCTACGCTGGGAGAGCAAGTACGTCAGCTGAATATTTATGCAATGTAATTTCAACATGTTGATAAGGCTGAGACAGCAGATGTGAGAAATCTCAAGCTAGGCCCAGATATCAGCTTTGAATCACTTACAAACCTGCCAAGGTTTAGTAAACAGACATTTTTTGATTTTGAGAACAAACTATCTATGACAAAAAAAGCAAGAGACCTGTCTTCTTTCAAAACAGTAAACATTCTTGACAGCAATTCTATCAGTATTTGTGCCTCTTCTAACACATATCTTGTCTGTTTAGGTTACGTAACCAGGTCGTCAATGTAAAGTACGAAGGAAAATGTGAAACCCCCTGATTTCACTGCTGTTACAGCTGGCATCCAAAATGGCTTTCCATTCAGATACTACAGCAACAACCAGCATGATTTTCTTTCAAATATTAATCATTAATATATAAGGTCATATGCTATAATTTGGAAAATTATCAGACATTGATTTGTTAACATGTAATGTTATACATTAAAACAGTGAAGCATTTAAGAGCTCTATTTTATTACAATATGATTAAAAAGTAGTTTTGAATAAACCACATTCAAACTCTGAATTTCTTTCTTTCTTCCTTTATGTGATTTTTGTTGCTATCCTTGAAATCACAACAGACTTTGTATAGCACATTTAATTTTTTCTGTGCCAGCTAACTGGGTCAATGGCATGATGTAAAGAAAAATTTGGACCAATTGATAATTTTTTTTTTTTTTTTGTGGAAAATTCAATTCTTACCGTGAATTGAGTACATATTTTCTTCGATAAACATGTTTTTATTTTCTGAAATGAATAAAAAATAAGTTAAAAATAATAGGGTGATACAACTGTCCTTAGATTGCATTAGAATTATGATTAAAAAAAAACAATTAAAAGAAAGTAAAACCTGATATATAAACCTGATAAATACAGTGTGTGTGTGTCAAAATGGATTTTACTTTGGTTACACCATATATATTTTTAAAAATTGTATCAAAGTATCAGAGTTTACTAAAAATGTATTTTTCTTGTCCCTTATTTTTAAACTACTTGACCCATCTAATTTAGCAAACATTATGCATGGTGCATCAACTGAACTACTTGCCAGACAGCCAGACAAATCCAACATTCAGCATTCAATCATTTTATTAGTTCTTCATTAGTTCTAAGAACACAGCAGTCCCATTTTACACCTGTTGCATTTTAACCACCATAGAGTCCACAAGTGCTAGGATCTCCCCAAAGTAACCGTCCTGCTCCCCTACGTCCTGCTCTGTGAGCACCAGTTCTTGGTATTGTTTTTGCAGTTCACTAAGAGAGGCTGTCAATGAGGGATTCTGTTTATAGTGAGTGTGACATTGAGCCATCATGGCAAGCAGAGTGCGCAAAGCCTTCTCTCTCCAGTCGTGCTCAGGTGATGCTAAAAGCTCAGGCACCAGCCCGCACCACCCCTGCTCCACCAACACAGGCAGGAGGGAGACTTCAGCATATTGACGCAAACGTTCCTGGTGAGAGGAATCTGGGATAAGGTCCATTCCCACCTGTGATATCAGCTCCTACAAAACAAAGTATAAGTCAATTCTAAGAATAAGCTCGATACATATTGAAATTGCATTTTCAGGTCGCAATGTAAACCATTTCAAATAACTACCATTCAAAAGTTTGGGGCTGGTAATAGTTGTTAATGTTTTTGTCTCTTGCTCACCAAGGTTGCATTTATTTGATCAAAAATACAGTAAAAATAGTACTATTGTGAAATATTATTACGATTTTAAATGCAATTTATTGCTGTGATAGCAAAGCTGATTTTTCAGTCTTCAGTGTCACATGATCCTTCAGAAATCATCCTAATATGCTGATTTGGTGCTGGAGAAACATTTCTTATTATTATCAATGTTGAAAACAGTTGACAGCTGCTTAATATTTTTATCAGGATTTTTTTGATGAATAGAAAGTTCAAAAGAAATAGAAATATTCTGAAACATTATAAATGTCTTCACTGTCACTATTAATCAATTTAATGTGTCTTTGCTGAATAGAAGTATTAATTTCTATCAACAAAAAAAAGTATTGACCCCAAATTTTGCATAGTACTAGTGTAGAAAAGTTTAAACTTGTAAACATGAACCTTCTCAATGATCATATCGTAGAGAACCGTGATAATTCTCACACGGAGCGCCTCGGCCCCTGGTGTTTGAAACAGTTCGCTAAGCATCTGCACACCACCAAGCTTCAGAAAGTGACTTTGAGCAAATGGGAAGTGACGCAGTAGTGAGGCCACAGCAAATAACACCTGTTTTAAATCAGAATGTCAAAAGTAAGTGATGAATTCATACTCATTTAACTATGATGAAGACAATTGAATTTACTACTCTTATTAACAGCATAATACCCATGCTCTCTTGTTGGTTTTACCTTTTTCTTAACGGCCATCGGTCGCTGAGTGGCAAGCAATGTCAGCAGTTTCTGTAACGCACCACCCTCTACTGCCTCAACCTGCACTGATGGATTACTAGAAAAATGTAAATGATGATGGATTGCATCAGTGTAAAGGTGGGGTCACACTACATAACATTATGTGGGTAAAAAAGTTCCACTTGTCTACTGTAATATGTGTAGCACAGCTCACACAGAAGTCACTTTCAAACCAAGCAGCTTTCTGTTGATCAACGTGACCAACTTGAACCTGCTGCGAAATCTGTGTGGGGAAATCTTTCACCCTTATGCAAAATTGCATGCGTGGATTCCTATAAAAATGACTGGATTTCGACTGCTAAAGTTCACTGAACAACGTTAAATGTGACTGCACATTAAATCATGTGTAGGCAGCAATTTTGCTCGAGTGAATGCCAATTACCTTGAAACAGCAGATCCGAGCACAAACGCAGCACTCTCCTGGAGTCTAATGTCTGTACCGTTTAAAGCATTTATAACCAATTGCATTCCTCCCATGGACACCAAATTCTGGGCATTATCTACCTATATGAAAAAACAATGAGATTCAAAGACTTTGAAAAACTTTGGACAAAAACTGTCATAATTGTAATTAAAGCATTACCTGGTGGACAAGGTATTCAAGGTCAAGAAGAGCTGTGACTTTTTCGTCAGTTGTGCTGTTAGTATTATTGAATTGGTTTAAAAGTTTCCTCATAACTTGAACATCTGTCTCTACAAGCATGTCGAGTGCCTCCATGTCTTTTTTCAGCTCTTCGATGGGGCGAAATTGGGCCCTCACCTCATCTTCCTCCTATATTCGAACATCTTGATTAAAAAATTCAATAAGCAACGAAGAAAAATGGTTAGAGAACAACTGAAATGAACATACTTGTTTTGTGTCTACAGGATCATCCATTCCTTTTTTAAATTTTTTCAGAGCCTCTTTCAACTCCTCAGCTGTGTATGAAGGGCCGTGCATGTTCATCATGCCTTGCCTGCAACACAGAGGGAAAAAAACATTACTATATGGTACAGTATTTATTATAGAATACTTTTTCCTTCAATTACTATACCCATTTCCATCACTCCAGTATTTGAGACCTTCCTCCTCTCCCCTTTTGACCTCTCTGTGGCCAGTCTGAAGATTCAGTCTGACATGAGAGCCTGCTGGTACTGCATGACCTAAATTGAATAACAGATAAATATGGAATTGATCTGTTAATCATCTATTTATTTACAGACACAAATGTCAGCATGGGAATATAGCCACCTGGTTTGAGAGTTTGCCACTTGTCTGTCGGTCTAAACACCTCCAGATCTTCAGGATCCTCATTCTCTAACTGTGTTTCTTCTCCCTTGCTATGATCACCTGAACCTTCTTTGATAGACAGGGCTGTTGGGGACTGCAGAGCAAAAAATTATACTGTTGTTAGTAGTAGAATAAAATAAATACTAAGATATGAAACAGCAGTTCTCACCTTCACATTGTGGGCAGATATGAGATGAAGACAGAAAAGCCAAAAAGTGATTGCCACTCCAAGTTTGATACTCCACTTGTTTTGCATTTTAAGTCTGGTCATTATCTTGGACGAAGAAAATGCAATATGTGTGCAGTTAAAACATAAGAATAACCTGATAAACAATCATACGTCATCCATTACCAGGAGACCAGCCGAACCTAAAATCCATTCCCAAACTATTGCTAAATTAACTCATTCTGGATTTGCCCATTCTACCGTAAAACATATACATATATTTAAATTAATCTGTTAACGTGCTGAGTTTAGCGGTTGTATCGTCCAACAAGAAACAAGTAGAAACCATGTGCATTTCCGCAGTCCATCTGAACGATACACGTGAACCAATCAGATAAAAGCAAGTGTGGGTTTCGGAAAACGTCATTCTTTCTGGTCGCGGTGATTGGCTACAAGAGGAGACACATTTTCATGACGTTATAACATTTGATTTAAACTTTTCGTTGAAAGATATATTTATTTTTCTTTTTTTTCAAGGAGTGACAATGCTATTGATCTTGTTAATTTCTTTGTGTTGCATTGCAAAAAAAAATTCTCAATACTTCGATTTGTCTTCATTGCTGATATCTCCCTTATTGTAAAATCACATAAACTCATTGATAATAAGAACAAGTTTCTTAAGAATTATGATCATATTTTTCTTACTGGTTGAGGTGTCATTGTTATTTCAGAATTTCTTTTCTTTCCTTTTCATTTTATGTTAATGTATTCAATGCACTGCTGTTTCTTTTCTTGCACTAATAAAAATAAATAAATAAATAAAATAAAAAATTATATATATATATATATATATATATATATATATATAGATAGATAGATAGATAGATAGATAGATAGATAGATAGATAGATAAAAATATTTTTATATTATAATTTTAAAAGACACAAGGCTAGAAATGTAAACTACCTGTTAATTACGTATTTATTAAACATAATAAAAATATATAAAAAACTTTTTTTTCCAAGACCACAAATTAAGCAAAAAAATAAATAAAAAATTGACCAATAAGGATAAACTAATGATAGTACAACTGCAGCAGAACTTATGATCAAAGAATGTCAAATAGCAAGTAACTGTACTCATTATACAATAACACAATGGCTTATTACTGTTCAGCAATTATGTCTCAAAGAGAAAAACAAAAACTGATGATCTTCACCATCTAGTTCTAATTGTAAACATCTAATCTAAATGTTTATAAACCATTATAGAACAGAAATAATGGTACACAGGAAGTTCATTACAGCATATACAGTAAGAAAGATAATGCATCTAGACTGCTTTTTTTTTTTTTATTCAAACTGTCTCAAATAGTTAATATTACAGAGGTATTAATACATATGAAAAAAAAAAAAAAAACGTGCTACAAATCATGTGCATAGAACAGGACAAGTCACAAATCAATCAATCAATCATGCACATTACAAACCTGCCAAAATACTTATTCGATTTTTTTTTTTACTATGACAAATAATTCCCATTTTGCATTAGCCAAACTACTGTTGAGCACATTCGTTTGCCATGGTTTTCTCTGAGTTAACATGAGTGGGTTGTTGGTACTTTTTCTTCTTCCTTTCAGTTCTCCAGTTCTCCTCCTCTTCACTGCTATGATGAGTTTGGTCCTCTTTTTTGCTATTGGAGTCACTTACAGGAGACCTACAAGCAAATTATTCAGTTTGTGGTGGTTCATGGTACAAATCTTAACTGCTAAATTTCAATGTCATAGAACAACATTTTTAAGTTAACATTTTTACTATTTACTACTGCCACAGGAGTAATTCTTTAAAACTACGAATTTTAATCTCAGTAGCTGCGTTTCCATCCAAATGTCAAGCGAATCAATTCAAAGTTTGCAACAACAACAAAAAAAAGTGAATTAACGTTAGATACGTTTCCATCAAATTGTTTGAGCGGATGACGGTGATATTGGTAACCTAGTAACCAACAGGAAATAAAACATTACCAGCAGAAACAGTCGATTAGTCACGTGAGTTTAATGTTTGCTATGTCAGAATTTATTCGGTATAGGGCTGTCAAACGATTAATCGCGATTAATCGCATCCAAAATAAAAGTTTGTTTTTACATAATATATGTGTGTGTACGGTGTATAATTATTTTCTATATATAAATACACACACATGCATGTATATATTTAAGAAATATTTGCATGTATATACTGTGTATATATATTTATATTATATATCATTTATATTATATATAAATATTTTATATATAAATAACAAATTTTTCTTAAATATATATATGCATGTGTGTGTATTTATATATAGAAAATAATTATACTCCATACACACACATATATTATGTAAACACAAACTTTTATTTTGGATGCGATTAATCGCGTTTAATCATTTGACAGCCCTAATTCGGTAAATGTGTTTCCATCTCCTATTATTCACATTAATTCTTTTTCGCACAAGTCAAAAACCACCTCAAGCGAGCGTAAAAACTTTTTTGCGAATTAAGGGATTGAAAAAAAAAAATTACGTTTTCATCACTTGTTTGTCATTTCTGATGCGATACTTCAAAATGCACATAAAAACAGGGTAATAGAAACGTAGCTACTGTTAAAAAAGGTCTGAAAGTTGAAGAGCAAAAAAAGGTTGTATTGTAGGGTTGTAAAACTCTTCTATTACTCTACATTTCACATTGATTTAACAGTCCTTAACAGTTCATCTTAAAGTCTAGTCATTAAACAAGATCTCAAGGGATTAAATGTTAAAATAAGTTCCTTTGCGCAACAGGATTCCTGAGAGGCAGTGGTAGAGCAGGAAGTGGTCGAGGCATGAATGTTCTCATAAGTCCCAGGAAGAGGAAGATGACACAGACTGTAAAGTTGACACAGCGCAGCAGAAGGGAGAAGGGTTGGCATGCAGAGGTTGGCACTGACCTGGGCGCATCAGGAATGCAGACTGGGGGATCCTCACAGATTCGGACAGACTTGCTCTCACGGGACATGACAGGGTTGGTTTCTGTGGGTTGTGCAGACTGCAACGGGATCACAACTGGTTTCTCAATGGGATGACTCAGGGTTTTTTCCTCTGTATTTTCACTCAAGCCCTTGCTCGGCTCAATATCCATGGTTGCAGTATTCTCGTTGCTAGGTGCTGTCTTTTCCTCTGGAACTGCTACAGGAAACTTCTCCCGGCGCCGTTTCTGTACTTGGGCTTTGTTAACCTCTGAATACATAACAATGTTACATTTATGACCAGTATATAACAGCAGCACAAAGATGAATTATTACAGCAGTTAACAACTAAAATGCCCAACCACTTTTTCAGGGAAAGTATTTTTCCCATTGGGATTTTTAAAAAGTCTTCGTTAAAGAATTAACGAAGAAAATTACAGACCTGTATACCGGTTCAAAACGTTTATAAAGAGATCGGGGGGAAAAATCCATATGAATCGAGTGGTTTAAGCACTGAACACCAGGCAATCTACCTCATAAACAGTTAATGCAATAAACGTGCAATATACAAAAGTATTTATACATTTATTTATTTAACACACCAAAGTTCTTTACATTTCCTTGCATTTGTACATATATCAATACCTACATAACGTCTATTGTCTATTTTTGTATTTTTTTTTATTTTTATATTTTTTGTATATTTTTATTTCCTATTTACTTATTATTTTCATTATCTGTATCCTGTCACTGTCATTCTGTTTGTACTGTGGAAGCATCTGTCACCAAACAAATTCCTCGTATGTGCAAACATGCCTGGCAATAAAGCTTTCTGATTCTTAATCCAAGTCTTCGGAAGAGACATGATCGCTTTTTATGATGGACAGAATAAATTTCAGCTTTTATTTTACATATAAACTTTGATATATATATATATATATATATATATAAACGCACAAGAATTTAAGCCGTTTTTGTGGGAGCAGGGAGACTGACTCTATCGTGCCATTCGCTGTTAGTATTTCTTTGCAGACTCATGGGTATTGCAGTTTTTTTACCATGAATTCCACTGTTAAACACAATTATTTAAAAAACAAGTTGAAATACTGCAGGCTGATGACATACTGTATTAGGGATGAGTCACGATTTTTGAATATTCGATTAGTTGATTTAATTATAGAATATCGAATAGGTGGTGCGATTATTGTCTAAAGAATGGACAGCTGTTGCAGTGGTGATGCTTTCATATAACCAAAGGGCGGCACTGCAAACGCACTTAAAAGCTGTCAATCAACTCTCAGACAACAGAAGAGGAACACACCAGAGCATGTGAGCGGAGAGGTAATATTTCCTCCAGAGCGGAGAGCGCCTTTTTGAAGATTCCGTTGATTCCGCTCGCTCAACCCAGAATGCCCTTTGTGACATGCTGGTTCGAAAATATGTAAAATAAGTAGGGCTGTTCAGTTGTAGTTGAGTTGTTCATTTAAGCCTTTAGTCGACTAATTGCATATTTATATTAATTCAATTAGTTATATATATTTACTGGAGAGAATACTAAACCATAATGAGCGTTTACATAATATAGCCTATTCCGCACTCAAACACATGCATAAAGCTTGCCACAAAGAACTGGCAAAAGTAATGATTATGAATGTGTCAAATATAGCAAGGAGACATTTTAAATTGTTTATTAATAAACTAATGTTTTCTGTTTTCGGCAGCAAAGATGAAGTAGACCATGCTGACTCACCATCTTCGAAACATGCACATTTCATACGGATTACATAAGCAGAGAGTAGTCTGTTTCTTTTCGTTTTGAATTGTTTTGTTTAAAAGTAAACATTTTAAAGGAGAACTCCGGTCAATTTTAACATTGAGCTCATTTTTTTGTAAATTTGGAGTGCTGTCAATACAGAGAACAACGACAAAAATCGGTGTTGCCTACACCGTGTTATCCTCTTTTTAAAATTTGCACCCTGTTGACTTCAATGGGGCAAGTTTTAAACCTGCTTTTAGCCTCTTAACATCCTTGATGTGTCATTACAAGTGCCCAGCCATGTGAGTGATTCCTTCAGAGTCAACACGCGGTGAATCTGACTGCAGTAGATGTGCAAGATATGAATAAAAATGATGTTATTTCAGCCAGCGCACATACCTGTATTTACATCCTGTTTGCGGTTGAAGTCCACAGTAATCAATTGTCGAGTTCACGCGCATAGGTTTAGTACGTACGATCATGCGCCCGAACTCAACAATTGATTACGGTGGACTTCAACCGCAAACAGGATGTAAATACAGGTATGTGCGCTGGCTCATATCTTGCACATCTACTGCAGTCAGATTCACCGCGTGTTGACTCTGAAGGAATCACTCACGTGGCTGGGCACTTGTAATGACACATCAAGGATGTTAAGAGGCTAAAAGCAGGTTTAAAACTTGCCCCATTGAAGTCAACAGGGTGCAAATTTTAAAAAGAGGATAACACGGTGTAGGCAACACCGATTTTTGTCGTTGTTCTCTGTACTGACAGCACTCCAAATTTACAAAAAAATTAGCTCAATGTTAAAATTGACCGGAGTTCTCCTTTAAGCTTTCTATAGATATATTTCTCAGGTCTGTGAGGCAAGTAGCCTATACGCTGAGTTTAAGATACAATTCATACAAAATGAAATTCATTTTAAAGAAAAGGCATTCTACAAAACTTAATGAAGTGGTCAAAATCATGTCTGACCCCACTCCATATGTCTCCCGATATACAGTATTGGGCATTTTATGATCCTATCTTATTCATGCTGTTCACTTTTCATATAATCAACATAGATGAATTAAAAAAATAACATTATATTATTTAAACATAAATATGAAACTAAATAAGTTTTCTTTAATGGCTACAAAAAGTATAGTAGCCTACAGTACAGAGAAATTTCATGTCGGAGCGTGATTTGAGTGAACACCATTTTACCAGTGAGCGTGAGCTGATCATGAGTGGAGCGCGCTGGCATAGAGTGGAATATTCCGCTCACAATTCATGTGGGGAGGGGTGCGATTTTCGAATAATAATCGAATAATTCCCAGCGATCATCGAATATTATTTTTGCTTGAAATACCCATCCCAATACTGTATGTCATTGATTAACAACCTTGTAGCTCAAAGTAGGCCAGTCTTTAAAGCTTTTAATGTTATAGTTAAAAATCAATTCCACTATGGGTATAAAAAAATGAAAGTGATTTTTACTTTCGGAACCCGACTGTTGCACTAAACTGGTTCATGTAGAAAACTAGGGCTCAGAGATGAAAAAAAAAATTACCATTAGGTGTGTATTTCATCTTTAGTTCTTCAAGCTTGACTTGGAGCCTCATATTGTCACTGTGTCTTTGTTTCAGCGCTTGCTCTGTCCCATAGAGTTTCCTCTCCAACTCCAACACTCTCTGACTTTCAGAGAGAGCTTTCATTCTTGCCATGGATAACTCATCTTTTAGCTTCTCTGCATCCTTCCTATACACATAAATGTCATAATTGCATTTAAAAAAGTACTAAAGTATCAACACCACCAGTACAAATAATTAATGAGAGAACACTTACTTTGAATTTGAAAGTTGCATTTTTAATAGGTCTGTATAATACGTCTCATCTATAAGCTCGCCTTCTTTAGACGGGGCAGGTGGATGTTGGTCTGTTGCAGTCGTCTGTTGGTGACAGAGTTGTTAGAGACATTTCTCAAACTGTAATGTTTCATTTCAATGCTGGATGTAATATGCTAAGCTTACCTTCTCTTTCTCCAGTTCTCTTACTTTCATCATCAGACTTTCTATCTCATTGTTCTTGTCAGATAACATAAACTGCAATCGTTCAAGCTGGGCTGGGTCGGCTCTGTTGCTCTGGAGTTGCATAAGAGTAGCTATCTGCATCTAAAACAGCAGACACAAGGAAAACAATAATGAGGAAAACTATAAATAAAATGTAAAGCATTCATCAAAAAACACGATTTACCTTCATGCGGTGCATGTGTTGTTTGATGAGAGCATGCTGCTTTTGTAGAGACTCATGCTGTCTTTTCATACTGTTCAGCTGCCGCTCCATCTCTGCTCTCTTGTCCTCTACCTGTGCAAATCCAAATATTTTGTCACAGTACAAAAATGTTTTAAGTGAAACTATCATAACTATTTCATTATTATGAAGCAATGCCCCATTTGAACTGTTTATACTAAATGCATTAGGTTTACTACCTTATTTTTAAATGGTACTGCATTGATATAAAATGTTATTCAGTTTCTCTTTAAATTAAGCCTTAGACATAATTAAAGTTATGAAGAAAGTAGTATACGTAATTTTCAATACTGTACCTCAGAAAACAAGGAATTGCCCTTGCTGTTTGGATCTTGCGCCTGCTGCAACACCTGTTCCAGCTGGATCTGAAGGTCTTGGTTGGCTACACGAGCTTTCTACATCAAGTAGAAAAGAAATTTGTGTTGAATATTTTCCCCCTCAATCAGTGCAGAAAATGTGCATCAGAATTCCATGTGGATATACTTATCAGAAATATTTTTCTAGAGCATTACCTGCAGTACTAGAACTTTACCAATATACTGTACTGTTTAAATGTTTGTGGAAAAGCATACTATTATGTAGCAAGGGTGAATTAAATGAATAAAAAGTGACAGTAAAGACTTGAACATTGTTACAAAAGATTTCAAATAAATGCTGTTCTTTTGAATGTTAAATTCATCAAAGAATCCTGAAAAAAATTATATCAGTTTTAACAAAAATGTCAAGCAGCACAACTTTTTTCAACTGTGCAAATTTAAAAAAAAAAAATCTTGCACATCAAATCAGCATTTTAGAATGATTTCTGAAGGATCATGTGACACTGAAGACTGGAGTAATGGCTACTGAAAATTCAGCTTTGCCATCACAGGAATAAATACAATTTTAAAGTATATTTAAATAGTAAAAATCAATTTTAAATTGTAATAATATTTTGCAATATTACTGGTTTTATTGTATTTTAGATCAAATAAATGCTGCTTTGGTGAGCCATAATATACTTCTTTTTTTTAAAAATCCCAAATTTTTGAAAGGTAGTGTAAATAGCCTACATGTATAAACATGTTTACTTGAAAATGTTAATTGACATGCCTCCAAAGCATTATAGCAGGACACCGCCTCTTTCTCTCTCTCTTCTTTCTCTTCTGTGAATCTCTCCAGTTGCCTCTGGAGGGTAGTGTTAGCCAAATGTAGCTGCTCTTCTTTGTATCGTGCCTCCTGAAGCTCCTGCTCCAAAGACGCCTGCAAGACAAGATCACACTTCAACACCAAAGGCACACTGACATTGCTTAATTATAGGAAACATTCTATGAATATTCTTCCATTAAAAATAAAGATTGGAAAGTACTCTACCATTGCTGATTCCATATCCATCTTCTGCACTTGCAGCTCAAGTATCTCTGAGGACATTGTTTCATGTGCACGTTCTGTAAGGACACGTAGTTCTTCGGTTTTGCTGCTTAGTGCTTCAGACTGTTGATCCAGCTTGTGTCTCATCTGCTTCTCAGCAAGTTGAGCCTCCTCTAAATCTGTCTTCATTTTCTCCACCTACAAAGGCATTTTATCAGCACCACAGAAGAGATACTCACTTGTCAAAAATCATTTAAACATGAATATGGGGGAAAACCTACCACTTTTGAACAGGAAAAGCATATAAGCTGACCTTATTCTTTAAGTCACTGAGCTCAAGAGCATGGTTCCTCTCCAGCAGAGTTTGTTGCTGCTCCATTTGATGTTTCTGTTGGTTTTTGACAAGATCAAATTCTGATCGCAGACTCTCCAACATGCGGGCCTTTAACTCAACCTCCCTTTGCAAAGAGTATTTCTCTTGTTCCAGGGCCTGCAATTACAGAATACTGTGAAAATTAAATTTGATCACATTTAAGAAATAATTTACTGATCAACTAGACTGTCAATCATCATATTGTGAAAATCAAATGGTCAATCAATATTGAGTTAGTAGTACCTCAATGACACTGGACATCTCAATTTGCTGTTCCTCAAATTTGTTGTGCAGATCCATTTTTTCATTCAAAATCTGAAGTCCATACAGTCCAGCCTTCTGAAGAGCCTCTTCTCTTTCCTGCAACTTCTGCTGCAACACTTTCATCTTATCCTCTAGATCTGACATCTGAAATGAGTGTATCATGTGATCATTAATGTAGGAGATTGCGAAGAGATTTAGCTTTTACACACACACATGTTGGGTTTCCATGTTTTCTTGGGACTTTCTATAGACATGCAGATTTCATATTGTACAATCTGTATATCCGATCCCCTAAACCTACTCATCACAGAAAACTTTCAAAAACATCACTTAGTATGATCTACAAGCTGTTTTCCTCACGGAATCCCCAAAAATGTCCCCAGGAAGTCCAGGATTTCGACATTTTTTCCCCATAAATGCGTCAGTAACCATTCACAACAACATTGACTAAGGCTTAGGGCTGGGTATTGGCAAGGGCCTCACGATACGATACATATCACGATACATGGGTCACGATACGATATATCACGATACGATACAATACAATACATATTGCGATATATTGCAATATTTTTTTTTTAAATCAAAAATGTAATAAAAAAGAAAGAAATAGAGCTGAATATACAACGTTTTATGTACCACCTGGGGTATTCTGGTATGTGTATCACATTATATTGATAACTCAGCAGACAAAAACTTAAATTCCAGTTTATTCGCAAAGGTATTTGCATTGTGTCGAGTGTGTCTGCGTGCACGAGCGACAGTGCGCGAGAGACGGAGTGTGTCTGCGCGCGAGAGAGACCGAGTGTGCCCCAGCATTAGTAGCCTAATTGGTACATAATATTATATACTATAAGAGGCATGGAAGTTCGATTAATGGACAGCAATAATCAGTACTACAAACGTCTTGTTTTGAACTATTGTTTATAATAATTTAATTGTTGTTTTTATTTATATTGTTGTCCATTAATCGAACGTCCATGCCTCTTATATAATATTTATATATTATTACTACATACATTCAATCTTATTTAATCCTCCATATGGAAGTTTATGTGCTCGAATTATTTATATTTATTAAACAATAGTTCAAAACAAGACGTTTGCACTGATTATTGTTGTCCATTAATCGAACTTCCATGCCTCTTATATAGTAATTATATTACTATGTATGTAACGTTACCAGTCCAATACTAATGCTCGGACTCGGTCTCTCTCGCACGCAGACACCCTCGGTTTCTCTCGCACGCAGACACACTCGGTTTCTCTCGCGCGCAGATACACTCGGTCTCTCGACTCTGTTGCTCACTCTGTTGCTCGCTCGCGCAGTTCGCTTCGCTTTTGTCCAGTCCGGCGCCTCATACAACTGGACAGTTGAGTGACAGTTGACAACTTACTGTCGTGAGTCAGCGACAACTACAGCAGCGGCGGAGGAGGTCGTTTGACGCACACAGAAGGATTTGATTATTTATTTATTTATTTTTTAAATATCGATACTAGAGGTTGAAATATCGATACACTATCGTGAAAAAAAATATCGCGATAGTTAGCTGTATCGATATTTTTGCACAGCCCTACTAAGGCTGTCATTCTCCAAGTCATAAAGTTCTGGAAAAAAACATGAGGGTGAGTAAATGGCAGAGGCAGACTCTGAAGTTTTTGGTTAACTGCATTAGGTTAGTTCGTTACATCGGGATGACTATGCAAACGCCCATCAAAAGCATCGCGTTGTATTCAAAAGAAGTCTGTTTTCTTTGTGCCACATATAATTGACAGCTACAGAACAACATAGATGTCTAAATTTGTTTACCTTTATATTTAAAGGGTAGTTGGTGATGCCAATATTATATCTGAAGAATGAACTGCCCCAGCTGCTTTCCTGCTCGGGAACTTTCAAACGGCAAGTCTGTTTGAATTCTGCAGCAGTCGTCAATCACATATCGCGAGAAAACGCGAGGTTTCCAATCCTGAACGAAGCGTCGTCCTCTAGTCTCTCTAGTGTCACTCAGTGGGCAATGGGCATACTGGTTTGATTCAGATCAGAGGTCCCCAAACTTTTTACTACAAAGGGCCAAAAATCGAACTTTATTTTTTAATGTACTGTAACCCGAATGCAAATGTTGCATTATATCCAACTATATTATATATATTTTAAAAAATATATAATAATTAAAAATATATATTCTCAACATTTCAATGCAAAAAATAAAAACAAACAATTAATAAAAACACCAAAACATGCTTCAATTGCATGGATTTCCCCTATTTTTGGCCCCCTCTTGAGATTTTTTAGCTTGGAAATGTAACTTAGTAAGTAGGCTATGTGAGTTCGGTGTCAATAGTCCTGTGAGTTTAACTGATTGCAGTGAGCATATGGAAAATCCACAGAAAATTAAGAATGCTCTTTTTAAGCAAAGCTTCAATAAAGAGTATAAAACACAAAACTGTTATGCTGGTTTTTAAATAATGATTGGATAAGAAACTACAAAATAGGCACTCTTATTTAAATATGTGAGGTCAGTAAGATTTTTTTTATGAAATAAATCTTTTGAACTTTATATTTTGAAAGAAGCCTCTTACCAAGCCTGTATTTATTTGATCAAAAATACAGTAAAACTGTTATAATTTCAAATAACTCTTCTCTTTGATATTAAAATATATATAATTGTAATCATTTGAAGGCAAAGCTGAATTTTCAGCATCATAACTCCAGTCTTCATTGTCACTTGATCCTTCAGAAATCATTCTAATATGCTGATTTGGTGCTCAAGTAAAATGTATTATAATTATTATCCATTTTGAAAGCAGTTTTGCTGCTTAATATAGGCCTAGCATATAATTTAGGTAATCAAGCTAACAAACCATGGCAAAAAATATATCACATTTAAAAAGAAGAAGATTGTTTTTCTTCTTCAGGAAGTGTGAGGGTGGAAGGAGTTACACAATCAACATTCATGGGGATCCTGGGGAGCTTGTCAACAGTTTCAGGTTTCTTGCCTTTCAGGTTCTGAGATGGCAGACAACAAGGCCATTTTTACACCCTGCAATACATCTTGGATCTTGGGTGACTTGAAAACATTATCCAAGACGAATGTAAATGATTAAATTAATTTATACCGATTTGTGTATTAATCTGTGTTTTAATTGATATCAGGTGTAAACGGGACACATGAGTCCCATCCTCAACCATCGTCATCTACTTCTTGTGTTATTGGACATAGGCGTAAGAAATTAAACACATTTATTAATTTCTACCTATGCAATAGTGTCCTTACAGTATCACTGTTTGAGGGACAATATCCTAGCCCAATACTGAAAAGATGTCTGCCCTGCCCCCGACAGTCATTAACTTATTGCACCCCTAAAGCCGGGGACAATGAATAAATCAACAAATGAAACTCTAAACCCAATCATATCACAAATAAGGTCTCACGGTCAATTCAAAATATGCAGCCAAAACTGCTTGTAACTGTATCTCACACTTAGACGATGGATGAGTTTTGCATATTAAAAGGTGAGAACATGCATAGACATTATCTCCACCCATGAGCATTAAGTGTCACCAAATATCTGTAAAGTGCTGGCTCCAGACACTTCTTCTGTTATGCAGATCACGACCATCAGTTCCTATTGCTCATGCTGAGAGGTCACCCGGTCATCTGTCCCCTGTGGAGGAAATTCACCAATAAAATTTAAGTCAGACCACTCAATGGTAAAAAAATTATAAAATGTATTTGTCTGAAACCGTGATCCAGGGTAGTCTCTCTTACAACTGAAACATATCTCAGAGAGCAACAAAATGAGCAAAGCAAAACAGAATTATTATATCATTATCATAAGGCCTCTTACTTCCATATATGTGCATTTTTCTGGCTTATCTTCATACACATTGGTCTTCCTCAACATCCCATAATATGCCCACCTGATATATATACATATTTTTTAATTGGAAGCATTTTATCTGACTCATAGACACTCTCCATGACCTTGACTGCAGAAAGAGGCATTATTCACAAGTTGCTTCTCACAGCATTTGTAGATTAACTTAAAACTTCAGGAAAAGAGAGAGCGAGAGAGAGAGAGAGAGAGAGAGAGAGAGAGAGAGAGAGAGAGAGAGAGAGAGAGAGAGAGAGGCAATATATCTCAGTGTGTGACAGAAAAAGGGGGTCAGTGCTCAATTATCTGAGGCCTTGTATTTGAGTGTCTCAGATAATGTACATCTCCATTCACCAGTCAAAATCTAACCCTTTATACTGCATAACTTCTGCTGAGCAGCACCCTGCTTGAAACATTTCAGGTCATCCCCTTTCATTTTAAGGCCTTAGACAGTTAACAGTCTTTTTTATTACTTTGTCCTCCTTCCCTAATCCTTCTGTTAGAAACAAATACATAAAATAAAAATACTGGTTTACACACACACATATATGTAAAAAAAAAAATATATATATATATATATATATATATTTCATGATTAAAAGAAACTCATGTAAGATTTACAAAACTAATCATGTATAAGTAGTGATATTGATTGAATACACATAGGAAAATAATATTTATCTTACACTTCTCAATAAAACATTTAAAAGAAGAAAATTCGGTTTTGCAAGCAAGTTTTCCAGTTATGTCACCACACTTTATCATCAGCCTCATTGCCTAGAAATTCAATTATCTTTGTGTGTGTGTGTGTGTGTGTGTGTGTGTGTGTGTGTGTGTGTGTGTGTGTGTGTGTGTGTGTGTGTGTGTGTGTGTGTGTGAGAGAGAGAGCGCATACAGTACTTCATGTGCATGCCTATAGCAGCTTTAAGCTAAAGTAGGCTATAAGAGAATATGAATAATGTTAAGAAATACTTTGAATTTGGGTTTGTTTAGCTATTTAATGTGACCATTCAATAAAACAATCCATAAATAATTGTCTTACAAATAAAGTTGCAATCATTGACTAATTATTCAGATGATATGGGTTATAGTCCATAGTAGAAATTAACCAGTCTGTGCGCAAAAATGCTACCAAGAGTAACACAAATGCCCTAACGGTCAAATGTGAATTCATAGTGATTCTCTCTGTTTTTTACCTGCTGCATGTTTCACAATTTTAATAATTTTATTGCATCTGATTTGTTAGTGCCTTGGCTATCAGATGGGGCCTTTCTTTATTTGCTTTCTCAGAGGTGAATATTGTTGAATGTGGAGCTAACAGAGCTGTTCAGTTTGTAGTTCTAAGAGAATTAGCTTTTCTAGACATGGGTACCATCAAAAAAAATCGTATTGGTTTTAAAAATGTCAAATTTGGAATTATAAGTAAAAAAAGTTAGCATTATTTAAAGAGGCTTTCACATGCTGTTCTTCGACTTCTACATAAATTACATACTTTTGCATTTCGCATACTGTGCATAGTGTGCAAATTAAAAAAAAAAATCTTTTTTTTTTTTTTAAACTGATAGACTAGTTTATTTTGTATTATTTTAACGTTTTTAAGGTTAGAAGAAAATGCTATTTAAAATTCACCATTCCACAAAGCCCGCCTTTTTTCCCCAGCGGAGAGGCGTGTCTTGCTGCAGGAGAGAACATTGCGTCATGACGACAGTCGTTTAAAAAAAAAGGCCCTTTCCTTTCTGAACAGTTGAGTCGACACGGCGGTCTAACGGTGAGATATGTCAGGAATGGAGCAGCTTTGCAAACTTTTCGTTGGCGGTCTGAACGTCCAAACAACAAATGATGGCCTCCGCGCTCATTTTGAACAGTACGGGGCACTTACGGACTGCGTGGTGGTCCAAAACGATCAACTTCAGCGGTCCCGTTGTTTCGGCTTCGTAACTTACTCCTCAGCAGAGGAGGCCGATGCAGCAATGGCCGCTAGGCCACATGTTGTAGACGGTAAAAACGTGGAGCTGAAGAGAGCCGTGGCGCGGGAAGACGCAGGGAAGCCCGAAGCTCTAGCAAAAGTCAAGAAAATATTCGTCGGGGGCCTGAAAGAGAACATCGAAGAGAACGACCTCACTGATTATTTCTCGCAGTTCGGCATGATCGAGAAAGCCGAAGTCATCACTGACAAAGACACCGGCAAGAAGCGCGGGTTCGGCTTTGTTCACTTCGAAGATAACGACTCGGCCGACAAAGCCGTCGTGCTCAAGTTCCACATGATCAACGGAAACAAAGTGGAGGTTAAGAAGGCGCTCACGAAACAAGAGATCCAGGCCGCCGGTGGAGCCCGGGGCGGCAGGGGGAGAGGAGGAGGAAGAGGAATGGGGCGGAATCAAAATGGCTTCGGTGGCGGGAGAGGAGGATACGGCAGCTACGGTGGCGGCTATGGCGGAGGCTACGGCAGCAGTGATGGCGGCTACGGCGGTGGCTATGGAAGCGGAGCCTACGGAGGAGGTTACGGGGCTGGATATGGAGGAGGCTACAGCGATCAGATGGGAGGCTATGGCGGTGGTAACGGCTACAGTGACTTTGGCAGCGGATACGGCCAACAGTCCTCCGGCTACGGGCCCATGAAGAGTGGAAGCACGTACGCCGGAAGGAGCGGAGCCCCGTACCCCCGCGGCGGCGGCGGCGGTCCTGGTTACGGCAGGGGTGGCTACGCTGGCTACTAAAGCAGGTTGGGAAAAGACTCGGAAAGCTGTCCCCCTAGGTTCTCTCGGTTTCCACATTGGGCTCATTCACCTGGCGGACACTGTGAAAGCATACCTTAAAGACCTCAGTTCTTAACAGGTAGGAAGAAGATCTCTTCCCAGAAACCTGACTTGCTCGACCAGCTTTAGTTGTAGGACATGTCCTATCATATATCTATATATCATTTATTTCCCACGTTTTAGGACATGCAGCAAGTTGGCCCTGGTTTTCTTATTTTCCTTTTTTTTTTTTATTTTTTTTTTAACAAATACGATTTGTTCGTAACCCATTCGTTTTTAAATTCTTTTTTCTTTATTTTTTTCAACACTGGCGATATGTTGTCAATGCATTCTCAGTAGACCTGTTTTCTATATAAATTGTTGCTTAGCAGTGTCATGGGGGATTAACGCATGCAGTTTTGAGTTTGTGTTCGTCTTTGTAAAACCCACCACGAGTTTTTCCAATCTAGTTTATCATGATGGGATAGAGTAGACTACGTTATTTCTTTTATTTTGTAAACTAAATCAGAAACGCACTCATGAAGTTCAGTTCAACGCTGTATGAGCATAATTACTTCAAACATTCTCTTGTGTATTGTATATTATGTCTTCAGATCAATCCAGTATTGTTAAACATTGATATGCAAATGTATGTTACTTTTTAAATAAAAGTTTCACAGCTTAATTATCCTTTTCAGACGGCGTTTTGGCTGATAGACTTTAATGGGTTTCCACCACACCTGAGATAATCATTAAAGCATATATGCATTACTTCTACTTGACAAAATTAACTTAATACTGCCCCACATTCAGTGATATACAAGTATATATATATATATAGTGTTTATGGTTTATTTACTCTTGATTCCCACATATAGGTGTTCTTTCAGTTATTCCAGTACTTCAAAATAGCTGTATAGCAGTTTGTTTGCACAGGGAACCTGTTCAGTACCTGGGTTCGATTGTGATAGGACTGAAATATCTCATTAGGATATCATCCTGCGATCTAGGTATGTAATCAACCTGTCTTCACTACGTGTTGGTCAAGTATTTAAATTTTTCATAAATGGACTATTTATTCCATAAGTTGTTTAATTAGTCTCCATCCATAAGTCAAGTGGACTTTACAAGAGCTGGTGCGATGGAATATGGGTCTGTGTAACACCGCGGCTTATTAGGACCTTGACTTTTTTTCTTTCTCTCTTATAACTTTCTAAATCTTTGTTTTGTTATATGTCTAACGTGTTCTCTTTTCTTCCTCCCCAGGCGACCTTGGATGCTGGACTCTGCCCACATCAACTGTGGCCATGGAGTTTGGTTATCTGCATGATCCACTGAGTTTTATTTTAATAATGAAGGACTGATGAAACCTGGGATCTTTTTTTAAATCTTTTATAATTTAAGTATTTGTGTGTACTTTTTAATAAAAAAAACTTTGAAATGATCACATGTTTTTTGTGTGTATTATGATGTGGTTTGAAATGGGTTTAATTCTAATGGGTGAATCTGTAGGGATGAAGAAGATTGAGGATTAATTAGAGATGGATTTGTGCATATGTGCACATACAAACTGATGGTCCAATAGAGTAGCCAGGAGAAGTTAAAGCATCTTTTAAATTAGGGATGTGTAAAACATGCAAACGGCTCTTTTTACTGCAGTGCAATTAGTATTGAGTGCTTGTCCATTGTGATGTTGATGCATGCACTCAGTGCAGTTTAGAATTATTCACACATGGTGGAACAAGAAGGTAATTTTTGTATGGACTTTTTGCACTGCGAGTAAAACAAGTGTATCCTGTCACTTGCAAATACATGGTGAAACGGCAATAATAATCAAATCTTAGTACTTTAATTACTAATTTGATAATGTTTTGTCAAAGTCAAACATGCACAAATGCAGTTTACAAGCAATAGCAGTACCCAATCATGTGTTAGTATCTGATGTGCTTGGTTAATATTGGATAGCGATTTTAGTTCATTTAAAGTTATCTAACATGCTGTATTTCCGGAGTGAGACTGACTCGTGATTATTTTACTACTCCCTAGATTAAAATTACTGAAACTCACTTGTTAAGTGTTATTGGTACAGTAGTTCTGCTCATCAAGATGAGTATGAACTGTCATCATAAGGTACCCTGGCCACAAGCCTGAACAATTATTCCAATTTTTAAAAACAGGCTGAACTAAGATGGGATTTGAAAAAGTTAAAAGGATTTAAAAGTTAATAGTTTGTATGTATATGCGTATATATAGTAAAAAAAAAAGGGGGATTTAAAGTTTATAGTTATATTGTATACTTGGTTTTGCCTGATTTCATAGTGAATGGAAATTCATCATGGGGTGCCTTTTCTACTCATTTGTGATGACTATATGAATTTAAATTAATTAAAAAATGAATATATATATATATATATTTTATTAATTTAAATCCATATAGTTATCACAAATGAGTAGAAAAGGCTATATATTAATATATATAAATATATACATAATTACATTCCTTGAAATGGTCTATACTTTATAGAAATGTCCATGGCCTGAAAGTCACACTTTTGAAATTCTTTGATATTTCCAGGACCATGTGAATCCTGGATTCAGAATAGAACTACAATTTTGTTTACACGTATCAACTTAATCTTTCCAAATTCAATAAGGTTTCTAAACTCACAACTAATGTGTTCACAAATTGGCATTGATCCTTTTAATTTCAGTCCGCAATTCAACATGTTAATTGATAGGACGGGGTTGGTTTAAGTGATTTACTTTGTAGCCAATCAGAAACAACTACGCATGTGTTGACGCGCACAAAAGGAAACGCCTCCACAACGCATTTCAAAAGCATTGACTTCTTTCTTCCGCTGCATGTGATCTCCGTCAGTAGTGCGTCCATTGTAAGAAAATGACTAACCAGCTTTGTAAACTATTTGTTGGCGGTCTGAACGTCCAAACAACCGATGAAGGCTTGCGGGCACATTTTGAACAATATGGACAGCTGACCGACTGCGTGGTGGTGATGAACCAGCCACTGCAGCGCTCCCGGTGCTTCGGCTTCGTAACGTACTCGAGCGTTGAGGAAGCAGACGCCGCCATGGCTGCTAGGCCTCATGTCGTGGACGGCAACAACGTGGATCTGAAGCGCGCGGTGGCCCGGGAAGACGCTGGTAGACCAGAAGCGCTAGCCAAGGTCAAGAAAATATTTGTCGGGGGATTGAAAGACGACATCGAGGATGAACACCTCCAAGATTATTTCTCCCAGTTCGGTGCCATCGAGAAAGCTCAGGTCATCACCGACAAAGACACTGGGAAAAAGCGAGGCTTCGGCTTTGTTTACTTCGAAGACAACGATTCTGCCGATAAAGCCGTCGTGATGAAGTTCCACAGTATCATCGGACACAAGGTGGAGGTGAAGAAGGCGCTCACCAAGCAGGAGATGCAAGCTACCGGCGGTCGCGGCGGAAGGGGAGGCCGAGGAATGGGCCGGGGAAGCGGCTATGGCGGCGGAAGAGGTGGTTACTATGGCGACTATGGCTATCAGAACGGCGGATACGGTACCGACACCAGCTACGAAAGCCAAAGTGCTTACGGAGGAGGCTACAGTGACCAGATGAGCAGCGGATACGGCAACGGGAATGGCTACAGTGACTTCGGCGAGGGTTATGGACAGCAGGCTTCTGGTTACGGTGCCATGAAAGCAGGCTACTTTTCCGGCAGGAGCAGTGGGCCGTACCCACGCGGAGGTGGAGGAGGAGGAGGTGGTGGAGGATATGGAAGAGGTGGCTATGGTGGATATTAGAAGCACTAATGTGACTCTAAGCTGTACGTCTTTTCTTTTTTTTTTTTTAAACGTAAACTGTGTGGACACTGGACTTTCAAAACAATTTGTTTGGTATTGGGTTTAAATTAGAGAATTGCTCTGTGCCATTACCAGTACCAACAGACACGCGTTGTTTTCCTTTGTTTAGATTTAGCCTAAGTGGTCCTGTTTACCCAAGTCAAGCCTGTACAACACCATGCGGGCTTCTGTATGATCTGTTCTAGGTTTATTGCCTGTCCATCGGTAAAGATGAAACTCAGGGGTAATGAAATTTAAGCAGCTCACTTTCATTTACATGACCTCTTTCCTTTTGGTTTTTAAGTGTAATTTAAGTTGTTTTAATGCCATTACACCGTTCCTATTGTACAACTTTTTTTTTTAAGTATATTTAATTTGATCCAACAATGGCCATATAAGCCTTTTAACCATTAAAAAAATCTTTTTCATAAACTTTGTTTGGTCTTGTCTCCCATTCTTGATGCCATGTGACTTTTTTTTTTTTTTTTTTGTCTTTATAAGCTGCTGGGCAAACATTCCTTCAAATATTTTTGGCTACCAACTCTTAAAACTTTAATGAATTTAACAAGATATCTAGTCTTAACACTTTTCAAACATGTGATTTGTGAGCTTTCATTTATAGTAAGTACTAGTTTAAAAGTTTGGGGCCTGCAAAATTTAATATACTTTTATTAAGTGATTGACCTAAATAGACAATTCATTTATAACAACGTCAAATTCTTTATTTCAGATTCTCAAAGAATCTTGGAGAAAAAAAGGGTATTACAGTTTGCACAAAAATATTAAGCATCACAACTTTTCCAACATTGACAAATTAAGCACCAAGTCAGCATATTAAAATTTCTTTAGGATCATGTGACATTGAATGTGTAAAGGATGCTGGAAATTCAGGGTTTCTACCACCTGAATAAAAGTAAATAAGAACATTTATTTTACATTGTAGTAATTAACAACAGTTTTAATGTGTCCATTGATTTTGGAACTGACATTTGGGTGGTGGACATCACTTTTTTTTATTATTTTTTTTATAATGTCGCTACTCTTAAAATAGTCAAATATCAGATTAATACATCTGAATCACCACTATCTCATTAAAAGCTGGTATTTAGAGATCAAGGTTGACTGACAACCAAACATACTGATATACAGCATCAATCTCTTAATTTATTCCCCCTTAGATCAGGGATGGGGAACTGGCCTTAATGTATGTCTTTAAAAAAAAAAATAGCATTTTTATTATGGTAATACAATTTGGAAGAAATATTTTTTGAATAAGCCGTTTTAAATGGTTGTAAACTCTGAGGTTGATAATGAGAACCCCCAAAATAGGACATCTGTACATTTGTTTGTTGCAAATTTACAGACAATGCAATTGAGATGGTTTACATTTGCTTGTTGAGGTAGGCTAATATTGCTTGTCAGCTGACACTAAAGTTCCCCATTTGTATTAGCATAATTGCACAAGTTTTATAGTTAATAAAATCTTTAAAAACAAATTACATGAATTATACATTGATTTCCCTTAATAAAAAGTAAATTGAGTAAGATGGTGTAAAAGGTGTGGATTAGTGATCAGGCCCCTTGGTATGAAGGAGAAAAAGTGTTGGGCCTCGTCACTATCGAAGTTACCCATCCCTGCCTTAGATGAAGGAAGCTACTGAGGATGAATGTATAATTTTTGAGATACAATGCAATATGACAATATTCTTAATCAATGAAGCGGTTGAGTAAATGCCAAGTAGGGAAGAACAGAATTTCTGCAGTAATTATATGATACTACTAACACTAAAAGTTTGTCAACACAGTAAGTGGTCAAATGTCAATCATATATCTTAGAATATGTATGAATCAAAAGAATGAATTTATTGTTAAGAGGAAAAACCCCTTGAGATGTGACATCTCGTTTTTGAGGGGACCTCAGGAAAACATACTTCACATACATACATACATACTAACAAAATAAAGACAAATCAAAACAAAGACAAAAGAGTTGTTCACTTTAAGATTTTGAAGAATTAATAATCTCAATATATGTTTTTATGAAAAGTGACAGGTTTATTAATAAGTATATTGACAATGTCAATACATATATTAAGAAATGCTCTATTAACCACACAAAGACGCAAATTCATATTTTAAATGTATTCAAGGTCTATGCTCAAGTGTGAGCAAACTGCATATCCAATTTTATTTGACAAATATTGAGAAAGCACTACCCACTACAATTGAAAGCAACTCTCTGAATTAAACTTTATAAAAATGTAAGATCAAAGCAATAGTGTTTTACTATAGACAGATTTAATTAGACTTTTAGCTATTATAAATCATCAAGCCTTCATCTGACCGTGTTCCAATCAAACAATAATACCTGTGAAAATGGGGTACAACAATGTAAAGTTCAAGACACAGCCTGATGAATGTTGCTGTATTGTGTCTTAATCACTAGTGACTAATGACCCCAGTGATATAACAAACCAAGTATACACCTCTTGTTACAAAATGCTAGATATGTAGATGTTAGAAGAATAGTCCAAAAAATGTGCGTTTTTTTTATTGTTTGGATTGGAACATAATCTTGTGAAGTGGCATGAACACTTGATTAGCGTAATGTTACTAGCTCCTCTGAGGACGTCGGGTGGATGGCAATGGTTCTGTCAAAGTCTGCTTTAGTAGCCCCCATGTTAACAGCCACAGCAAAACCCTGAAGCATCTCATCACAGCCAAAACCCTGCATATGGAGACCAACCACCTAAAAAAGAAAGAGGCTCAGAAGTGACTTAATGAAAATGACTTATTGTAACAGCAAAATATTGTTCAAATACAACTAAATAATGATCCTTCGTGATATTTCATACTCATTTATGATCGATGGACTGATCACACCCTCACCTTTTCGTCTTTGCCAGCACACACCAACTTCATGATGCACTTACTCTTTCGAGTGGTGATGGCGTAATACATGGGGGTGAAAGAAGTGGTATAAACCTTCACATTGTCCTTTCCCCAGGTCTTGATTGCTTCATCTACAAAACATGACATTATTAAATAATCCATTAAATAATATTAACAGATACAGCTTCTGATTTAAATACTGTATTATTAAAGTACCCCTATTATGCTATTTTAAAGGTTCCTAATGTTGTTTTGGAGGTTTCCTATAATAGATTTACATGTATCAAAGATAAAAAATAAAAAAAAACTTAATTTTTCTCATAATATACATTGCACATCACCTAATTTCTCAAGAAGTCTGAAAACGGTTTGTTCGAAGATTTAGTCTAAACCCCACCTTTCCGAGAGCCCACTCTGCTCTGATTGGTCAGATGGCCGAGTCTGTTGTGATTGGCCTACCGCTCACACCACACGTTGGAAACGAAACGGCCATTACCATATCTGTATTTCACGTCTGGAGGCTTTCTCAGCGCTTGTTTGATATTCAAGTGATATGAACAGTAACGATGGCGTTGGTTTTTCCATATCAACTCCAGAGTGAGTCCTGATCCTTTTGAAGTGCATGCAAAGTGGATTTGGAAAACATTTGTGGAAAACAGCGTCTTCTCGACATGTCAACCACAAGAAACCAAACTCTTTCAGGCCTCAGCAACAACTACAGTGTTTGAAGGCGGGTCAAAGTAGATGTTGTTCGAGGGCAGCCAATGAAGAACCATAGGCTGGCATTATGCAAATTTGTTACATTGTTACATAGGTATGTAACAGACAATAACTTTATTTTTCATGCACCTTTATCTTTAAAAATATATTACAAACTGCACGAAAGGTAATAATCCAAAAAGCATAATGGGGCACTTTAAATGATGAAATGAACAAACTAAGATTAATAAAAGCTTTAGAATTATTTTTCATTGTTAGGTCATGTTAACTAATGCAGTTACCTAATGTTAACAAATTAAACTTTTTTGTAAAGCGTTATCAATAAAATATAAATATTAGATGAAAAACATAAACTTAAAAAAAAAAAATTATGGTAAATGAGAAATGTCCCCTTGGTAACTAACTGAAATAAAATAAGTTTAAGTTGTTAAGTACTAACATTACTAAAACTGAAATAAAAATCAATTAAAGCTATATTCATATAAAAAAACTAATTCAAATTACAAAAGTACAATACAATTACTAAGAAATGAAAACTGAAAATATATACAAACAAAAGATATTTCAAAATAATTAGTTTTATAATAGTATATAAATAATACTAAAACAACACTAGCTACATGCAAAGTCTGATGAAAAAAAATCTCAAGATACTATGAGAAAGCATTATTTGTACATCAGATCACCTTCAGTTAGTCCTACTGTGCCGATAGGTGGGTGGCTGAACACAACAGTAGGGATATTATTATAATCGATTTTGGAGTCTGCTTTGCCCTCAAATAGTCGGTGAGCAAGCTTTCTGCCAGCAGCAATAGCAACTATCCACACAAAAAAGAAAAACAACAACAGCTTATTAGTATAAACTGAATATACATTCCCATCAAACAGATGCTAAAGAATTAAAGTTGGGGGGCCCTGCAATGTAACCCCCAACATAAAAACCACAAAACACCCGGAAGATGTTAATGCATGTAGGAGGAAATTCTATTTAAAGATGTGATCCTGAAACCGTACCAGGTGTAAGAAGAGCTTTTCCACAAACATCCCCAACTGCATAGATGCCTGGACGAGTGGTGTTCTGGAACTCATCCACCACGATATGTCCCCTTTCATCAAGCTTCACACCCTGAATAACAATACACCCTCTGTTATTCATACTTTATCAAGTTATGCAGTGCAAAAATAAAGCCTACAATACCATCTATCTAGTGTGGCTACTGCGGTTTAAAGGAATCCTCTCTGGGTTTATTTGAACTTTATCGACAGAATCTCTGACATGTTTCAATGATCCTTCAGATTGTAAAAAGTAAGAATGGTGTGTACACTACATGGCAATGCATTCCAGAGGGTTTAAAAGGAGAAATGTACAGCTTGTAATATTGTTATGTATTAGTAACTTAATTCCTGTGAGCAGAACTTTAATCACACAAGTCTCATGTTAACATGTATTATGTTTAAATTCACAGTGCAAACGAAGTAGGAACAGATCTTGTGTTATATATACTGTGACGTAAATCCGAGTGAAACGGATTATTGAAAAACAATTACAAGGTCAAAAAAAAAAGAAAAAGAAAAGAAATATGCATGAAGGAATCATATTGATAACAATAACATCAATAAAATGGATTTAGAAAATAGATAAGGTGAATTTCCATTTCTTACCAACTTCAAGTTTTGTCGCTATACTTTCAAAATAATATGTATTCTAAAAGTTTACCCCAGTGCGATGCCATTCACCATAGGCTTCCATTGTAAGTGCTCTACTGTAAAAAATTACTTTAGCTTGTTATTAAGTGAGGTTTTTTATTTTAACTAATATTTTACCAATCAATTACATTTATACTTATACTAAAAGAAATAGTAATAATATCAACCAAATTGAAATAAAGTTTTACTATTTGACTGAGGTTGAGGCCAGCGGTTTTGGGTTCCCTGCCAATAGCCCAGAGCAGACAGTCCACCTCATGGATGGTGTCCAACTTCTCCTGTGCATCCTTGACATCAGGGTCTTTTGTCACAAGCGTAACAGTGAGGCCCATGTCAGTCTTCTGCACTGACTTCACCTGTAACAATGTCAGAATATTTTGATAAATTGACATACGATATAGTTTGGGGGAAAATCATAACTAAAAATCTGCCAAACAAACTGATACATCAGTCTGGAAAGCCAGCTACATATTACATTACCTAATACTACTCAGTACTAGTTACCTGAGTATTTTTCCGTAAGTCAATACCATGATTTTGCAATTCTTTTGTGCAATTTGAGCTTATCAAGGCATCGAAGTTCCTCAGCACCTTGAAACAAAAGAACACAGTCATTGCTTACTTTGGAATATACATGACAGTAGCATTTATCCAGGTGACAATAAATAGGGCTCTTACCCCTCCTTGTCGGATGATGATGGAAGTTTTGGACCCCAGAGTGGAAAGGATACCAGCCATCTCCACAGCAATATATCCTGCCCCAACTATGACACTACGTCTAGGTGGATACAGTGATCGGTTATTTTATGATAAGCTAAGAAAACATAATAATATAAGTAGAAATTGGCAATCAATCACTTACTTAGGGCAAGATTCAAGTTCAAAGAATCCATCACTGGTAATGCCTAAACTGGCTCCTGCAATAACATTGAAATTTACAACATGCAGATGTTGTCAAAAAAGTGACAAAAATAAGTTAAATCACTTTAAAGGATAGTTCACCCAAAAATAAAACTTTCGTCATCACTTACTCACCCTCACCAAGTTTTTCAAAACCTGTATGAATTTCTTTCTTTTGCTGAATACAAAAGAGAAGATATTTTGAAGAATGTTGGTAATCAAACAGTTGACATTAACCATTGACTTCCATAGTAGGAAAGCAATAATATGGAAGTCAACTGTCTGGTTACCAACTTTCTTTTAAATATCTTCAAGAAAGAATTAAATATTAATTTGGCTGAACTATCCCTATGAACTATGAATCATTAACAGCAAGTGCAAATAAGGATGGCATTGAGAAGTAAAGCAGAAGGAAGTATATTTTTCAAAATGAACAAACATAAGCCCACCTGGCACATCATCCTCACTGACAGTGGATGGGTGACCGCCAGTGGAGATTAAGATATGGGTGCCTGTGTATTTCCTTCCATTGACTTCAACGGTAGGTTCAGGGTCATCTGTGAACCTTGCATAGCCATGAATGGACTCAATTTTGGCCTATGAACAACCACAAACAACATCTCAGTCACATCAATACCAATTCTAAACGTTTAAAGAGGCCATTTCATGCATTTTCATAACGCTATTTTTTTTTTCCCTCGAGGTCTGCTTAGTACAGCATTTGCATTAAAAAATAATAATTTTTCACCCTGTCTCTGAAACTCAAACGGGACTATTTTGCTGTAATGCCTTTAAGATTTCTAAGTAAAGCTTTCATAGTACAAGTGCTATAAAGAACAAGATTCCACAAATCATTCACATTCAATTTGCTGACTGAAAAGTAACATAACACAGCCTACCTTGTCAAGGTTGCTCAGGTAAATCTGATTCAGGCGACTTACGTAAGCATCCCTTTTGCGTTTAATGAGTCTGAAAATACACACACCCAAAGAAGTGACATTTATTAATTTATCTTTCATATCACTAGAAATCCTGATAGCTGAACTCTCTACAGCATAACTCATCTCTACTCAAACAAATTACTCCACCTCATGCTTTTGTCTGACAAGATCACCCAAAGCTGTACTGACATTACCACAAAAGGGAAGCAAAACAAATACTGAAAGCTGTAACGAATCAGAGCGAGCAGGAACTTGACTATCCTCAACTATCGCAATAGTAAAAAATCCTTTTTGTGACAAGAATGACTTCTTCCAGAAAGAATATCCTCTACGGCAAGCCATCATTACATGTATCCCTTAAAACTAGTGTCTATACTGATGTTACTAGAACTTTTTTTTAATTACTCTTAACAAATATAACTAATTACAAGTAAAACTAGATTAAGTACCACCAACAATTTAAATACATACTAGTCAGAAGATATCTGAAATACAGATTTCCATAGAATTTAATGACAAATTTTGTTTTCAGAAACAATATCACTTACTTGTTACTTTTGGGAATGTGACTACAAAAGAATAATTACTATTATGTTATGAACAGGGTTCAAAATTAACATATGTCAACCCTTTAAATGAACCAACCATGGCAGGTAACTCATATAAACTCACCAGCCAATTTGGCGGGTTATGACTCATAAATTATGTCCTCCCAACTAGGAGTCACCAACATTAGCAAACCAATGCATAAAGAGGGTCGCACACTGGATGACATATCAAATTGTAAATGCATTGTTTTCTATGAGTGCATGCACAGTGGCGGCACCACTTAATATCTGTCAGCGACACCCAACTATAACTGTGGAGAATGTTCAAAATCCTGCCATGCCACTCACTTAGGCCCCATCCACACTACTGTGTTTTAGTTTAGAAACGGAGAATTAAAACGAATACGATCTCCATCCACACCAGCGTTTTAGCTGCGTATTAGAATTGATCTCCGTCCACATTAAAACGACTGAAAACGCGGATCACGTGACCATTCACCAACACTGGGCATGCGCGTGCCAGTGTAAACAGGAACGGCTGCCGAATCCGGGAAGGATACGCCATGACTGATGACACCCAATCATAGAGCCGAGCGTGGCCTCTGCGTCATCGTTTCTAAAGTCCTCCGTTTTGACCCGTCTTCACTAAAACGCCCTCCGGAGATTCAAAACGCAAAACGTGGTCGGCAGCGTTTCTAAACTTCTCCGTTTTAGGTCTTCGTTTTTGCCGTTTTAGTCTGGACGGGGGGTGCAAACGTAGCAAAAGGTCTCCGTTTCTAAACGAAAACGCAGTAGTGTGGATGGGGCCTTAGTTTTACTGTGCTTTTATTTTCCCTGCCAAAATGTTCACTAGCCTCACAAATAAATAAATAAAAAGTTTTGTTGTTTTTTTTGACCCATGTAAAATTGTTTTCTAATAAATAAACCAAAATATTTTTCATTTTCACAATTCTCGATTGATTCTAATTTCGATACCACAGCAAAAACAGCCAAACTATTAGGGCCATAGTTCAAGCATTATTGAAGACAAGTGAGTATTCAGTTATAAAATAAGAACAAATAAACAAATTACAAGCAACAGCTCAAAAAAATACAACATAACAAAGATACAAATGAATTTTGTTTGATTAACATTAATGACCCAGATGACAGCAGGAATATTAGGCTGCTGTCACTTTGAGAACGAATACACGGATCCAATATATGATGTTTTATAAACAAAGTTCGGGAGGAGCACGTTCAAATAATCAATCCAATCTACTCGTCATCAAACAATTATGTCTACCCTAATCAGCATGACAAGAAGTATATATATATCCACTCTGTCAACTCACCTAACATTCCTTGACAGTTTTCCAGCATCCCTCCACCACCCCGACTCCTCACTCTTGGCTCAATCTTTTACAGCCAGGAATACGGGGGGAGTACTCTGGGTTCGGGCCGAATACCGAGCCCGGAGCCCTCTCCTCGGACAGCACGCCAAATACGCATTTATTCTATCTGACTTAGCCTATTTGTAAGTGTGAACTAGTGAAACTGTTACACATGTATTTTGTTTCTCATCTGTTTACATTCAGGTAAGATAGATAGATAGATTGTTTTATTTAATGCCATGTCAGCATCTAAGGATATTTTCATCGCAAAAATTAAATTACAAAAATACAAATATCATATAAATACAATAAAACCAAGCAAACAAACACAAGTCATATTATTAAAAAAATAATAATTAACATATGATAAAAAATCCAAAACTTTTTCAGGCATAATCTTACTAAATAAGTCCTTAAGTGAAATAACTTCATAAAAGAGCATTCTACTTGTATTATACCCAGGACAGTCCAATAAAATATGTTTAACAGAGAGGGGAATCTTACAAAACATGCATAAAGTTGGGTCTTCACCTTTAAGCAAAAAAGCACGAGTCAGACTTATACGACATCTGGTGAATACCACTTGATCAGATCTAGTTTTAAGAGTGATTAAAAGTAGCTTATTATTCTTGCATGTGTTCCACTCCTCTTGCCACTTATCTAATATACGTATTGATAATAGGTCTGATATCTGAGGGAGGAATGTAGGCTATGTACTGACAGCGGCAAATGTCATTTCACTAGGTATACAGTAGTTTACAAAAAAATACTAAAAATTATTAAATACAGAAATTACATTTGAACACAAAAATGCTAGTTTTTTAAATATTTTAAAAGAATGGCTTGCCATAACCCTAAACCTAACCCTATACTCAACAACCTATCCACAAAAACCAAACAACCCAGAAGAAAACCCAAAGAAAGTATCTAACTTACTGCCAGCTGAAATGTGCTTTTGCTCCCTCAAATCCATAGTCTTCATGATCATGGATATACTCTGCATGAGTGGATGTATTCCACATAACCTGGAGGCATGCAAAATGACACAATTATTTATGAACATTAGCCTATTTATGAACAGTTCTGCTTGGATCAGCCAATCAATTAAGAGTAATGATAAAAGTAAAATATACCTTTTTAGGAACACAACCAACATTCACCTGCAGCAGAGAAGAGAAGTTTAATTGCCAACGTCAATAATATCAGCAGACAAAAAAATGCACAGGTGCTGGACTAAACCATTACACAATAAAGAGCTGGATCTGGATTCTTCCCAAACACCTCTCTGTTCATGTGACGGATCCAGCGACCAATTGCTGTAAATAACTCGTCTAAAGAACACATCTATGACTCTAAGGAAAATGTGGTGTTGCAGGAGCAGGATGGTCTTTACTCACGCAGGTACCTCCGAGTTTGTGACTTTCGATCACGGCTGCGGTGGCACCGAGTTCAGCCGCCCGCCGCGCACTGGCCAGCCCTCCGGACCCTCCGCCAATCACCAGAAAATCAAAGCGCGTGACGGATTCAGAGGCCATGCTGCGACTGATGAGTCTACGAGAAGATGACAGCGATCGTCCAAGAGTAAGAAAAGACGCTCGCAGTCGAGACAACGGGCTTAATATCTCCATAAGCAGGAAGCCAACACCCCGGCCAATGCAGTAACGTTGCTAGTTGAACTAATGGGAGGGACGTAAAAGCCAATGCTTAGTCATTGTGAATTGACACAATAGTGTGTAAATCCCAGAAGCAAGTCTGGACAATAGTCATAGTTACCCATGCTTATTACTGTCCTTCACTGTCAATCCCGTGTGCTCAACTTACTTTGAACTCACTTTTAAATACGACAGATAACAGTCTGGTTTATTTGAAAAGGGGAACTATTTCGTAAATTCACAATGACATGAGAATTCAGCCCACTAAACCAACTCACCGACGAAATGCAGCCGTTACATATGTACTTGTAGCGGAAACCCTTTTGCAGTACATTCTAATTAACAAAGTGTCGTTGCTTAGATGTGTTGAGTTATAAACTCTTTAGGAGTGTATCTTTGCTGCCCATCTTCGTATTTATATGGTTTTAACAGAATGCGTCGATGTAAACTGAAGTCAGAATGACGCCGTCGCCGAGCTAAACTGAGCATGCGCGTTTCAACACGCAGCGCCACTGTACAGAAGCACATGACAACAACGGCGTTATATTATTACACTGGAAGGAATGATAATGAATATTGTTTGCTGTGTATGCGGTCATATTGTTCAAAAGTTTGGGGTCAATATACTTGTATTCAGCAAGGAAGGACGCATTAAATGTATCCAGGGACGTCACTAGGATTGGAGGACAGGGGCTTAGCCCCCAGGGTATTTGTAACTTGCATTTATAGAAAATCTTACAGTGAATTTGAGTAAAAAACAACTATGTATGTTTAGCTGTATTTGTCTCTTCAACCCCGTTATCATCTTCAAGCTGTTACCCTAGTCTCAACCCCGTCACACCTACATTTTTATTAATTATTTTTTTAAGTTTATGTTCATGTTTGTTGAACTTAGTCAGAAATGTTCAGAGCAATCATAAGAATACTGATTTTAGTTCAAAGTCTGAAGTTAAGCCACATCTTTGATCAAAAATGATAGGGTTGCTGTCACAAAAAGTGCCCATTTCAGCCGCTTTAGTATAGCATAAGTGTAAAATTATATGTAAATTTTATGGTGCATGGTACAATTTCTGGTAAGCTACGCTTTTTTATTATTTCAATTAAATTCAATGATTGTGATTTGATTTAATATTGACTCATTTGGATAAATATTTGGTACTCAAGATAGGCGTACATTTTTCTCAAGAAAAAAACAACTCACCTAAAGCTGTAAACAGACATCCCTATCAGCTGGTAGTATTATTTAAGGTTCAAAATAACTCAAATTAAATATAATGCGTTTTTTTTTTAAATTATAATAACAACAACAACAACTTTATTTAATGATATAAGTTAAAATATAATAAATATGTAATATAGAACACATATTTAGCAAAATACTCTCTATAGCTCTTTTTTTCTTGCCAACTACGTGCTATAGCCTATATTATGTTCATATGGCTTTCCTGAGGTAAATGTGACATAACGTTAATTGTTCTCCAGCTATGTTATTGACCTCTTCACGCTGATAAAAAACACTGATTGATCGATATTATGTATGAGGAATATACATTTCGGTAAGTTGTATACTATATCTTTCAACAGTGTTCGTGTTTTTTTTACTATTAGCTTGTAGAGATGATCGGTTCACGTGCGCTAGGGATCTGTCACGTAACATTTACAAACGCCAAAACGGTATTTATTGTTTGAATTTCGTAATAAAATGGACAGAATCTGAGAGTTGAGATTCTTTGATATCATAAAGTAACCTCTGTCTAGTCTGTTGGCCTCCATGTCCTCTTTGCTTCGCCATTTTTTTGTGCGTGAGAAAATGGATGTGTGGCGTGCCGCGTGAGAGCGTGTGAAAAGTGTCAATTGCCTGTATCTCACGGTGAATGCGTGAGAGTTGGCACTTCTGTCCAACTTCCGACTTTTCGGCTATTTTTTGTAGCTGGATATATATCATTTGTTGCGTCTAAATATGAATGAGGATACGGTTATTGATAAATCGAATTGTTATTGTTGTTCTTATTATCATTTTGGGGTAGCTTCAGCCCCCCTAAAATAGGCCTAACGACGTCCCTGAATGTATCTAAGGTGACAATAATGAACTACACAACACGTTAAAATTGTTCTTTTGAGCTTTCTATTCATTAAACAATCCTTAAATACAATGATAAGAAATGTTTCTTGAGCAGCAAATCAGCATATTATAATGATTTCTGAAGGATCATGTGACAGAAAACTTGAGTAATGATGCTGAAAATTCAGCTTTGCATCACCCTTATATTTTAAAATATATTGAAATAGAAAAGTTACTTCACAATATTACTTTTTTTTAAACTGTATTTTTAATCAAATAAATGCAGTCTTGGTGAGCAAAACTTTTCAAAAACATTTAAAAAATCTTCCCAGCCCCAGACTTTTGTATGGTAGCAAAGGGACTTTGACAGTAATGTACAGCACATTGAGTAAAATGGTAAATTTACTCAGATTTCTGCATTGACGATTCACATTGAAAAAGTATTGTCCACCAGCTATTTTAATGAAATTTGTTAAACTTCAGAAATCGTTACATGGCAGATAACAGACTAATCATAATAGAAAATGTAATTTTCATCATTAGTATAAATAAATAAAAAAATCATTAGTACACCAAAACAAAAAGTAAAAATAGAAAAATAAATCTCTATAAACTGCATTAAAACTTGCTAATTTGTGCCTTCTCATAAAAAACAACAACTTTGCAGTAGACTCCCCTGTCATTCAAATATTCCTGATGACTGTTACAAATGAGAGGATAATCTCAAGTGATGCATCACATCAGGGTGCTTTATTAATAAACAAGCTACTAAATTGAATCATGTTGATTAAGTGTACAGGTATTGCAACAAGTCAGAAACCCATTTTTCCCATAAATATTTTCTTTATTGATGAATTTATCAGAAACAAGAAGTTACACAAGGACACATCTTCAGCAGGGCGATTTCACTGGTCATTCTCATAGTCTGCGGGGTTCTTTCTTTTGCCCTGTTCATGTACATGATTTCCCCATGTGTAGGTCAGGTACATCAGAATCATGGCTGTAAATAGAGATGCAGGTTTGTAGAGAAGTTTAAGCACACAGTGTTTGCTTTAATCTATAGCTAGAATAGTATAGCCTATTTTATTTATATATATATATATATACAAAAGTCTTAGGCACGTTGGTATTTTCACCCAGAAAAATGGTTAAGCCAGTTATTTATATCTTTTGCTGTAGTGTGTCATTAGGAAATATCAGTTTACATTTCCAAACATTCCTTTTTTTGAAAGTATCCTCACTTTACAATATTTTTACACAAGCGTCTAAAACTTTTCACAGTAATGTAGCTTTGCAGGAAGGTTTCTTCAAGCGTCTTGGAGACATTGCCACAGTTTTTCAGGATTTAGTCTGTCTCAGTTTTTTCTGTTTCTTCATGTAATCCCAGACAGTCTCGATGATGCTGAGATCAGGGGCCGCATTCACAAAAAAAGAAACTCTTAAATTTAATGGGCATGTTAGTCCTAATTTTAAAACTCCTACATTTTTGCCCTAAGAGTATTTTACAAAGCATTTTAGCACTAAAACTAGCTCCTAAATCTGTGAAACGTTAGGAGTAGTCAAGAGAACTCCAAAGTCACTAAGACCGAATCACAAACAATCCTAATGGCTGTACCAGGCAATCTGCCCAAAGACACTGTACACCATTGAGGCAATAGCAATAGAGCCTTGGGTGCTGAACCTTTTCTTCATAAATGCAATACATATTTTGATTTATAGATTTTAATCTACGATAAAACACCAAAAATAAAACCTACATAAATAAATAGTCAGATTTCCTGTGGCAGAGATTTCCATTGTTTTCACGATTTCACACTTACAAATGATAGAATAAAGTAAAGGAGTAAAATAAGCGTATCTGGCGTGCTGTCTGAGGGGACGCTCCTAGCTCGGAATTTAGCCCAAACCCAGAGTACTCCCCCGTATCCCCAGCCGAGAGTGAGAAACGGGGTGGCGGTCACTGGCGGAAGGATGCAGAAAACCGTCGAGGTACTAGGTGAGTCGGCTCTTGGCTGAGTATACCTCCTCTTGAGCTGATCATATAGACTGTTTGAACGTGCTCCTCCTGAACTTTGTTTATAAAACATCATTTGTCGCTTGAATTCTGCAATCTCTCGAGATGCAGACATGTAAGAGGCTGACAATTAGCTGAACACATACTAGTTTAATTACCTCTCTATTCCTCAGTAAAAGTTGACCTCAGCAACTTTGTGAATAGGTTTTAAGAGAAAACTCTTAACTAAGAACTTTTACTGCCATTTAGGAGAACTCTTAGTGGTAAGATAAAATGTTGTGTGAATACGGCCCCAGATCTCTGTGTGAATCATACCAGCTGTTGTCAGACTCATCGTGCATACAAAAATCTCACTGGATTATTACAATTAATGGCAAAAGGAATGTTTGGAAATGTAAACTGATATTTCCTACAGACGAACTACAGCAAAAGATATAAATAACTGGCTTAAAACCATTTTTTGGGGGTGAAAATACTAACTAATATATATATATATATATATATATATATATATATATATATATATATATATATACACATATATATACACACAGACACATTTTTAATGCCTGTGCATTGCTTAATTTTGGCCCAAAATGACTTACGTGGTGCAACCTTGAATACAGATGATTTGAATCTTCTCCACACATTTGGGATTCCCTTGGAAAAGTAGTTTGGGAAAGCCCTCTGCTCAAAGGGGGAAATACTGTAGGTGATCACATGCCTTATCTTGGCCAAATCTCCGAAGTGACGACCCATTGTGCCAAGAAAGCTGATCTAAGGGAAATGAAATCAAGGTTCAATTTAGTACATTTAAAATAAAATAAGCATGTCAATAATTTACTTGATTTGAATAAATTAACTGCTGTATATAAAATAAACTGCATTTTAAAAAGAAAACAGTTAATTTAAATTAACTGATGGGATGATGTTTTATGTATTTTAATATTTTATGCATGCATTTTAAATATAGTATTGCTAATTCAATTAATTAATTATAACACGTTTATAAGCATCTATTGTAATAACGGGTATAGTCGATTCTTTGTTGTATCTATATATAAAATTCACTATGGTGGGGGTGGAATTGGATATTGTACTAAAAGACGTTCTTTGAATCAGGATAATTTACTCAGAGTAACGGATTGATACATTCAATATTACGCTGATAAACAAGACTCAAGCGTAACTTGTACATCATGTGGCAAAGCTCACAGATAAGAATTAATATAGTAACTTAAATTCATATAGATTATATGGTTACTTTATTACCATTAGCCTAATTGACGGGGAGTGCAGAGAAAACTCACTGAACATTTTAGTCACATTTATAAGCGTTACGTGGCTAGGCTAGCAGTTTTCTGTAAGACCTTGCTTGACATTCAACTCAATCGCACCGTCTCTGGTTTACACACACATTAATACACCCAAACATACATTACATCGCTTAATTAAGATAATGTCGTTATCTTTTAACTCACTATAGTCAAAATACAAGGCAAGAAAATATTTTTCTGCTCACCAACCTTACGGCTCCTAACACCCTTGTCCTGCTGTGGATTCTACAACTTCCGCCTGCAACCGCAAGTCATATCCGTTTCCTCTTGATTTCACGCTTTCTTATTGGTGCTCTGCTGTACTGGTTCCTGGCTATCGAGACACGTGAAGGTCAGCTGCGTACTGGGACATTGTATACAGTGGTCGGATATCACCATTAAGTTATTTTGTGTAGCGTTTCCTATTCTTCTCCCCAATGGATAATCAAGGAGTCACGGCAGACCCTCAACTGCAGCAGTTTATCGAGATCGAGTCTCAAAAGCAGAGGTTTCAGCAGCTAGTTCATCAGATGACAGAAGTGTGCTGGGTGAGTGTGTTTCTGTCCTACTGGGCTGCGGAATGCATCCTCTTTATGAGGCTGTACTGTACATATACAGAGAGACTGTCTGCACAGTATATCCTGTCCTAGCATGTATGATCTGTGGATTTGGAAGATGTTTCATTATGTAGTTCAAGCAATTCATTTAAGGTGCTGCCCTCTTTAGTCGCGGAGCTTGTGACCCTTTGGGGTTCTTCTCGGTACGATTCCCATCCCAGCTCTCACCAAATCTGAATTCATTTGAACAAATATTGAGTAAATACAATACAATACAACTGTACTGACAAATGATTATTATTTAAAGTAGCCGTTTTGTTTTTTTGTTTTAAATGTAATTTATTCATGTGATGTCAAAGCTGAATTTTCAGCATCGTTTCTCCAGTCTTTAGTGTCAGATTATATATATATAATTATTAGATGAATAGATAATTCAAAAGAACAGCATTTATTTGAAATAAAAATATTATGTAACAATATAAAGGTCTTTGCTGTCTTACTGCATCATTGCTGAATTAATAAATTTATTAATTTCTATATATATTTACTTAACTTTTGAACAGTAGTATATTTATTTTTATATTAATTGCTAATTAAGAGCTGTATATCTTGTTCATGCAATATGTATACATACATACACACACAAATTCATCAGTTGTGGGGTTTTTTTGGAGCTCATAGTGTGTTTGTCTTTGCAGGAGAAGTGCATGGATAAGCCTGGCCCAAAGCTCGACTCCAGGACAGAGGTGTGTTTTGTAAACTGCGTGGAACGATTCATCGATACAAGTCAATTCATCCTCAACAGACTAGAGCAAACTCAGAGGAGTAGAGGAACATTCTCAGAGACCATGACAGACTAGTAGAACTTCAGCCACTTATTGAGGATTCGTCATGCCAACAAAAACTGTGAGGCAACCGCTATATACAGGATTCAGTTAATTTCTCAAAGACAAAAGTGCCTCTTTTTGCTCTATTATTTTGAAGGCCATGTGTTCGAAATCAAATGGATGCATGTACAGTCCCATAGAAAGCCCTATTTATTACCATCGATATAATTGACATTTCCCAGTTCTAAGATTTTGGTATGAAAATGAGTACATATTGTGGATACCATTGTACAGATCTGATCTGGAGTTGAGGAGGAGGCTCTGCATTTCACTTTCGTCAAAGTACATTACCAAGTATACAATGCATCGTCTTACTGGGATTGTTTCAAGATCTGTGGCTTATAGAGTGTCTGTTGAAATGTGAACTTGAAATAAAAAGACAACATACTCACTGCGGTTTATTCATATGATGTGTAAAAATGTCACAGGAGAAAGTAGAGTCAAGTTAGAAAATGCTCAAGCTCCTTAAATAAATACTAATGAGACTTAGAGGTTTCGGTGTGCCATTTATTAAAATAGCTTAGCAGGCACTATGCACATAGAATATATATAGAAAACAATGCACCACCTCTTAAGTTCAGTTGCTGCTTAAGAAAACATTTTTCAAATATACAGATATGTTCCCGAACACCAGTATAGGACGTTTACACTACGTTCAAAAGTTTGGAGTCAGTACATTTTTATAAAAAAAAAAAGAGTAAAAAGAAATGATTGCTTTAATCAGCAAGGATGCATTAAAATAATCAAATGTGACAGTAAAGACATTTATAATGCTACAGAAAATGTATTATAAATGCTTTTAAACTTTCTATGGTGAACTGAACTGTTTTGAACTTTGCCATCACAGGAATAAAATCAATTTTAAAATATATTAAAACAGAAAAGAGTACTTTTAAATTGTGAGAATATTTCACAATATTACTGTTTGCTGTATTTTTGATCATATAAATGCAGCCTTGGTGAGCATAAAAGACTATATTTCAGAACAATCAAAAATATCTTACCGACCCCAAACTTTTGAATGATAGTTCATAAGAAGTCAAGCACATTGTATTAAATAATATTGTGTATTTATGGAACAGATGAGGCACTGAATAACAAGCTGATAAATTTAAAGTGCTTGATATGAATGTAATCATATGCATATCCTAAACAATGCTGGTTTGATCATAGAATAAATAATGTAACATTTAACAAGATTGTACAGCAGATTTTTAAACATTATGCTGCTACTTCAGGATTTTGTATTTAAAACAAGTGACTGGGCACATCATCGTTACTCTGAAAATATCAACAATGTGAAACTAAAAAGAAATATTATAGATGGAAAATATGTAAGAAGCATCTTGTATAAAACATACGCACACACAAAATGCAAATTAAAGTACTCTCACAGTATTAATGGTTTGCAAAGTATGCTTGTAGTAAATCAGTATTTTTGCCAATATTATTCTAGATAAACAATGTACCATTGCTCTTCTTGTCTAAACTCTCTGGAAAAAAGCCATTTGCGCTTCTTTCCTTAGTCAGATTGCTGTCAGCCACAGTAATCGTCACGTCGGTTGGCAAAGCCACGTACGGTTGGCCCCACGTGTTGCCTTGAGGTCCACGGTGCAGATATAAAGGTAGAGAATCCAAGTTAAAGTTAATGTCCTTGAACGCATGGAGAAGAAAAATGCCAATGATGATGGTAAGAAAGCCACTAACAGTCCCAGCAGCCCCATCGGTGGACATTCGAAGCCACTCCTTAAACAAGATGGCCGAACAAGCCATGACAGATACAGTAAAGAAGACATAATAAATAGGTGTAACTATAGAGGTGTTGAAAATGTCGAGGGCTTTATTAAGGTAGCTTATCTGGATACTGATGCAGATCACAAGACATATGAGCAGAGCCCAAAACAGTGGCTCTTTCAGAACAGCTGTACCAGCGAACAGCTCTTTGATCCCAATGCCAAGGCCTTTCACACAGGACACAGATAATGAACCAATCACCGAGCAGATGAGGATGTACACCAGCACATTTTTCTGACCATAGCGAGGTGCGACAAACAAGATCAGGGCCAGGCTACTCACGACAATGCAGACAGCAAAAGCGATGAATCCTGTGATACATGCAAGAAAGACGACTGTTATAACAGAGCTCACAGGGGGCCATAGTATCTTTGGTATCCATAGTGTATTTGTAAATTAACCTGGATCTTTGAGTTTCTCTGCCATTGCTGTCAAAGAAGCAACCTCTTCCTCTTGTGGAGCATGGAGCACCATTACTGTGGAACCGAAGATGCAAAGCAAACAGCCAATTTTCCCATGGATATTCAGCCGCTCACTCAGGAAGTATGATGAGAGCACAGCACTGATGAAAAAAAAAGGTTGTACATTCAGTAAAAACATATTTTAGACGAAGAATTAATGTTCTGTTGAGACTGTACACACCTGTACAACCCCAAAAGTGTGGGGCCAATATGATATTTTTAAATAAATTAATTAAATAAATGTATTCAGCAAGGATGCATTAAATTAATCTAATAGTACTAATAAAGACTTTTATATCATTACAAAACAAATGCTATTTCAAATAAATACTGTTGTTTTGAACTTTCTATTCATCGAAGAATACTGAAAAAATGTATCATTCGACAAAAATATTAATCAGAAAAATAAATCAATTATAATAAGCAATATTTCCTGGGCACCAATTCAACATATTAGAATGAATTCTAAAGGATCATGTGATAGCGTAGACTGCTGAAAATCTTACTGACCCCAAACTTTTGAACAGTAGTGTATCTCTATCTGTGACTGCAATTAAAGTTATCATTTTTGAAAGGTGGTGTACACTACTAGGTAAATTTACCTGACCAAAACGCTCAATGCTCCCAGGGGTGTTACTAACGTAGCAGGTGCAAATGCGTAAGCTGCAAAATTTGCTGCCTCGCCTATTCCCACTAAAAATAAAATACATGACAAGACAAAAGATTGTGATTAGGGTGTTCATAATGACATATTAATGTGTACTGTGTAGATAGCAATCTCATTACTAAGATCTATAAATCCACATACACTGATATTTACATGCACATCTGATCAAGATCCATATTCTGGTTATAATTCAGCTTTACTTATGACAAATAAATAAATAAAATGATAATGCCATACTTAATATAAGCCCTGCCCACCACAACCATTCTTTCAGGTATGCATATCCACCTTGACCTAAATAGTGGAGAGAACATACCTGATTAGACAGCACAAAAAAAGGAAATAATAATAATGTCAAAAGCATAACAAAAATATGATTCAATTCAAATACCGTATAATGAAGTATTGTGCAATGGTACTCGGTAAATTTCAATCACCTACCTGCTCTAGTAGAGCCCCTTTTTGCCAGTCGTAAGAGCCCTTTCTTTTTCAATATAAAACTGCCACCGATGAAGATAGTGGAACTTACAGCAAGAGCCAAACCAATGTAGAAATCAGTGCGGTTTGCAGCATCCATCTGAACGCAGTTATAATAGAAGAACTAGATATTACAATTGGCTATTAGATGTTTTAGTTACATCGGCGGGTCTGGCTAAAAAAACCTAGTGAGCTGCCTACCTAGATAGCATTTTTGGCCATAGTAAGCACAGCTTTCTTTCTAGGTAGGCAACACACTAGTTAAAACAGCCACAGAATAGGAAGCAAATCATGTGACTCATGTGACTCCTGTTTTTCACATCGCCAGTACTTCAAAGCAATAAAAGACTATTTGTAGACTATTTGTTCATCTGCTCTAAACATTTATAACGACAGGAAATGCATGATCACAGCATTTTCAAAGAGAGAAAGCAACTTTTTAGAATGATGTAGGTAGATTTTGGTTAGCGCACTAAGCTATGTATTTTACACTAGGAGGCATTGTTGTTTCACGTTACGATTCATATTAAGATTTAAGACTACATTTAAAAGACTATTGAAATATAAATCATTTTTAAATTGACTAACCTTGCATTCATATCGTCCATCGGTGGCAGTTACGTCTCGAGTGAATAAACTTCCTGGTGAAGTGACTGTAACTCTGGTTGCCAGATATTGTTATTAACTTCCCTATTGACAGTTCCCTGCCCTGTCTGTCTGGACATTTTGGAGAATTTATCTTTTCTTTAAACGAAACCCTTCTGTGACAGATGATACTTTCTATGGTTTATACATATTTAAACTGAATTTGGTGAAACTATTATTATATCAAATGTATGCTTCTGAAACTCCTCAAGTGTGTAAACAAGTGTTTCATTTTGATCCTTTTCCACAGTTTAAAATCTGCAGTTTGTATTTTACAGTTGATAAAATAAAAATAAATACATTGGTAACACTTTACAATAAGGACAATAACTTTACACTTTACAATTTGTTAACATTACTAAATGTACTACCTAACATGAACTAACAATGAACGAATACATTTGTTACAGTATTTCTTAATATTTGTTCATGTTAGTTAATAAAAATACAGTCATTCATTGTTTGTTCATGTTAGTTCACATTAACTAATGTTAACAGATACAACTTTTGATTTGAATAATGTATTAGTTATACTGAAATTAACTGATTAGTAAATGCTGTAGAAGTATTGCTCATTCTTAGTTCAGGTTAACTAATGTAGTAAACTAATGTTAACTAATGAAACCTTATTGTAAAGTGTTACTGAGGAAATTAATGTTGGAGGTGTTTGGACCAGGCGGGGAGAGATAAGACCATTTTATACTTCTTTAATGTAGAAAACTTTTCATTAAAATGATGTTTAAATGTAAAAGAATCTTCACTCTTAATTAAGTGTTTACTGACATTAATGGTGACAAATGTAATTTGAATAGGAATAAAATAGTATGACTAAAACCAGTGGAGCCAGAGGAATACTGAAAACTCTCGTTTTATTCAGTACACAGATAGATGAAAAAGAGACAAAGTTTAGTCCTTAATTAAATATTCATCCGATTTCAACCACTGGAGATAACGTGATTTGAATAAAAAAAAATATTTACACTACAAGCCTGGAAGATTTCTAGAGATTGTTTTACTAAAGTTTAGCTACTTCTATATTTTTATATATCAATACACAGCCACAGTCATTATGTACAATACAGTCCTACATTTTTATTGTTGTTTCTGCTGGTTATTATAAATAATTGCAATAATATTAAAGATAGCTTTTGATTTGTATATGAAACCGAGGGGAGGTTTATAGACTAGATACAACATAGCTTGTAAGACTGCAATGTTAAATGAGAAATCACATTCCAATCTCCTTTTTTTTCTTGCAACGTTTTAAACTCAAACTAAATTATCAAAGATGTGTAATACAGCATTCACATTATTGGGTTCTTAGTTGAAAGAAATTAATTGAGGAGGTTATTCAAGACAAGTTACATAATGATTCTTTCAATTGCATATGGTTGACTGTATCCTTAATGTTCAAGGGTTCACAGTAGTTATGTCGATTACATGTTGAAAAGCAAATCCTTGATGGTCATGACAAGATCTACGAACGTGGGGCGCTCATCTGGTCTCTACAAAAAAGAGAGGGCATAAACTTTAACTGTTTGACTTTTGTCATGTTTAAATTTGCATTAATAGATAACCGTTTTAATTCACAAAATGTTTTAACTATTAGTATAAAGCTGTGTACCTCATGCCAGCAGCTGTTCATAATGGCAAAAACTTTGTCATTGGCCATTTGTGGGCGATAAAGACGGTGACCAGCAGAAATCTTCTCTACTATCTCTGTGTTGTTCCACCGATCATAAGGCATTCTGCCCAGAGTGTATATCTCCCACATCAAAACACCTGTCAGACAAATAACAAAAGAGAAAATGAAACAGTTGGTTTGACAGAAGGTAAAGTTATGCTGGAAATGCAGTGGTAAGTGACGCACCAAATGCCCAAATATCTGACTTGCTGCTGAACTTGCAGTAAAGGAGGACTTCAGGAGGCGACCAGCGCACTGGGAACTTTGAACCAGCAGAGCTGGTGTATTCATCATCCAGAACATACCTGTATGGACAGCAATGATTTCTATGCAGAGAGAAAGTATGGCGAATTTTACTTAAATAGTGTTGTCCGCCATGCATTCAATTACCTTGACAATCCAAAATCAGTCACTTTAATGGTCCCATTTAAGTCTACTAAACAGTTCCGAGCAGCCTATGAGAAAAAAAAAAAAACATTTTGGAAATTTTAATGGTAAAATATCTCTTCCAGTTGAGGAATATTTCTGTGTTACACGAACCAGGTCTCTGTGGATGTACTGATTGGCCTCTAAGTAGGCCATGCCCTCGCTGACATCTTTACACATCTCAAGGAGAAGAATACTGGAGGGGTGCTGCAGGGTCTCTCGTAAGTAATTCAACAGACATCCATTGGCAAGATATTCTGTGACTATATAGATGGGTCGTTGTTTTGTGGAGACGCCATAGAGCTGGACCAGGTTTTCGTGACAGAGTTTCCTAGTGTTATACAGCAGAAAATTATTATAGAGAAATAAACATGAATGAAAAACAGGACATAAACACTGATAATGAATAATCAAGTGTTTTAACAACTTTAATCACAATCACAGATGGAGAAACATACTGTTCAAAATGAAAGTTTTTGAAAGAATCTCTTACACTCTTTTTATTTAATCAAAAATACAGTAGAAAGAGTAATATTGTGGAATATTTTTACAATTTAATACTGTGTTCTATTTAAATATATTTTAAAATTTTAATATTTTAAAACATTTATTACTGTGTCACATGATCCTTCAGAAATCATTCTAACATGATGATTCAGTGCTCAAAAAACATTTCTTATTATAATCAATGTTGAAAACAGCTGCTTAAAGGAGAAATCCGGTCAATTTTAACATTGAGCTCATTTTTTTGTAAATTTGGAGTGCTGTCAATACAGAGAACAACGACAAAAATCGGTGTTGCCTACACCGTGTTATCCTCTTTTTAAAATTTGCACCCTGTTGACTTCAATGGGGCAAGTTTTAAACCTGCTTTTAGCCTCTTAACATCCTTGATGTGTCATTACAAGTGAACAGGTCATGTGAGTGATTCCTTCGGAGTGAACGTGGGTTAATCTGACTGCAGTAGATGTGAAAGATATTAATAAAAATGATATATATTTAGCCAGCGCTCATACCTGTATTTACATCCTGTTTTCGGTCAAAGTCCATAGTAATCGATTGTCGAGTTCACGCGCATTGGTTTAGTACCTATGATCATGCGCGTGAACTCGACAATCGATTACTATGGACTTCGACCGAAAACAGGATGTAAATACAGGTATGTGCGCTGGCTGAATAAACATCATTTTTATTCATATCTTTCACATCTACTGCAGTCAGATTCACCCGCGTTCACTCCGAAGGAATCACTCACATGACCTGTGCACTTGTAATGACACATCAAGGATGTTAAGAGGCTAAAAGCAGGTTTAAAACTTGCCCCATTGAAGTCAACAGGGTGCAAATTTTAAAAAGAGGATAACACGGTGTAGGCAACACCGATTTTTGTCGTTGTTCTCTGTATTGACAGCACTCCAAATGTACAAAAAAATGAGCTCAATGTTAAAATTGACCGGAATTCTCCTTTAATATTTTTGTGGAATTTCTTTAATGAATAGAAAATTCAAAAGAACATCCTTTATGTGAAATCTTTGCTGAATAATAATAATAAATAACCAAATAAATAAAAAAAAAACGTATTGACCCCAAACTTTTGAACGGTAGTTTCTACTTACATCATGACCTTGGCCTCCTCTATGAAGTCATCCTCTGACATTGAGCCCTCTTTGACCATTTTAATGGCCACGTCATGACGGCCTTGCCATTTCCCATACTTGACAACTCCAAACTGACCATTGCCAAGTTCTCTGATAAATGTAAGTTGACGGGGGTCAATTTCCCAACTTCCTGGAATGAAAAGTAGAGGACAATTTTAGCACGTTGTTTTAATCAACACCATTAAGAACTCTCAGAACCATACAGCTAAATATTTACACTAATATGTTTACATTTATATACTCAGCAGATGCATTTATCCAAATAATTATATTCAAGGTATGCGTTTTATCAGTTCATGGGAATCAAACGTATGACCTTGGACTTATTAGTGCCATGCTCTAACAAATATAAACTCACCATAACCCAGACCAGCAGTGCAGGGAGCGTTCTGAGCCCGATTTGACACAATGTATTTTAGTCTGCTCACTAGTCCTAAAACAGACATATTTGCTTTGATTAAATACATTTATAGCCATCATTTGTCATTGTGTATTCACATGCGAGTAGATTTACCTGCTGCGTTGTGCTGGTGGTAATTAATAAGTTCTGGGATATTGCAAAAGTTGTGTTTCTCCGCTAGATAGAACTGGCCTTCTGCAGTGACGCATATGTTGTAGTGTCTGCAACTGCCAACAGTCTCCCTGGAGAGAGACCAGAAATGAAGTTCAATCACTTGGGATTCAAGTCAAACCTTAAATCTGTCTCACAAAGAATTTGAGAGAGCAACAGTGCAGTCCCGTGACAATTTATACAGTGTGAAACTTGAACTGTGAAAGGACTTATCCTAGTTTTGCATGGAGAGATTTACATCTCTCTTCCGTAGGGTCAGTGTTCCACTTTCATTTTGATAAGTTAACCGTGAAACAAATGTGTAGCTTGATCAAACTCACCCACCAGCCTTGGAGAACACAGAGACAGTGTATTTTCCAGTGAATTTGCCCGAGTCTCTCACCAAGAAACCGCCATCTTTACTCTGTTTTTTTTTTTTTTTTTTATGAAAGATTACATTTCAGAACACATTCTGTACATTAAACAAATATAAGCTATATGGTGAATTCAAGTCGGTGTGCCAATGTTTATAATCATTTCAATGTAAAAACAAAACAAGTGATAGATTTGATCTGAATTCAACCTACAATATATATATATATATATATATATATATATATATATATAAGAAACAGCTTTTTATTACAATCATACAGGTTTTTTTTTTCTTTTTCTGATGATAAATCAATTATGTTTTTGATTGCCACCACTGATCTATACTTACTTCTGTTTTCAGTAAATTCTCTGCCTGGCTGCGGTTGATGTTCTTACAGTACCAACTACAAGATAGATAGGAAATAATCTGTTAAAATGTGGTTGAACTGTGTTTATAAGGTTCTAAATTGTTCACCTTTTCTAACTAGTGTAGAAGGCTGTAGTTGTCCATTTTGTTGAATGTATACTTACTCATATTTCTCCAATCCATTCAAGGCCTGAGCGATGTAGTTACTTGGGATGTAGCCTTCCTTTCTGTAAACAGTGTAGGAGATCAGTAATGCTTTTTGTATCTAAGAGAACACAGTCCTGATTGCACAGCTAGTTCCACCTGACTACATATCGCCCACAGCCTGTAAAAGTTTCCCCAGATATGCAAATAATTCGACAGCAGTTAATGTGTTTATCATTCTCCATTAGCACATATAGAGAATCTTGAAGTCTACAACAGATAGATCATGCATTACAACCCTAGTGAAAAATAAATATACTAAAATGTATTTGAAATACATTTATTTTATACTAAGTATAGCCTACTACAAATACATTTACATATTTATGTACTTTATATAAATGTACTTTTGGTATGCTAAATTGATATACCTAAAGTCTACTAAATTGGAACTAATTTTCAACTTAATGCACTTTAGTTATCCAGAAATAGTGCTAAAGATATACTTATACATACTATTCCAAGTATACTTTGGTACACTTTAAATATTTTATTGTATTATTATTATGAAATATTTTATTTAATGACTGATATTTTACAGAGATCATACTATCCTTACTAATAGTGGTATTAAACATTTTAGGCTTAATATTAAGAAATGTGCATTGTGCAATAAAAAGTACTCCAAATAAAGTTTCATTAATTAATAATAGTTATATCGGTAAGTCTCAAGAAATATGTGAGTAAATATGTTAATTGATTTGCAGTATACTTAGTATGAAATAAATGTATTTTAAATACATTTTGGTATAGGGATTTTTCACTAGGGTAGTCATATACTAATTCATTTTGCAGTCTCTTACCCATATCTATCTCTGGCTTTAAACCAATTGGGATCGTTGATTTCTAAGAGTGTGTACTCCTCATCTTTTCTCAGCTCTAGGTCATGGGGAGTCACTGGTGCATACTCATATTCAGCTATAACAGTCATGCCCACACTGAAGCCTGGGGGGACCATGGGTGGTTGGGGAGGCAGAGGCCTGGGTGGCTTTTCCTAAAGCAGGACAGTAACACAGATCATTTCTAAAGGATGAATATGATTGTGCATATATTATCACTGACTGGATAGACTGGTAACTGACCTCCTCAGGTGTTGGCGGAAGAGGCTTTCTGGAATCACGATTCCTGGAACCTCTTTTGAAAACCCCTTAGAAGAAGGGAAAGAAATATTGACATGCATTGAATAAATAAATGCAGTTTAATTAGCATTAACTATTACATATTGAATTGATGATGCAATGATGCCTTGTTGAATATGGTTGGAAATCGCAAAAAATCTTTATTGTGTCATTATGCTATGTTGTTCATTTAAACTTTCTGAGTAGCCTACTTTTAGGAAATAAATATTTGGAAGAAAGACCATTCCATTGTCAAATGATGAGATAATTTAGAGATGGCATAAATGCAAAACAATAGTTCACCCAGAAAATGAATATTCTGTCATCATTTACTTACTCTCATGTCATTCCAAACCTGTATGACTTTCTTTCTTCTGTGTAGCAATGTTTTTCATTTTTGTCCATACAACAGAATTACTGTAATTACGAGATGACCACACGCTGAGCTGAGCTCAAAAGTATCGTGAGCAGAGACCATTGGTGGCAATGGTTCTACGATCTTGGCCTACGATGCTTTTGAGAAACGCAGCCCACACTGGTTGTGCTATGTTTTTGATTCATTAAGTCTAGAATAACCGGCTTGTAAGAGTCATTCATTGGGGATCGGATTACAATGGTCATGCTGAGCAGTTTCGCGCTACAGATTCAGTAGCTGACGATGTATTGAGGGAAACACTGCGAGAAGATTGCTGTACGAAATTTCTTCAGATTCTGCAGAAAAATCAAAGTGAATTGACGCGCGGCAGCAGTGTTCTAATTTAATTTCACACTCTAGTTTTACAGACCTCCATTTTTGGTCTCCAGCACCCTGCAGCCCATGGCCTGCTTCACCTCCTGCTGGCAACACTTCCACATGCCATCTTCCCAGAAGCACGGGTGGTACTTCTGAATCAGGTCCTTGTTGAACCGCACCACTTTAAGACAGGTACATTGGAAACCATTTACATTGAATAAACAGAGTTTTGCATAGGACTTGCATGTTGTGTTATGGGAAACATTCATACTTTTCTCTTTATCTTTTCTATAATGTAGTCCACATAAAGGTGGCTCACTAATTTGAATGGACTTTGTGATAATGACTTAAAATAAATAGGCTACTGACCACTTTTTAGTTCATGTATCCAGTGCTTGCGAATTTGATCTGACTTTGCAAATATATAAAGGGGACCTTCGTCATAGATTATCTGTGAGAGAAAAGAAAAATACATCACAATACAAAGTTATATAGGCTATGACTTTGGCCTATAGATGAACTGTTGCATTTCAACATAATCTATTATTGCCAAATATTTCCTTTTTCTTTTGTAGCTTAAAGGTATAGTTCACCCAAAAATGAAAATTCTGTTATCATTTACTCACCCTCAAGTTGTTCCAAACCTGTAAGAATTTACAGGAAGATATTTTGAAGAATGTCGGTAATCAAACAGTTGATGGGCCCCGTTGACTTCCATAGTATGGGGGAAAAAATACTATGGAAGTCAATGGTGCCCCACAACTGTTTGGTTACAAACATTCTTCAAAATATCTTTTCTTGGGTTCAGCAGAAGAAAGGAAATGTATACAGGCTTTGAACAACTTAAGGGGGAGTAAATGATGACAGAATGTTCATTTTGGGTGAACTATCCCTTTAATTTACTGTACAGTTGTTTATTGCACCTAGTTTCTTTTTAGTGCTATTTTTTTAAAGGTTGCAAAGTAGACCTACAGGTTTTCATCAAAAGTAACTTTATATAAAGATATATAAATACATAAAGCTCATAATTTTAAGCGTTAATCTGAAAACTGAAAACCACAAAATGTTGTTGTCTGACATTCATTTCCTGGTGCTCTTTCTGTTTGTCGGTGGTCTACAGATGGAAAGCTCAACTTTTTGTGCTTAAGTTGTTGAAGCTAGCTAGCCTACAGTGTTTTTGTCTGCCTAGCAGTTTTACAGTCAACACCTGTTGAGTTCTGTTGTTCCTCTGATTTCAGACTTTGAAGAGGAAAGGTTTCACTTCTGCTCCATTACTCTTAGCCTCTTATCATGGTTGAAGTCCTGAGCAGTGTCAGCTATCAGCTCAGTACTGTTTCGATGTTGTTAGCACATATATTTACTAGACAGCTAAAGCTGAAACTTATAGTACAGATACAGCGACACTTATTTCAAATTGAAAAGGAAGACATGATTATATTCAATATATTAATGAGGGAAGTGGAAGTAACATGATTGCAGTAAATACACATAGAATGCACATTAAAATGTTTCGAAATTTTCACATGACCAACGTAGAGTTCCCATTGAAGTTGGTGAACAAGAATGTGTAGTCTTGAATGGTTTTAAATGTCTTAGTATTTGTAGAGACCCACCTGAAATGGGAAGAGTCGGTCAGGAGGAGCGCTGTCTTCTGGTAAAACAACCTCCACACATTTGATCTTTTCAATGTCCACATAACCCTTCAGGCTTTTCCGCTTCTAAACAGTCAGTAGGATTATGATATTAAAAAGATAAAAAAAAATATATATATATATATATATTAAAGTCACAATGTAGCGGAAGTAGCGTCAGATTGTTTTTTCCATATTGTGACGTACATCCAAGTGAAATGGATTATTGAAAATAAGATCAATAAGATGTATTTTGAAAATTCCAATTCATGTCAAAATAAAGAGTTCTTTTCCTAACATTTACTGTTATGGTAAGAAAATGTCAAATATATGCATACCCCTTTTTCGATGTCATAGTCGTAGTAGGATATTTTGTCCTGAGTGAGTACAAACAGCCTTTCTTTGAAGTTTAAAGGTGAGGTCTTCTTCTTCTGCTGGGACCGTTTTATAAAAATATCCTCCAGAATGATGTCTGGCATGTTAATTTTTTTAATCTGTGTGAATTTAGGGGGAAAAAACAAACTGTCATGTTGAACATATTTCATGTCTTCATCTTTGATTTCATAGTTAACTTTTTGAGTGATGAGTAACAATTGGTGTTGGTACATATGTATTTAGTATAGTGCTGTCAAATCGATTAATCGCATCTAACATAAATGGTCGTATATAGATATATGTGTGTGTGTGTGTGTGTGTGTACAAACACACACATATATATTTAAAAACTTTTCTGTTAGATGCGATTATTCACGATTAATCGATTTCACAGCACTGGTATTTAGCATTTAAATATGTAAATATTTATTTGGTTTTGTTCATTTATTTTATGTCCCCTGCAGTCAAACCACTCTGCTTCCACATGTAGTATCCAACTGTTAGTATATAATGATAGCACTTATGCTACATCCAGTTTTCCAACAGATCTGTACAATGATTTTGCTTGTCTGAAGCTAAAGGTGGATTTATTAGGCGGGCCGTGTCTGATTAGAAATGGTTTGCATGAGTCCTCCTGTCAGCGTCAATGACATCCTTTGTTGCCAATATTTCCTCCTGTGGATCATGAATGCTTCTTCCTGCTCTGATCTAAGCTGTGAACCTACAACCACACACATCAAGTACTTTTCTACAAACCAAAACTGAACATTCACATCCTTCCCTCCTAAAGGCCTGCGTCGTAGTTTAAGGCAATAGCAAGAGGTCTTGGGAACAATATTCTTATTCAGTATTGAAGTTTGGAATATTTATGTAGGCAGTACAAAACAAATACATCGCACTACTTTTTGACATTCATCCACAACATCATAAGGGCCCCATTGAATCCAGTAAATGGATGAGAAAGAATGCATTGAGGAAGAAAAGCATTTGTTAATCATTGAATGACCTTTTTGATGAACTTTTTAACTGAATACAGCTTTTAGGTTTGTACTACAATCACTAACCTAATGTAACTTCACACATTTACATGAATCAATAAAGATTAGCCTCTACAAGGTTGACTGGTTTCTGCTTAAAACCTGTTTAATATCCTAATATCTTTCTTGCATTCTGATTAAAAGTGCCATAAATAGCATGTTTTACTCCAGAGAAGCATTTGGTAAAGTTACCTGTATCTCAGTGTCCTTTAAAACATCTCAGTTAGTTCTGTTCATCACTTTCAGTGCCTCTGCAATAAGCTTCTCTCACATAGCTGTTAAATGCTGAGTCGTCTGTGCTCTGTGGTAAAGAAACTAAACTGCCTTTTTTTAACACCATGCAAGCATTTCCTGGTTTCTTCTTCTGCCACCACCACCGTCTTTTGACACCTTCAAAAGCTTGTCACAAAAAGTTTTTGTTCATATCTTTTCATAGTATGACAAATACGAACATCACCGGCACTTTATATTTGAGTCGATACTATATCTTAATAATTTACTATTAAAATAGCACAAGCATCTGCTGCTGTATTAAACACGCTCTACACCTGGGTTGTAATGGTGTGGGTTTGGTGTTGGTTTAGTATGTCAGGACTACAGTGCACGAGTATTGGTTATAGCAGCATTGTTTATCATGAAAGCTTGACAACTTTTTCAAAGGGCAGTGACTTATAAGACTTCATACAGGGAAGTTGCATCAATGTTGATCTGTGATACAGAGGAAGGGGAAACAGTTCGTATCGGCATCAGTAAGCCGTACGAGTCAGATAATTACTGTTAAGCTTGTCTCTGTTTCACATCAGGGTTTTTTTCCAGGCAGATGTTGCACAAGTGTAACCATTTGTTGATTGAACCTATGCTTAAAAATGTCCTATAATACTTAGTGTCAGGGCAGGTGCATCTTAATTTGAAGCCAAATCATACATGTTTATGATGCATAACAATTTCAAAATTTAGCATAAATTAACACATTAATGTACTCCCTATGGTTAGCAGTTTAAATACTTGCTTTTCATTGAAAGTGATGTTGAGCAACAGGAACCTTCTAGAGTGTCCTGCGACTGTAAGGTTCCTGATAAGTATGCAAGTATAGCTCATGTTTGGAGGGAGGGAACTGCATGGGCAAAAGATAGACTGCCACATCATACCACAATTTATCTACACCTCCGTGGTTCCAATGGTTAATATTTTGCTTATTCACTTGGCTAATTTAAACTCAAATGCAACATTTAGTTATTTTAAGCAATGTTATGCTTATTGTTTTCAATTTATTTGTATAGCGTTTTATACAATACATGTTGTTACACTCTCAGAAAAAAAGGTACAAAAGCTGTCACTGTGGTGGTAACTTTTCAAAAGGTACACCTTTGTACATATTAGAACCCTTTTGAAGGGTACTGTCCCAGTGACAGCTTTTGTACCTTTTTTTCTGAGAGTGTATGAAGCAGCTTTACAGGAAAATAATGATCAATGATGAGACAGAATTCAATTCAAATAGTGTGATTATTCAGCTGAAGTCAGTTCAGTGTTGATTCAGTTCAGTTCAATAACTGTAAAATTATGAATTGAGTTCAATTCAACTATAAGCAGCTCTACATGACAGTAGTGTCATTATTCACTGTGAGTCAGTTCAGTGTTAATTCAATTCAGTTCAATAACAGGTTCGATGTTGTGAAATTTGTCAATTATGAAACAAAGTTGATTCAGCTATAAAGCAGCTCTGAAGAAAACATGGTGTCATCATCCAATTTTCTATATGTCTTAATCATTTTATTAACAACATGTATTCATTACTTCAATGAGCTCATTGTTTCTGCCTTAAAAGTAATACATTATCTAAATTAATACATAACTGTGTGATTTGTATATGTACATTTCTGAAATCCATTACTTGGACAGTCACCTCTGATAACAGCTCTCTCTAAATTATAATGTAGACATGCATTTTCTGTAAAGCTGCTTTAAAATTATGTTTTGTGAAAAGCGTTATACAAATAAATCTAAATTGAATTGAATCCATCTCAATGCAGTTCAAGTTTTGTTCTTATCCTACTATATAGCCTACTAAATGTCCCAAATGATGATGAATGACATTAGAATATGACAGTAAATGATATTTGATGGAATTTGAATTTGCATCCGTGTACATCACTGAGATCCACCAAAATGGACTATTTTCATTATGTGCACATGCAAAGCATAGATGTTAGATATTTTCTGACTGCATTGCCCACAAAGGCGTGTAGGAGAATGGACATTTGTTTAAATGTTAGTTATGCTTATTACAATGTTAAAAAAAAACAGGACTATGTCCACTACAAACAATAAAGAGGATTCCCTTAAATAATTAGAATAATAATTGATAAATATGAGTTTTAATGACCTATTAGTCCCCCCATATCTTCCATGTTTGACTACTTTCTTGCTAAAACACTGGAAGATTCTGGCTGAAAGAGGTGACAGCGCATGTCTCCAATATAAAAACACTAGCCTGATTCTTATTTTAGATTTCACTTTGAATAAAAGCATCTTCTACATGAAGAAATATAAATGCATAAAAGCCGCACCCTATAAATAACCCTCATTAATAATGTTAACAGTGTCTTTAAACCATTGTGGTATATAACAATTGAATGTGTGATTAGTTTCTCTATCAGTTAATTTTATATGAATGCATATCATCTTCTATTGTAAGGTAAATGCACTATTGATTCACCCTTGTGCAAGATTTGTAAGCAGGATCCATTTAATTAAGTATATAGGAATGTTGCGTGAACCCCTTTATAAAATGTATTAACAAATATTATGTGGAATTAAAAATGAAAAATTTGAGACTTATTTGAGATTTATGTATTATTTTTTTATAATAACATGTACTGTAACTGTAATATTCTTGTTAATTATTATTATTTTTACTCGTGCAACATTATTTTTGTAGCTGTATTTTTGTTTAAATGTACTCATAATATTATGGTAACACTTTAGAATAAGGTTTAATTTCTTAACATTAGTTAACTACATTAATTAACAAGAATGAACAATACTTCTACAGCTTTTATTAATCTTAGTTAATGTTAATTTCAACATTTACTGATACATTATTAAAATAAAAAGTTGTATTGTCTTATTGTTAACATTAGACAATGCACTGTGAACTAACATGAACAAACAATGAATAGTTGTATTTTAACTAATGTAAACAAAGATTAATAAATACTGTAACAAATATATTGCTCATTGTTAGTTCATGTTGGTTAATATACATTAACTAATGTTAACAAATGAGACCATATTGTAAAGTGTTACCATTATTATTGTTAAGGAATGTTGATTTACTTGCATAGATCAGTAAAGTTAAACAATAATAATTATTTAAGGTGCAAACAGCATTGCACAGAAAAGGAAGAGGAGCTAAAATAAATTAGTTAAGCCAATTTAAGACACCATCATGGAGTGTCCATCCATTACATTGTATTTAAATTTAGGGTTCGATTAAGCCAGGATTAGGACTTAGTTAAATTAGGATATTTAAGTAGCTTTTATAAACATGCATTAGATAAAAGCATTACTGGTTACTACAGCATTACTACATCTTGAAACAAAACAATGGCACTGACATATTTTAAGACATGCCGGTGCAAATTACTTTCAGTTAAAACAGCTCAAATGTGCATTTTACTCTGGGACTAGACTTAAGCCTTGTCTGTGAAACCGGGCATTCATTTGTTTGCTTTGGTTAGTCTCTTTCTATCTTTTCAAGCAACAACATTACTCAACGTCTGGTCTGACCAGTCACAATTAATGGCAAATTACACAATCTTACTCTTTGACAGAGGAACAGTTTTCGGCTAATAAAGAAACCTAAGATACCTTACCTAAGTTGTGTTTTATCCACTGTGATCTGGCACCAGGATGAAACCAGTCAGACTGAGTGCAGGTTATTAAACTGGATTGTGAATGTGATCAACACTGGACAAAACTCCACCCAACCACAGGACTCCTGTTACTCAGTTCCTCTTTTGCTTCCTGCTCATTTTCATACTGTCGCTCATGCAGGGCTGCTGTTAACACTTTCACGCAGTCTGTTGATACTCAAGTATGCTGTGTCTAACCAGAGAAGTAAAGTCCAGGGGTCAGAAAGTAGAAGTCCTGCCATATGTTTATTCCACCCATGAACTCGGCCAGTTGATTTCACTAATTAGTTCTATCTCCTGGCTGAAAAACTGTGCTAATTAGCAAATCCAGGTGATTGGAACAAAATACTGAGGAGGTCTTTTACTTTCTGAACCTTGACTTTACACCTCTGGATCTACCTGACCTGTTCACAACTCTGATAATCAGTTGGAGAAGGCTGAATCCGATTGATATAAAGCCTGCTATAGACTCTTTCGAAGCATAAGACAATTACAGATGGTTTCTAAATTGTTGTAGCACCAAATATTCACAAAAAAAGTGCATGAAATTTGGATGGTTTGAATGTTTTATTTGTCGTTACCAATAAAATAAGTCAATGTACATAATGGCTTGATTTTAGTGGACACCTTAGTTTTGGACTCACATGTCAACCATGCATGTACAAAATCCATAATTCCAAAAAAACGTTTAGGTGATTTTTGGTCATATGCCACAAAACCAATTTATGCAAGTGTGGTGGACAGGAATGAACCCTATGAACCACTTGGCAAACAAGTCATGTGCCTCCAAAACACATGGTGGCGCTATTACATAATGTATTCATGAACTACAGCAAATTTGTTATATTTATGACTTGGTTAAAGTTATTTATCTTTGTTATTAAAACACAAACTAATTAGTTATTGGAAAGGCATTGAGCTATTTTTTTAAATAAATTGAAAATGTTGGTGTTTTAACCTATTTTTTTTGTTTAAATAAATGTTGTTGTGTAAGATAGTGTGTGCATTTATCAAGAATTTAGATTTTCAACAAAGTGTGAACATAATTGTGTTTATGATGAGAGAGTCAAAAGTATCAAAAGTAAAGTAAAATCCATTTTGTTCCAACAATGCTTAAAATGAAATTTCCACCACAGAATGTTTTCAAACACAGCACATGATTTCCGATAATTTGACATTTGTTGGTACATAAAATCTTATTATTGGCCAACTTGTGTTTTATTCCAGTCCGACCAGTGTTTGTAAGAACATGAGAATTAGATTGAGGAGATGGATATATAAGATGAAGTACAGCTTCATAAAACTACTGATTAATATATTAAGTGTAATGTGCTTATCAGATTATAGTAATGCAAAAGTACCACTGAAATTTACACAGATGCTTTATTTGATTCACAGCAATTGCATAAATTTCAGAACAAGCCCTAAGCTGCCAAATGATTTGTAAAATCCCTGAGGTTCTTTATGCATGTTAAATTGATAGTGCAACCCTAAAACACATTTGATGAAGATCAACATAAGATCATGGGTGAACGAGACGATGTTTCTGTAGTACAGTTCATTTCCAGTGAACCGAAAACATTGATACAGGTGTGTAAAGTATCAACTCTGCGGGTGTTAGAGTTAAAGTGTGTTGTGTTTGTTTTAAAGTACAGCAAATGATATATAACTATAATTTTAAAAATTTTATTACTTAGTGTGCACTTAAAAAAAAGTAAAACATGGATTCTATAGCTGTATTCAAAAGGAAAAAATTCTTATTACAAAATATCAGGAAGTGTAACTCAATCACATTAGTGCAATAGTACATTTTCTATGTTTCAAAACCGTTTTGCTTTGTAAATGATGTCTTCATGTATAGCTTTTGATAGGGTTGACAGTGAGAAGTGTCGTGCCTGTAGGATTGACTTGGACCATCACATTTGACAAGAGATTCTGAACACCCATTTCCTGGTACATGGGCAGGATCTGCGTTACGTTGCACTTGGGATTGCAGAGCTGCCAACTAGGCAGCGTCGCCACAGAAATGGTAAATCGGCGTGGACCACCAATCTCCTGTCTATTCATCACTGCCACGGCCAGCCTGTTGCCAGACAAGGGCCGTTCCCACACCTCAAAACTATCAGCCTGTGGACAGGGAATAAATGCACTCCAGCTGAGCTCACAGACAGATACCGTAATGAAACAAATGGTAGGTTAAGACCGTAATTTGGTACTAAAGATGCTTTACCTTTAATGTACGATAGCCCTGCTTGCCCAGAGGGTCCTGGTTAATGGCAATGATGTATTTGTTCTGCAGTAGTTCTTTGGCTTTGGGACAGATGTTTCGCAGGTCGTTGGACATCAGAAGCGGGGCAGCCATGATAGCCCACAAGGCCATCTGAGTCTGCTGCTGATCGTGGCTCAGGCCGAAGTTCCCTATGATCAGCTTGAGGCATCATAACCAGAAATATGATATGATTTAAAGTTGTTTGCACTGAGCTTATTTTAAATGACCAATGTAAACTTGTGATTGTGATTTAACAGTAAAATGATCAGATGTTATGCTTCATACCATGTCAGGGTCATTCCATCCACCTGGTCCTGCCACTGGGACCAGGATCTTCTGATGATCAGCCGTCCAGTCCAGGATGCCCGTCACACTTGTCCACTGGTCATACACATCTCCATAGTTACGCCAGTGATTACAGGTCTTGCGAATTGCTTCATAGTCAGGCTGAAATATAAGATACAGAAAACAAAGCAATATTTAAGAAAATGAATTCTACTTTATGAAGCATTATTTGAATCCACTTACAAAAATGCTAGTGTATTCTATTTAAAAGGATAGTCCAAAATCTAAACTTATTTCATTATTTACTGTATGACTTTCTGTATTCTTCGGAACAAAAAAGAAGATATTTTGAAGAATGTTGGTAACGGTGTGTTTCGGTTCCCATTGACTTCTTCCATTTTATGGATAAAACAAAACAATGCAGGTCAATGGGTTCTTAAACTTTTTGGTTATCAACATTACTCAAAATATCTTATGAATCAGTTGCACAGAAGAAAGAAAATCATACAAATCTTGAATGACATGATTTTCATATTTGGGTGGACTATCCCATTATGGTAGCAATGTTGTGAAAGTAAAAAGTTACTTCACCTTATATTAAAATATCTCCATGTGTCTCACCTGTTGGTGTTGCCACTCATATAATGGCCATTCACAGGAGTATACAATACTTCTGCCTGTCTGGTTTAAAGCTCTCGACATGTTCATATAACCTAAGAAACATCCAAATGGTGTAATACAACAAAGAATTTCTTACCAAAACTCAGAATATTTTTTGCAAATCCACTTACCTTCTCCCAGCTGATGCCAGTCAGGCATGAAACATCCGTCAAATTTTAACAGATCCACACCCCAGTCTGCAAAGGTTTTAGCATCGATATCATAGTATCCTAAACTCCCAGGGTAGCCTGCACATGTGTTTTTGCCAACATCTGCATATACTCCCAGCTTCAGACCTTTGGCATGGACCTGAGAACACAATAAAGCTTCTTAAATATACATTCACCTTACAATTTATTTTACATAAAGACAGAATTGAGTTTTACTGTGATAGAAGCAAGACAACAGTAGGGGGCGATATATAACTGACAAAAAGATTTGGAGCAGCCAAGTTATGGCATATTGCTTAATGACAACTAAATCTAAATATAGTTATTGCCCTATGGAGAGTTAAGTGTATGCTAATTCACCTTTGAGATGACATTTATGTGGACATGAAGGCACTAAAGGGATACAATTGCCAAGTACATAATCATGTAAATCATAAAATTGCCATATATGTAACCATGTATGCTTTTTTTCTGCCACAAACACCAAAAATGTATTATGAAATTATATTAAAATTATTCATTTATTATTTTAAATATTTATTAGATTATTTTAATTAAGCAGAATATCAGCGCTGCTTCTTTTGATCCCCCCTTTTCAACATATGCATATATTAACCACAGCCTTCAAGCCATCTTCGAAGGCGATATGATGATTTGTGTGGACAATATATTAAATATTTTACTTTCCACTGAAAATCATAAGGAGTTTACATGACATAAGGGCTAAGTAGATGAAAAAAAATTCTGTCAATTCTAGGCAATGCCACATGTGAGCCAGATGCAGCCTCTTCTAGCCTTTCATGATGCCAACAAATACCCACATAATCAGCCAACTTTTTGATCCCACTGGGAAACCTCTTTGGGTCGGCCTGTAGACGCCCCTGAGCGTCCCTCTCGTGCGAGGGCCAGCAATCATCAATGCACACAAACTCATATCCAGCCTCCTTCCATCCCTCCTTCACCATCACATCTGCCATCTCCATGAACAGCTCCTCTCTGCCAGGAAACACAAGGGCAGTAGGAAGAGGGTATCATGGTTGAACATCTGCTCACTGTACGGGACAGATTGTCTGCGTGTGCAAGTGTGAAACAGCATCTGTTCTAAACAGTACTCTATGAGACCCATAAATGCCCTTTGCCCTCTTGAGTGCAGAATGAGAAGATGTATGAAAACATTATCTTACATCACATGCTTTAGCTGTCTTGACACTCATGTGACATCAGTATTCAGGTATCTAGTTTTCTTCCTCCTCCTCATTCTCTTAGTCTCCATGTAATTCTCCAATAATACCATTTTAAGCATAAAAATATCAGTTTTGCGTAAATTGATTTTTGGGGATTTCACTTAATCTACTATTCGACTCCATCTACTATATTACATAACTATTTTTAAATAAACTAGTGAAGGCAAAAAGGTAGTTAAAACTTTATTTCATTTTTTATTGTAGGTGACCAGTCACCAGACCTGTCTCAATGCATTTTTTAACACATTCACATAATTTTTGTTTATAACAACTATGAACATTGTGTCTTCTACCGATTTGATTCTCCTTTTTTGTCTTCTTTCTTGTTTTTTTTTGTTGTTGTTGTTTTTTTTAAATGTATGACATATACTATGGTATTGAATGATTACCATATTCATATACAGACCATATATTAAAATACATACTAAATAACAGACTTTTCAGTATGCACATTTGCAGTCATCAGGTCACGCGCTCACCTAATGCAGTTCTGAGGATCCGCAACACAGTCGATGTTGCACATAAATCTCTCCCAATGCAACCAGCCCATGGTCGGAGTTAACGCCAGGCCATTATCCAGCGCCAAAGCAGGGACTAATAAAGACACAAGCCCGACAAAGACTATATTTGAGACACGCATGTTGGTTTGCGCCGATGAATGACTGAATCTAAAGGCAACAAGTTGTTACACTTCCGTGTTCACGGCGCATCAGTCAGGTCAGGTGCAAACATGACGTCACACGCACGCTCCCACCAAAACAAATCACAAACGTATGTATGATTTCATTTCTTGGCGCTTTATTGGATTGTGATAGTGTTTTGTCTTTTACAAACAATGAGAAATTAAAATACTCGCAATTATCTGACTACTGAGGAGTTAAAACGCATTAAGTTGTGTAGGGGTGAGTTGTGATGCTAATAGAAAACATTTTAAGTATGATTTTATTATGGGAATCAATTTGTTAAATCAGTTATTAACCACCCAAATTTATACCATGTGTGGGTTCAGAAGAGGTAGATTGATCAGTGTTACATGTCAGTCATGATATTTCTATTTTTTTATATATATATTATGAATCAAATTAAACAAGACAACCTGCGATTCAGTTGGTTCCATTTTAGGCTACTGTCATTAAACATCTATCAACATGATCACAAATTAAAAAAAGATAGACAGCATGTTACAATTCACCCTATGTTACAACACTCCGGTTTTTTACATTAGGCTATTTATTGCATTTATGTAGGAGGGCTGCGCCAAAAATCGCGTTTTGTCTTAGTAGGTATAACATTTGAACTTACTTTGCGACCGTTAAAAAAGTATGTTCTAAATAAATAGTATGAATGTAGGCCTAATCCGGATGTACTACATCAGCCATGTTGTCCTCATCATGTGACCAACCAGCGTCAGTTGCGTCGCTTCACCTCCATTCATAAATCCTCTTCCGTGGCTTAATGGGATAGTTAAGTGTCCATCGAAAGCACACTTCAGAATCTCGCCAGAAGTAGTAGGTCATCAGTGGACTTTTCGCCTACTGTTTTTCGAATACTATGTATTTGGACATACTACTCTGTTGGTGTTCTGTTTTTCACGTACTATATAGTAGGGAAGTATTTGATTTCGGACACAGCGTAGTAGGTGTTAGGTGGAAGTATAGATTGGAATGCTATTCAATCTCAGATTCATTCAGTCCTACCATCTTTTATAGTCCGTACACCTCTGGGTTCATACCTCCTTACCTCCTGTGCTTTCGTTGTGTACACTGAAAAAGGTGACAGTTATAAAAGACAAAATTGACTCATTACAACAGCAATAGCAGTAGGAGTGTTTGCTGAACACTCCAGATCTTTGCTAGTTTATTTCTCAACTATCATTTTATTTGGATTGATTCACTATAGATGCACATTATTTTCAAAGATAAATGTTTACTATACTGTAGGTGTAGTAGGAAAAGAAAGATCTTGGCAGCGATTATTTGCATGATTAATCACACAGTCCATAATCTGCCATTGCTTTAATATGAAATTCTGCATTTCCTTGCTGTTCATGCCTAAAAAATGTACTGTTTGTGGGGGAAAAGTCTGTCCTTTTCCCAAATTTCAAGGGTTTGGGTAACCCTAATATCAACCTAAATATTTTACCAAGAGTAGCCATGATAAACACCATTTATCACTCACAGTAATTTCTATCAAAGCCAAAGCAATGGTGCAAAGGCCTCCAAATGTCATTGTTAAATTTTTCTTGGGCTTCTTGATGGATGGGCTAGTCAGTAGGTCTGGCAACAGAGCTGGTTTCAGTAGTGTAGCAGGATCCTGGTTTGTAGCAGTGGAAGGAACTGCCTATCTTCACCTCAGCTGTGTATTTTTTTCAAAGGATGGATTGTGGAGGCTCACATTTCTCCTTGGGGCCCAAATGCCTATCCATCACATTTCATTTTGCCACTGTGCCATTTAATTGAACAGGTTGTCACCTCTGGCTTATGTATTGACATGTTATGAAATAACGGATAAAAATGGAAAGGACTCAGGGGGAACAAGAGGGATTGGTGGGAGGCTCTGCAGTGTGATTTATCAGGATCTTTTGATAAAACAGCCTATCATAGTTTTACTGGATGAAATAGATAAGCATTGGTATTTCAGATGTTTGTGTTAGTGTGCATCTCATTGATTTTGTTCATTATATTTGAGGGCTGAAAGTACTGGAAAGTGCCTAGTTACCTTTTCACTTCCTGTTCTTTGTGAATTCGTAATATGTCACTGCCTGCTAAGCCATTAATCTTGGAACTGGTTGTACCCAACTGATATTGGAAGATGGTTGCAACACCATCCCCCCTTTTCAGTGCTCTTCTTTATGAAGATGCCTGTCAAATGAGCAACCTCAGAAATTATGGTCTTAATTATAATCTTATTGTTGGGTTCCTTTGAAAATGGTTTCCAATAATGGTTTGTTTTTATTACTCTCCAACATTATTAACAATGATCTCATTGTAACTCCTTCACTGAAGAGTTACAAGGCTGAGGTGAGAAAGCTCTAGTATATTTTGAGAAAATCAATTTTAATATTGTGATCAATACACGATCTCGCTTGCAGTCCTCCAAAGCATTACAGAGTGAACAGAAATGACCTTCTTGAATGGTATGATTATTGTACTATAATAGTGTGGCCTTTTAAAATCTACTTTTTGTAAAGACTGAATGATCTTTTGCTCTTGTAGTAATTAGATAGAACTGCTTATTTCTGCGGTGTTGCCAGGTAAATAGGACTCTGTGAATTCGATGACCCGCAAAACTGGTGGTGTGATCCTAAAGAAATATAGGAATTTTCCTCCCTTCTAATTCTTGCCAAGAGGAAAATCCAAAGAGCTTTTCAATCTAATAGGTGTTGCAAAATTTATAGGGTTATACTGTAGCACATGCATAAGGAAAATTTTAAAACAGCATAATAATTGTTGTGACATGTTTTTTAGTTTGGCTTCAATGATAGTGTTTCTTGGTGGAGCAGTTTCTTTATGCTGTGATTTGTGTTGGATGCTTCAGTAATGGCAGGTGTACATTGTGCACAATTTTTATTCTGTTTTTATTTTTTATTTTTTGTGTTTAAAACACTTCACACTGACAGTGTGTTTAACCCAGCAATTATTGGTATTTGCTACATCGCATTGCAGTTCATTTGCATAAAGTTGAGCACTTATAATGTAACTTTGCTCTAAAGGGATTTTCACCTCAAATTGAAAATTCTGTCATCATTCCATATCAGTCCATACGTGGGAATATCTTCAAAATATCTTGTTTTATGTTCCACAGAAGAAGAAAATCACACAGGTTTGAAATGACATGAAGGAGAATAAATTATGATAGTTTTTATTATTAATTTATGAATTGGGGGGTAATTCCATAATAATTCCATAACAATAAATTTAATAAGTTTACTTATTATTTTTGTATCTTTTTGAATGAAGGTAATTCTTTGTTTAATAATATTTGTCTGTCTGATCTGTTTTTTTTTTGTTGTTTTTTCTTAGTTAATGAAATTATAGCTTTTTTTTTTAGGATAGACCTTTTTAATGAAATTTTAAATTAGATGAAATACTCCATACTAAATGGAGTTTATTGGTTTGATAGACAATGGACAATGCAAAACTCCTTGAGAAGGTTTAATTTCCTCTCGGCTCTCACATTGTCATATAAAGATGCACATGGCACAGTTGACATGATGGATCAAATTTCCAAATCCAGGCTTCAGCATTTTGGTGTATTTCTCCAGTGCACTCCATTGCGGATTGTCCATTACACTAAATGAAGCCAACACAATCCATTTCCTTTTTGTTACACATGAGTAGCACACTTATCACCATGGGATCCACTTTCTGTGAGCTAAATTGGATTAAAATTAGTTTGTGTCCTCTTTGAACAAATCAATTTTGGGCATGTGCATGAAACAGGACTTTATGCCGTAATTATTTTAAGTGCAAATTCATAAAACCTGTATGGTTCTGTCTCTGAATGATGTTACTCTGGGACCAACTTCTAATTATTGTTTTATAAAAACCATGATGGTTGTATGCCTTGTAGGTTTAGGAGAGAGCCGTGGTGTAACCCTAAAGTGCTGACGTGGGACCACCAAATTCTTGTTTTTCATGTTTATTTCGCTTCCGCCAATAATTATGAACAGCAATATTGTGCAGAGTTGTCAGGGGAATTGCCTACTCCTGGAAGCAAATGTCAACACAGCTTTCAGCTTTAAGAGATTCTGCTTCATTATGTGTTATGCCTCATACAGTTTTCCTCACCTCAGCTGTTTACTGTCAAGAGGCGGGAAACGATCTAATTAAGTTGCGCCCGTAGTTACGGGATTTGCTCTGGGTTGTTGTTGACCAAAACCCAGCTACAGAAAAAACATGGCTATGTAGGAAAGTGGAAGTCTGGTACGGTGAGCCGGACCGAATGCTCAACAGATAACTGTCACTTTTTCAGCATTTCATGTATTTATTTATTTACATTAGAGAGCTGTGTCTGGAAAGACAAATGGGATCTCCTCCAGCGTTTTTTAAACCCTACGGTTTAAATGAAACATTGCAGAGAGTTGTCGGGAATGCCTGTTTGGACAGCGTGCAGCTCCGTGGGCAGCGAGCAGTAAATAACAGGGTGTAGGAACTCCTTGAGCTCCTTCCCTCTGGATACAGCATGTCGCTGGCCCCTGGACTGAAACACCATCCTCCATGGGTGATGAAGCAAGCCTGAGCTGCTCTACCACACTTGTAAAAAAAGAGAGATGATGTGATTTTTATGATGGGAGGCCCCAGCAGAGACAAATGTTGTTGATAGTGATAATGACAGCACTGGGAGTTGAGGGTGGAGGTGGAGAAATGGTCCATGAGCTCAATTCACTTGAGCCCCAGTTACATCTTTCTCTTCTCCTTTCCTCTCTCTGCACCACATTCCCACTCTCGTCTATTTCCCTCCCTTTGGGTTTGGTAACACACTCCCCCACCCCCTGCCACTCCCATAGACTTATCATTTTCTAGTCCTTGGTAGGTAATGGTTTCCATGGCAACAAGGGCTGTTCTCTACCACTTGTTTCCCCTTATTAGAGGGGAATAAAGCGAGAGATGCAAATGATGGTACACTGGTGGTATAGAAACTCAAAAATGTAAATACCATAAATTCTCCCTCTTACCTGCTAGGATGCTTAGGAATGTTTAGTATTAATCACAATCTTCACTTGAATGGTGTGATGGTACCTAGCTTGTATAGATACACTGTACAAATGTTATAGTGTAAAAATATAGTCATATGTTCATGTTTTCCTAGACCTGTTTTCATGTCATATTTTTATTTGTCAACATTCATTTTCATAACAGTCTTAAAATATTTTCATTATCTCCATGAAGGACACGCCCCGCCCCCTGAGTACTCGTTTTTTGAGACCTATCAATGATCAAAATGAGAAATTGGCAAAAATGTCCATCCCTAACTGGTGTAAGGATAGGTGTTGGTTGTTACTCAGGATGAACGGCGTCTGTTTTATAATCCATTTTGGAGGTCCGCTATTCTGTAGCATTTAGTCTGAGGGTGAAGAAGATAGGCATTGTAGACAAAAGTAAAAAGCGTTGTTTATTAAAGGTTGTATCATCGATTTCAGGCCCAAACATAAATGATCACATTTATCTAATCTTTCCTAACGATCCGCTAGCTGCCCCCCCATAAGCATGCCTTCAAAAAAACGCGTCTCTGTAGGCAGCCTAGGCTCTGAGATCTGCACACAAAAACAGTTGGTTTCACCAACACTCAAAACCAAAATAAATAGTGTTCCAACCGGCTCCAACCAATCACCGACAGGGGTGGGTGTTGTGAGGTTTTAGGCAGCCGTGCACGAGCGCAAAACCTCACAACACCCACCCCTGTCGGTGATTGGTTGGAACCGGTTGGAACACTAGGCCTATTTATTTTGGTTTTGAGTGTTGGTGAAACCAACTGTTTTTGTGTGCAGATCTCAGAGCCTAGGCTGCCTACAGAGACGCAGTTTTTTGACGGCATGCTTATGGGGCAGGTAGCTAGCGGATCGTTAGGAAAGATTAGATGAATGTGATCATTTATTTTTGGGCCTGAAATCGCTGATACAACCTTTAAACAAAGGGCCAGTTTCACAGACAGGGCTGATTAAACCAGGATTAGACCTTAGTTCAGTTAAGACATTTAAGTAACTTTTTATAAACATGCCTTTGAAAGAAACATTGCTGGTGTGCATCTTGAGACAAAACAATGGCACTGACATTTTTTAAGATATGTCAGTGCAAGTTGCTTTTAGTTAAAACAGCTCAAACAGGCATTTTAGTCTGGGACTAGACTTAAGCCTTGTGTGTGAAACCAGGGGAAGTAAATCAGGCAATCCAAACAGGCAGTGAACATGAGAAACAGAGGAACTTTTAGGTGACAAACTCAAATACAAACAGGTGTGCTCTAATTAATGAGTAACCATGGCGATAAACTGGTGGCGGGAAACTGAGAACAAAGGAAAAATAAATGACAAAGCCAGACACAACAGGAATTGAACGCAATGAAAATGAACCCAAACCAGTGCATAATTGTGACAATTGTCAAAAAAAACAAAAAAAAACTCTATTCACATACAAATAATATGCAATACAATAATGTGTGCGTGAAATGTTTGGCATATGTGCTAAATAAACCATTATTGCATAGATTTGCACAGCATATTGGACAAAAAGTCAACAAATAATTTTCCACAATCAGTTATTTCTGTGTTTTCACCGTTTCTGAAATGCCTCAGTGAATGTGCATTAATGTGCAAAAGTACATTATTTTAAAACCCTTATATTCCATAAATTATTCAGTCTTTTATGTGGACTCTAGACCATTTGTAAACATCACATTTCAACGTTATATCTAACTGCAACTGAAATGCAATGTTGTGAAATGTTGTAAAACCGTTTTATGAATACTGGGTGCTTCTAGTCACAATAGGATTCTGAAATGTATTTCTATTGAGTTGATAAAAACTGTATATCACAAACAGTGATCTAAATCTCCAAACTGTCTCTGTTGTTGGTTTCTGCTTATTACCTAGAGCTTGGGTATTGATTATGTGCTGAAAAGCTCTGTAGATTCCCACAACAATCTGAGCAAATAGTATCTGTCTGTTACTGAAGAAACAAGCAGAGAGAATATAACAAATGGTCATTAATATGCTGCAGGTGGCATTCTGAGAATTCCAATGTGATATTTAGCAGAAGGACTTGCCCCTTTTTAATTGCTATGGAGAAAGTGACCTTTTTATTTATCACTATCCTGGTCTCTGTGGAGCCAGTGGGGCAGCGCAGAGGTTATTCCTCCGACAGACTTGATTTTTTATTTTTTTTTCTAGCTTTCTAGACACACTGACACTTGAATTTAAGCATGCAACATTACTTTGGACCCTGCAACAGGATGTCACACTCAAGGACCTTTGGTCACAACATATAAAAATAAAAATAAACAGAAAACAATTCTAGATTTTTTTCTAGAATTTTTATATTTAAGTGGACTTAATATATATATATATATTTTTTTTTTCTGTTTCTCTATTTCTTATCTTCTTTTAAATACATTTTATTCATTTGTTTATTTGATCCATTTTTAAACTAATTTGTTCTTGAAATTAAAGTTACCTTAGAGGCTGACATGACTTAACCCCCCTCCAAAAAAAAATACCCATGAAATGTGAAATTACATCATATATGCTGCAACAATGCAAACCATGCAGCTTTGAAGTTATATTGAGCCACAAGGTCAATCTGTGATGTTCAGATCTTCCATTGGTCAAATTTCATTTCGCCATACACATTTGCAGGTCACCAAACGTCTTTGATCCCTAGCATGTGCTTCTTTCTATGTGCTTGAATTCAAATGCATGAGAACAGAAGTGAATAGAGCGCGAAGTGTAGCGTGACTGCACATTTATAGTGAATGGCTGATAGATAGCAGCCGTGTTGGGACCAGTGTGTTTAGCCCCTTTGTGTGTGTGTGTGTGTGCCAGTTGTCATGGTGACAGACGGCTAGTGATGTCAGCTTGTCGTGTAGTACTGTGTGTGTTACGGGAAGGTCCTGGCCTCACTACGGCAATGGTAAGAACTGTAAAGCCATTGCACTTTAACCCGACCGCCTCTGAATCAGGAACATCCACCTCCCTCTCTCCACAGAAAGTCATTATTTCTCATCTCACACTGCTGACCTGCAGCACTGATTCAGTGTCAACATGGCGAAGGAATAGCACACAGGTTGTCCTTCTCCAGCTGTCTCCAAGGTATTAAAGTGTGAAAGATGTCTAATGGGTGGGGAGAAAGAACAAGGAGAAGAAATCCTCTGTTTACCCTGAATGCATAAGAAGAGGTGAGGAGTGAGGCACAATAAAACAAAGGAAAAGGGAGAATTAAAGGATTTCTTTCACGTCAAAATGAGGTTTCTTCTCACCATAAAAATGCACTATATAATTAGTCCATATGATACGTTTTTTTGAAGCCTTATGATAGGTTTGTGTGAGAAATAGCATGTAGTTTTAGTTATTATTCACTGATAATCTTTCCCTCCAGCTCTTTAATCAAATATGCCAGTATGGTGCAAATTGGACAATTCATGTTATTGGTCTCTACCAATATTTTGTATTTAATATTTTTGGAGCTTGACAGCCTGTGGTTACAATGAACTTTAGTTTGTTTTTCAGAAGAATTTTTTTAAAAATATTTAAAATATGTTTTAAATGGCATGACAGTGAGTAAATAACTACAGGTTTTTCAGGTTTGTCTTCTCTCTTTTCTTGAAGCTTTTCTCCAGTTTTCTGTCAGCTAACACACACCTGAAACTAGGTAAAACACAGCTGATTTGCAGAAGATGCTTTCTTACTGGATATAAAAACTGGGGTCTAAAAACTTACTGGATATTCTTACTGGGGTCTCTCTCTACAGAAATGCACTAGGCGAAGCAATTAAAAAAATTGCCTGAGCCTCTTACCACACTAACCGGTGTATGATTTCCTATCATTTTCTCAGTTAGCTCACCTCAGGCAGTCCCGTTTAAAACCATTTACACAGTCAGAGAGAAAATCAGAAGTGACACAAAAAAGTGGGAGAGATGGTGAAGGGGAGGAGAGAAGTGAAGTTTATGAATTTTTTTTATGGTTTATAACTTTATTTGACTATGCAAACATTAAATGAGTTTTACCGGATTCAGTGAGTCATGAACTTGTATTTTCTTGTTGGATCTGGCAGGTTTGTTCAGGATGTGCTTATCGAGCCCGATCTCATGAAAGTGCGTATCTATAGCACGAATTATATTTCTCGTATCATTTATACGCCAAAATGAGTTTTTGCGTACATATGATACGCAGTTTTCACGTGCATATGATACGCACTTTATGGCGTGTAATATGCACGCCCTCCTCACCCCTAATCCTACCCGAGGGGTTTACAGTGCGTATCATTTGAACACAAAAACTCGTTTTGGCGTATAAATGATACGAGAAATATCATTCGTGCTATAGATACGCACTTTCATGAGATCGTGTTGGCTTATCCAGGTCTAGATGAAGTCGTGGCTGGTGTAACTATACGAGTTTTGATGGCTGTTTTAATGAATGGTTCACACAAACCGTTCGCTCAGAAACGCTGATTCATTCAGAAATGAAACACCACTATTGTGTTTTGTTTGGAAATGTGTAAATGTCTTTCTGCTGTGGTTTTTGTTTGGAACTCTTTTCACCGGCAGAGCAAACCAGACTGAGTAAAGGCCTGTTCGCAAGGACAATAATGCCACTATAACATTTTTAATCATTCTAATTCTGTGAGAATAGGGAAGTCCACACCACAAACAACTATAACAATAACAACACAGTGGAACGATATTGTTAGAATCACTTTTTTTTCCAGCTGATGAACTATAAAACAGCCAATTAGAATCCACCCGACTTTGAAAACATGAACATTTAAAGCAACAGACGACACGACTGCAGCCTGCACCTATAATAAACAGAACGTTAAACATTTATAGTTATCATTCTTGGCTTGAACAGGCCTCAACTGCCAATATTGAGTATAAAATAGTAATTATATACATATTGAGTAAAATGTAGGCTAATTATTAATTTCATGTTTATTAAACTGTTATAAAAGCAATCTCACTTGTGCTGTAATTGGTGTCTGTGTCATATATATTTGAGAACACAGCACTTGCTTGTGCGCTAATCAATAATCTTTTATCTGCTTTTCTCAAATTCTAAATGAGCCTGAATAAAACTCAGGGTTCAGTGAAAGGTACTGTAGTGTTAAAGCAAGACCTCAACCATGTGAGTAATTCTAGCTGAATGATTGAAAGAGTTGCTGCAGCGAGGAGCTGGGAGGGTGGTACAACTGCGCAAGTCTGTTCCCCATCCCTCCTTTCTTCATCCACCTTTCATTTTAAGAGCCCAGTGTGCTTTAAAAATCTATATTCTATATCAAATATTGTCTCATCGTGACCTCCGGGCTCCATCAATTAAATGGGCTTTTAAAGCACCCACCCTGGGGTTGGCTTTGACAGATGGGTGGCTGGGCAGGAGGAAAATACTTTCCTCTTTGTGTACTTGATTTCGGAGAACACTTGAAGCATACCTAGCCTCCAAAATTTGTTTTCATCTCGGTAATGGGTACGTCTCTCTCCCTGCAGACATGACTTGGCTCAAATAGTAAATGTGAGAGGAGGGCAGAAACGGGAGACTTCTAATCAAACCCACTACAATTTCTCTTTTACAGCATATTTATTTTAACAGACTATGATGTTTTTTAATATAAGTGATAACATGCATGACTGAACTTTGTATATGTCGTAAATGCAAGTCAAAGCCTGTTGCCTTAATGTAGATGTGACATTCACTGGGAAATAGATCTTGACAGGAGGCTTTATAAGGCTGTCAGGGGACATCTTAAGACAGAGTATCAGAGAAATAGGATCACTCCACACTACACCCAAAGGCAAAGAAAGCCAGTGACATGACCATATATGAAAGATACATTTCAATCCATCCATGACAAGACTGCTCATATAGAACATTTCACTTCACACACCTCAAAATGCTACTCATAATGCATCACATAAAGCATTCAGACATTTAACAAAAGCGTAAATGTTTCCTGAATTACAAATAATACACTGTATTGTATTTTAAATAAATGTTTTGATTATTTTAATGTATAATAATTAGGATATTTCTCACAGTTGCTGCAATGATGCAATGCATTTTTCAAATAGTGCAACAGTTTGCTACTTGAAGTGATCAATGATTTGATTATGGATGAGCGAGTATAGCATTATCTGTATCTGTATCTGTTAACCATATGAATTATCTGTATCTGTACTCGGACTGGGTGGGGCCTAACCCGGAAGTGGACGGGATTTAACCCGGAAGTGGGTCGGGTTGTCTTGAAATGGGCGGGGCTTTAACCGGTATGTTATTTTAAGCATGCAATTGATATGGGTTGATCAGAAAAAGTGTGTGAGTGAGCAGAGCGGGACACAACAACACAATAAATCTGTATGTGTGTAGGGGAGGGGCGCTGTGACTAGCCTATCACAGAACGCAGACACAGTCAGCTACCCAATGAGGATTTTTATTCAATCCAAGCACAGATATTGACTCGTATTACTCGTATAATACTCGTACTCGGCAAAAGTGCTTTATCCGTTTCAGCCGAGTATCCGGCTCAACTCTAGATTTGATGATTTTTTGATCGGTCATTGTATTTCCTGTGCCACTCCAGTATTTGGGAATGTGTTTGAATGTGTCATTGTCCTACTGAATGATGAACATTTTGTCAATATAATTGCAGCATGTTTGCTGCTTGCAGTATTTATGTATTTATCTATTATTATTGTTGTTATTATTGTTGTTATTATTTCTGCTACTGAACACTGTAGCTCTTTCAAAGTAGCTGCTAGTTTCTCTGAGGCATCTCTCTCAAGATTTTGGTTTGAAAATTCTTTTTAAAAGCAGTGTATATGTGGTTTGATATGGTCTTCACTTACTGATAATTGGATAGATATTGTGGCATCTCAACATTTGAATGGTCTTTTGTACCCTTTCTACAATTTGTGAATTTACTGCATTTTATCTATATAACTTTCAAAGTTGTTGATTAGATTCAATGACTGCCTTAACTGTGTATTTTATTCAGAAAATTTGGTCATTTGAACGATACACAGATTGTGTGTGCATGTGTGAGTTTCAGGGCAACTGCTTCTTACAAATATTTCTTCTTCATCTGTAGTTTTTTTTTAAGCATCACAATGGATTTGAAATGAACACTTATACAGTATGGCCCAAAAGTCTTTTTTAATTTAACAAAGATTATTTTAGAAATTATATATTTTTTAGAAATTCTATTATTTTAGATAATATATCAGCATAACAATTAGAATTGTTCGAATGTAACTAAATTAACATCAGATGTCTCAAATGTCACTCAGATTTGCTTGATTAGTGACTGTTTAAACTCGATACTATCCCCATCCCAGTTTTTACATTTTTGTGTATTTTTTCAGTATATCATTCAAAAGATGTTAATACTTTTTTCAGCCATGAAACATTAAATTGATCAAAAGTGACAGTGAAGACTTTTAAAAGTCTATTTCAAATAAATGCATCTATTGATCAAAGAATCCTGAAAAATAAAGGTATCACGTTTTCCACATAAATATTAAGCGGCAGAACTGTTTTCAGTACTGCTAATAATAAGAAATGTTTCATGTGACACTAAAGACCGAAAATTCAGCATTGCCTTCATAGAAATATATTTTAAAATGTATAAGTTATTTTAAATTGTAATAACATTTCACAATATTACTGTTTTTACTTTATCAAATAAATGCTTTATAAGTGAGCATTAGTTTCTTTCAGAAACAGTAAAAAAAAAAAAATAGAAGAATATACAGACTTACCAACTTTTGAATGCTAGTGTATGTCCAAGGGAGTTGTTTTGTGTAAGCATGTGAGGTTCTCTTAAGGATAGTTATGAATATTTAGTGTCAATAACAGAGTTAAACCCCCCTTGAATTTGATCTAGCTGAACATGTGAATGAGAAAGTGTTTCCAACATTAGGCTATTACTTTCCCCAAGGCTCTATTAACATTTTACTCGGATGTTGATTATTCCCTTGGGTTGGTGCAAGGACAGGTCCAGGATAAGATTTGAGCCTCCCATTCATCACACCAACAGACCCGCCCACTTCCCATGTTATTGAGTGCTTACATGAAGATGAACAATAAATGCAAAGACCTCAGTTGCTCTCCAGAGAATATGACTAATGCGTTTGTCTTGTGCTTTGTGGTGATTTACACGGAATTCTTCTGGGAGAGAGTGAGAGAAACAAACTATCGAATTATTTATTTGTGGCTTCAGTTTATTCATAACATTTTTGAATCAATAAATGTAGAGGAATATTGTTTTATTGATTTCTCTCAGGATGCCCTTGAATGCATGTCTCTCTGTTTTTCTGTCTCTCTTTCTCTTTTATCCCATCTCTCATTTCCACTCATGCACACACATATTCCATGGTCTCATTATCCGATGTCTCAGGACACGTGCACAGATCAGATACACACATTTGTAAAAGTAAATGTTGTGGGGATATGGGTGTAATGATGTTAGCTCATGAATCCTTGGTGCTTATTGAGGGGAAGGGCCACGGAGCAATCTCATGGGAGGCGTCTGTGCGATTTCCTCTGTGATTGAAATCCATTAGAAGTTCCTGTATCTGTGATACAGGCAGCATTGGCGGAGATACACTGATCGAGGGGAGGGCAGGCGGAGTGTCGTTGTATGCTATAAATCACAGTCCTATTTTGTGTTTGTCAGTCATGGGCTGCAGATTTAGAAAATCTTCTTAAATCCTACAAAGGCACAGTTTGCCCCCTAAAACCAAACCAAAGACCTCCATGTAACAGAAGGGTTACGTCTTTCTTTCTTTCTTTCTTTCTTTCTTTCTTTCTTTCTTTCTTTCTTTCTTTCTTTCTTTCTTTCTTTCTTTCTTTCTTTCTTTCTTTCTTTCTTTCTTTCTATCCTTCATGGTCTGTGCAGACCTTCTCAGAGGCAGTAAATGCAGTATCCCACTGTGTTCACTCAAAAAGCCTCTCATGGAAAATGCACATTGTGAGATACAATGGCCAATCTTTCTGACATTTGCCAATTGCCCCCAGATTTCCTCTTGGCAAAAAATCTACTTAAACTGTCAAGCATGTGTGCCGGGCTTAAGCGAATATGTCAAGCCACCGCATTCGCTCAAATTGAGAAAACCTAAACTGTCCAAGGCTAGCTGCTGTTTGAGTGGGGTGTTGGTTTGTATTCGAATTAAAAAAAAAACATCCCCATCATCGCTTTCACTTATTTGAAATGAGCGGAGGCTGAAATCTTGACAGCAACGCATTCTAGCTTGATTGGACTCTTACATCTTCATAGTTAGTGCAGAGCTGGATGGACTAGGAAGATTGAATTTCTGCAAATATTTAAACTGTAAAGTCAAGTGAACTGCACAATATGCATGATCTCACTGGCTATGTTACCGTTCAACTGTATTTACTGACAGTTGATTTAGGAGAGACTCTTCAATTGTCCTGTTCATACAATATTTTATGTCTGTATAAACAAATACCTAAAGGGAATTTTTACATGCTTGTGACTTAACCATATAGTGACAGTGGCTTCAATAATTCCAGAAGGTTATATAATAATTTAAACAAAGTTATATAATAAACAAATTCAGCTAATGAGTCAATCAACTAATGCACAAGTCTAGGAAATTTAAAAATGGTGTATTTCAATGTGACTTGAACTGTTTCTGATTGCAGTTTTAAATAGCAGATTTATTAAGATTAATTTTTAGTGGGGTTTTTTGGAACTCAGGTCATACAGGTATGTGGGACTATGTGTTCGAGGGCAATTGGCTCCAACTGGTTTTGCTTTTTTAGAGTTGGAATTGAATGCAGCTGATGAATAACCTTAAGGTCATGAAAATGTAACAGAAGTAGAGACAGATCTTTTCTTCCATATGGTGCATACATCTGAGTGTACATCCGAGTGATCAAAAAAGAAAAAAAGTAGAGCGTGGACTTGGTTTTATCCATCAGTTGTTGATTGTATGGAGGATGATCTAAGATTATGAGCTTGCAGTCGATTGTAAGAAAGGAGCTGGGTGGTTAAAATGATTGTAGAAGTTCCACAAATACGCCACCAGAGAAAAGTCTGTCGTTTTGCTGGATTTTTCTTTTTCTTTTTTTGAAACATGCATGGGTGAATCATTCTGTTGGTGAGAAACCAGGGCTAATCTGTTAACAAATGCATGACATTAATCTGCATCTACCATTTCCTGCACTAAGCATTTTGTTTCCCTCTCCGCAGGCTCGTCTGTACATATGCTCACTCACCCTTGAGAGACAATCTTACAGAAGACTAGATTAGTTACTCCTCAGACAAAGGGCTGTGTGCAGAGGTTGACGGCCTTAATTCATTGTCATTAGCAAAGAACGCATAGTCCTTTTCAAACTCATTAGCTGATAAAAAACACCTTGTGATTCCCATTAAAATCCTCATCCGTCCTTCTTCAGCACAAAGGCTTTTCTCCTTCACCATGCATCTCTGCACATCCTCCAACGGCTCTCCGGACAGGACAATAAACGACGGCTTTTATGTTTGACTGAGGGACACATTTGGGGCTAGCAATAATAAAGAATGGCTGTGATGCATGATACATGCCTCTGTTTGTTGACAATTAAAGCCTAGTGCTGCCAGGGTGACAGAGCGTCACAAATCATCCGTTTCTTTCGGGCATTAGTTTAAACGATTTAACACATGATGATGGAATGATTTAGATATTTACGTTTTCCAAATAGCATGAATAATGTTAATGAAAAATAACAGAAAAATGACTATGAACAGAGTTTGTAATATACATCAATCCTGGAAAAATCCAGATTTAACAACCAGAGTACCTATTTTTGTGCTTTTGTGTAATTTTGTGCACCAAAGTACAAAACAACTCTGACCTCCTGGTAGAATATCCATTTATTCAAATTCAAAAGACAAAAAGAAATACACATTTGTGCTGTCTGCAGTCTGTGAACAACTCTGCATATATACACTTTATACAGTCATATATATTTATAATCTCATTATTTAGTAAAACAGTACACCATTCCCCTGTAACTGTACCCATGAATAATAAATCCCAATCCTCCCCTTCACAGCCCATTAGTTTGGCATTTTAAGATGTAAAAAACACATTTGTTTTGAGGTTTTCAAAAACATTCATTCAAGGATGCGCCTTGTGGTAAAATTCAAGTGAACGTTTTCTATCCAACCCAGAATCTTTCAGCCAATAACTCAAATGGAGCCTACAAAATAAGGGCAATAGCACTGGCTATTAGTGCAATCCACTCGAATGAAGATGTGAAAGAGAGGAGAGCCAAGTCCCCAACAGCAGCATTTGCATCTACGAGCCCCTTTCGCTCTAAGTGGGCACTTTAAATTCCAGAAGTCACACCTGAGCACATGGTTTTAGCACTGACGGCATTTCTGGAGTGAATATGCCTTTAAAATACACTTCTAGTGTGAGTATGACAGGTGGTTTTGTTTAAAATTAGGAGATATAAGGAAAGAAAAGAAGCCGTAATATGAACAAGTGGCATAACCAGGAGCGATTACAGGTTGGCGTGGATGTCCTCGTGTCGCAGCACTTTGTAGGTGATCCAGTAGAAGACGTTGAATATGAGGAAGCTGAGAGGAAATACTGCTCTGGATATGGTATCGATTCGCTTGGCTCGGTCCACAAACCGCTTCCGGATGGCGTCTCCGTCGTACAGCACTTGCACTGGGGGTGGTGGGGCGAACACGGTGGACGCCTCCACAGTTGTCCCATCTTTAGCTTGTAAGCAATGGCCCAGTCCGTACCCACGGAAGTAAAAGCCACGGCTTTCTCGAACAATCTCTTCCTCCTTTAACAGAAGAAAAGCATTCTTAGTGTTTTTAGTGCCAGGCATCAAAGAAAATTTCACATACTGGTTTAGTTTTTTTAGAGAGGGGGTAGTTATACTGAACTGTAGATATGTAAAAAGTCAAAAGTCATTGCTTTTATGAATGCTACCTATGAAGCTTCATTCAGATCCTTTTTATGTTTTGTTCCCCCCCGGATCATATTATTATAACACAAAATAAGCTTGTTTTTTTTATAGGCCTAACCCTTATAATCAAGTTTATATGTATTTTTTTATTTATTTTATTATTATTATTATTTACCATGGTCCATATCTGCCAGTAAGGTACATTTATTTTTCTTACCTCATTTAGCAGATTTGTTTTTTGTTTTAAGCATAAACTCACTTAATTTTGATACATTTCTTAATATTTTGTCATTTTTCAAGTAAATGAATCCTGATTTAGGAATGTTTAGATATTTATATTGGGAAACATGAAAAAATTACTGAGTAAGTAAATCACTTTTTGCAGTGTAGTTTTTCCTTTTTCTTTTTTTTTTTTTTCGGTGCCAAAAAAGTCATTATGTAGTTATTTCATGACAATTTCCCTCCCTCTGTCTGACGCTAGAATGAAACGGACTGTTTTGAACAATTACTTAAAAGTGAAAGGATTCTGCATTTTTCTCTCTTTCCTCCATCCATACTATGTTACCAACCAAGTTTGATGTTGTTGTTCGATGTCAGTTGTATATCTGCCGGCAAGACAGAATGCGCTCAACATAATGGAACAAAACACAAATACATCAAGATGTTTAATTTTGTCCTTTTTTTTTTTTTTTTTTTACAGTTGAACGGTTTTTAATTTGACACAGCATCATGATTTTTTTAAATGACAATTTAAAAATCAGGAAAGATGGACGCAAGAGCGCTTCCTGCATGGTTTCCTGACAATAAAGAAGACTGTATGTTCTTTAGTATTCTACTTGGTCTACTTTTCCACATGTAGCACTTTGGCCTAGTTCTTGCCTCTAATGCCAAATAAATTAGTCATTTGAATCAGTTTATCTGTCAATCTTTGACAAATTACCCCTTTCCTCGAGAGGATAAGAAGATTAAGTTCTCGTTTAGTTCTTCATTAAATCCTCTGCTTGCACCTAAAAACAATCCAGTCAATCACATGCCTAGAACTAATGATGTGTTTGGTTAAAGATAAAGACACCATTTAAAGTGAGTTTAAAGTCACCTATGAACACAGTTTGGGTCAGTGCTTACCTTATTAATCATGGCCAGGCCGTGTCCAGACTCAGAGTCTGAGTCTAGCGTGTAAAAAGAACTCTGCTGCAAAAACGTTTCAGTATGAAACAAGTCAGTTCCATATGTATGAGGACTGAGGGGTGAATACTACACAATGAGGGTCACTCAACATGGCCACAAGAAAAGAAACCATACTAGGTGGAGGTATAAGCACACTTGAGCAATACTCTGTGCATTTATGTATTTAGCTATTATTAATCATTTAAAAATTAGCTTAAATACATATATGCTGAATTTCCAACAAAATTTCATGGCAATTCATAATATTTTACGTTTTGGCGAATTGATGGCTAATTTGTGTGAATTCGTCCATTTTTGTATGATCTGCTGACGCCCCAGTGACGGGTATGTTTAGGGGTGGGGTTAGTGGTGGATCTTCATGCTTACTTTTTTCTACTTATCATACGTTTTTGTACAATTCACATTGCATGAATTCATATGAAATCGCCACTTTGTAACAATTACATTTTCCGTGAGATCATGTTGGAATTTGGTGTTATTTAAATCGCTGTACACATTTAAGGGGTACGGAAAATATGTGAATACTAATGTCCCGTTTTACATCTGGCATTAACATCCATTTCTAATCAAGTGGTCACATGAGATGCATTACTATAAGGAATAAACGACAATTGTAAGCGGTTCACTTATGAAGTGTATTCATACCAGCTGTGAACTGGGCCAGTAGGACGGAGGGGGTTCTGGGTTTATGGGACTCAAGTGTTTGCCCATGGGCAAATAAGATAGGGGACACAGATGTTTTTTTTTACCCTGGCACAGGTGTTGCAGTGCTGGTTGAGTTTGCTGGTGCTGTTCCCAGGGAGCTTGTTCACTCTCCACAGTGAGTCAAAGCTTCCTGCAGGCTGCCTGGCTCGAACCTCCATCAAGGAAGAATGAAATGTTTTGTTTCTTAGTTCCTCGTATATAACAGTTTGGAACATCTGTCTTTTTCTTTCCCTAAATTAACTTCTGGGGATCAATAGAGCACATCCATCCATCTATCCATCAATCTGTCATTCTTATGTATCTTGCACAGTTCAGTGCACTTTCAACCATAACATTTCTAGGCAGGCTGAGCAGACTCATTTTCATTAATATTGGCAACTGTGTAAATACTTCAACAAGAATTTAACAGCTATCAAGCCGCTGCTCTCCAACACCATCCACGTTGCTAGGCAACACTGCTTATGAGTGTACACTTCTTTGCAGGTTGATGAGGGACACTCCAATAAAGTGCACATACTCAAGCTAAATCCGACCGTCACAGCAAAACTTGATAAAGTCCTAAGACAAGAGGATAATGTTCATGCTGATGTTTAAATCAGACACAAATAGCTTATTACTGGGTCACAATGATTAACTAATCGACTAGTTGTCCAAGATCTGGGATAACTTGATCTAGATTTTTAGATTTCCGTGGTGGTGCTTTAGCTGTTAAACAGTTTGCATCCCCTTTAAAGTACAGCTACAGGCTTACACAGTTGGAGAGACGTATTTTACCATTGTGGCAATTTTTTTTCCTTTTTTTTGTTTGTTTGTGATGTTTTTAGGACGTGTGCCAAGTTAAAAATAAAGTTAAACTTTTAAAAATGCATCGAGGCACCTCCAGTCTGTTCCATTTCATTGTGCTCCAACTAGATGTTTTTGAACGCAGCAACGCTCATTGTGGTTATTGTTAACTAAAACAATTAATATATATATATATATATGTATATATGTAAATGGAAAAAGTACACAAAAATATTAAAGCTGATTCAAAATATCAAATAATATATTAGTATAAATAATACTGAAATAACACTGGCAATGTGTCTTATTTAAACCCCCCTAAGCAATGCATCCCATGAATCTGAAACCAGTGTAATTAAACAGGGCTATCTTACATCCAATAGTTAACCAGTCATTCAGGCAACTCACAATTGGTAATTTTGAAAATATGTCCCTAAAACAGGCACGATCCTCTCACGACCCATTTGTTAGTGTTTTCTTGAGCAGGAAAATGTGGCCTAATTTGTCTATAGTGTTATTAAGGCAAGATGAAGCCAAGGATTTGTTGTATTGATTATCCTGGCCAGTAGTTGGTCCATCAGCCTAACAGCTCTCTCAGCCAGTGACCCATGCATCGATACCACCCAGATTGATCGTTCAGACCAGAGACTTTCTTGGCGGGAGAGAACAGGACAAAGAGTAATAGCCGCCAAGATCTCCGAGGCAGGAGGGGGAGGAGAACTCGCTCATTCTTAAAAGGAGTTATTCTCATTTTTCTCTCATTATTGATTCAGATTCAGCGAACACACTCGTAAATCTCCAGCACTGTGAGCTTGGACAGCAAGTGCTTTTGTACAAGCTCGGAAAGTGCCCTAGATGTTTTAGCCAACAGTTTTAAATGTGATTGTTGGGCTTTGATATTTACTAGTCAATAATTTTATATTGCAGAATTTATAGAAATTAGATTTAAAATCTGTTAAACACATTTCATGTGTTAAGAGTGATTTGACTCTCCGAAGCCCTGGGGGCATTTTCTAAGCTTTTCGTTTAGAAGCTTCTTTTTAGCATTTCAGGCAGTGTCTGTGATCTCGGATCAGGAAGCAGGTTGTTGGCCTTTGGAAATTGGCTGTAGCGAGGCTTTACAAGGTGGCACAAATGGTGGGCTCAACACGTGGGACTGCTCACTATGGAAACAGCCTGATCTGAATTCCCCCACACGAGATGTGACAGCCAGCTGTAGTGTGGCCGTTGCCAGTATTTGGATGTGGCTGAGCACAATGAGAAGAGATGCGAGTTAAAGTGTAATCCAGGGTGACAGAACAGCCTGTATTTGTTTGTGTGTGTGTGTGTGTATGTGCATGCGAGTGTGTTCATCGCACTTACTATTCTCTGCCTTCGCTGCTTCTTGCGCAGCCTGATGAATTCTTTGTGTTGCCTTGAGACGAAGTTGACTGCTGCGTACTCCAACAATGCAGCAAACACGAACAGCAGACAAACGGCCATCCAGATGTCAATGGCCTTCACGTAGGACACCTGGGATGCACAAGGTCAGAGCAACATCAATAGATAATCAATAATGGCATTGCTAGGAATAATGAGGTTGTGTTGACTTTGGACATACTTTTCATAAGCCAATCAAAACAGCATATTTTACATAGGGCATTAGGGCTACATCTGAAGAGGACATTATTTGAATTAATATTTAAAAAGCGCTTACATTTATAAACAAGTAGGCTAAATATAGGCAAAAAAGAACGAAAAAAAACCATTTCATAATTTAAAACGTGGTCAGTGCAAGTATACAATTAAGTTAACATGTTTAATTTACATTTAGTTTATGTTTAACTTGTGTTCAATTCATGTAAAAAACAAACAAAAACAAACATCCAATCTATTTTTTTCTTGCTAGGTTCACACAAATGTCAAGTTTATGTCAAACCTCTGTGTTATTTCTCAGTAGGTCGCCTTGTTCTGCAGCACGTGCGCGTGCACGTTGACTACGTCTGACCTGACAAGAGTGGCGGGTTTTCCTGTGTTTTTTTCCTGATGTGGCTTAAGTGGTTCACAAACAGTGACCATTCATTCACACCGAAAGCGTTCAAAAACGCGAGCCCATGCGCCAGACGACGAAAAAGCAGCTAGACGTGGCGCAGCGGTCAGACATGTAGGTCTACCTACTGCATGTTTACATGTGTGAACCAGCTCTAGGAGTCAATAATATATATATTTTTCTAGTTCTTATATACAGGAATCATGTAAGTGACCGTTTTTGATTCAAAAAAGTAATCAAAGTAATCAAAAGTAAGCAATGCATTGTTGTAGCCTAACTTACATTTAAGTTAATCGGAATAAAGTTGAAAGAATACCCCAAATCATAATTGCAACCAGTCACATGTTTATTAGACCTATTTAAACCTATTTATGTTCACCTGAAAATGAAAATTCTGTTTTCATTCACTTATATTGTTTTAAAAGTGTAAGTTATAATTCACAAAATGTAATGTAAAAGAGTAATCCTGTCCTCTCAGGCTGCCAAACACCAAAAAGCACCATAAAAGTATTATAAAAGTACTTTATATGACTCAATTAAGTTATCTGAAGCCATAATAAAGCTTTATGTGAGGAACAGTTTGCAAGCACCCTTTTTAAGGCGAGACACTAGGTGAATAGGGTAACATTTTTAACTAGCAGATATTACCATGAAACTTTCCCAGTTGATTACCTACATTAAGATGAGAAAAAAAATGTATTACAAGTTTTCTGTAATTTAATGTTTAAATATGCAAAATAGGCTATACCTAATTAAATATGCGCTAATTTGCATATATTTTAAAAATCTGAGTATTGAATAAAGCCAGGTTCAAAATAATTTTTTCATTGTGTTCACATATTAGATGGGGGAAAAAATACAGAGGGATTTATGGATATCTACTTTTGTTATCCTGTAAATCAGAATATACTGTCAATAGCCTTAAAAAAAATATTTTCGACATGTTTTTTGGAATAAAATGTTATATAAATCAGGCTAGGAATAATATATTTACAAATCCCTCTGTAAATGTCTTCATAATATAACTAGGTACAAGACTGGAAAGTTTGGTGTATATAGGTGCTACTGAAATGGAGATTTCGGACTTGGAGAATGAGAGAAAAGTCATTTTGAGAAAACGGGCTTTAAAGATTTATCATCAGCCAATGAGATTGCGCATTCAGCCCTTTTACTTTCACGATTGGTTGCTGATAAAAAGGAAATGACCATATTTGGATCCGACAGCATTGTACAGGAGAGAGAGCTTTCCAGCGGTGTATGTGATGACAGGGAGCAGACAGCGATCGCGGAGCAGCATGTTGATTAAGAACGCCAACTTTTGTTGAATTTATGAGAAATCTACAGACGCAAACAGACAAAGTGTAGTAAAATAAAGACCTAAATGTGCATTTCGGACTTCGGAAGTCTGAAAGAAGACATGTTATTGAAGACAAATATCCAAAAATCTCAAAATTGACCAGTAAAAAACCCCTGATGATTTTGCCTGCCGTGTCTCGCCTTAAACCTAAAATGACAAATGGGACACCCTACGGTCTCGTAGACAACCATTGTAAGTCCACAAGACCTTAAGTGCATATGAAGTGTGTCATTTGGGACAGGGCCCATGAGACTGTATGTGTCCCATGTCAATTTAGGTGTCAGAAGGTTGCTTGCGACCGCCCCCTTTGTGGCCGATATGCGCCCTCGCTTCGCACTTTTGCTGAGCCCGCACTGAAGCAAGCTCTGCAGCAGACTTCTTCCGGACAGTCAAAGCTGTGTTACGTCACGAAAGTGTGGACTCATAGGAAGACCCTGAGTGCTTAGGATGCCATTTTAGACAGGGCCGGGCGAGGGAGGTTTATTTGGACAGGTCCTCGACCCCTTGATTTTGACCGATTGAGCGAGTCTACTTAATATGTACACTTCAGGCAGATCCATAGACCACAATGCAACACGATTGTGATGTCACAGCAGATAATGCTTAATTAACCGCATAATACTTGTAGCTACCTTAAAAGCTGACTGTTTTTAGCGCAATTTTCCTACGGACAAAATTGCGATTGTTAACTCATGATTTCTGTTCTGTCTGTGCGCACCAATCTTGCACTTCTATCTCCTCCTCAACCAGACCACCTAGAGACTTCGGGTTTTCGGCATTATGTTAAGGAAGGTCTAATCTCGGGAACACACACACAAAAAAAAAAAAAAAAAAAAAAAAAAAAAAAAAACCATAAAAAGATTTACTATCTCTTAGTGTTGTGATACCATGACGTCAGAAAATTGCGCTAAAACACTCACTGAGTTTTTATTACTTGTTTTTTTTACACTGTCATAATGTATTGTATTGTTACCATTTTTGTTTGTGTAATTTTTGCGTAAAACGTAAAACAAATTCATAAGGAAAAAAACTGCAGATTCCTGTGATCAAGGGCTTAGAGCGTTCCATTGAACACATTGCAAGGGTTCCGCCAGTAGTGGACACTCGTGCAACGTAAGCAATAACGTACATCTGAGTAAACAAGGCGGAGAGAAGATGGCGAGGGAAGGGCATAAAAGAATGGACAAAAATGCGTTCCCAAAAGCATTGTAAGCCTAAGTAGATCGTAGAGCCTTGCCACCAATTGTCTCTGTGATCAAATTAGTTCACGACGATGCTTTTAAAAAACGCAGTGCTGATCTAATAGTAGTCTGATTTCTGATTAATGTAAAATCTGAAATTATAATTTGGCAACAGATTACTGAGGACAGTAAAAATTGCATCCCCCCCCCCCCCCCCCCCCCCCCCCCCTTTATGTAACCGTTAAGGAACTGGAATTCGTTGAGAGGAATCGTGTTTAGAACAACACAACAAACAAACAAAAAAATAATATAAATTTTTTAATATACAGAATTCATTCATTTTTTTTGCGAACAAATCTTTAAACAGAAGCAAGTGCTCTTCGACATCCTTTTAATAGTTAAAATAGTCACTAATAAAATAGGCAAGCTTATTCTCACCTCTCTCTGCTCTCGTGTTCATTGATTGTCTCATTATTTCACACATTATCCAATAAGTGCACTGGTTTCTGAAATGTTTCTCTTTTTTTTCTCTTAGAACTGAGTAATTTTGGTTATGTTACCTTGGGTAGAGAGGCTCGTGAACCGGAGCTCTGGGTAGTCATGGTCAGCACAGTGGTGATACCCAAGCCTACCCGAGCAGGGGCAGCATCCATGTTGATCCAGAAAGACACCCAAGACAGAATGACAATCAGCAGGCTGGGGATGTACATCTGAATGAGATAGTAGCCCATCTGTCTCTCTAAGTGAAACTTCACCTCAATACAGGTGAATTTACCTGGGAGAACACAAAGAGTTTCATAGGTAAGTAACTATGTATAGCAACTTTTAATGTATTGTTGTTTACACCTGGTTAATTATTATTGTCATATCGCTGGTTTATGGACAACACCATACATGCCTTTAAAAATTCATTAGAGGACCTTGAAATCAATTCTGTTTGCAACAGTGTACAGTATATGATGATTTTTTTAATATAGAATATTGTTTGATATGCGTGAAGGTTGTAGTGGAACGTGTACCTGTGTTGTAATGCTTAGTGCAGTAGCCAAGATCTTTTTCCTCCTTTAGTAAAAACTGAGGAAGAGTCAAATCATCCGCCACCTGCACTGGGCTATCAGAAAGCCACTCGAAGATCAGATCGTTCATGGTGTAGCCAACTGTGAAAAGGGATAGAGAATGAAATAGAAAAATGCATATCTGTGCATAAAAGTGTGAATTGCAACTGTCAAGCTTCCACTCTCATCCCATACTTTGTACACTGCATAAAAGGTCATCTGACAGACAACAAACCAAAGGGGTAGATTGATAGATTGAATATCTGGTACAGACCTTTGTATAGTGAAGATGTTTATATACTCTGGATTATTACATCCGACATATGACCAACATGAAGTATTTGAGCAAATTAATTGGAAATCTGTCTTTCTTATATTATTTTTTTCCTTATCCATGCTACTTGCCTCAAATTTTTCACATCCCCCACATCATTTCTAACAGGTCTCTCTCTGTAGAACACGTTGAGATTAGGGGCCTATTAAAAATGCATGAAGCATGCAATAACAGTGTAGAATACTTGACAAATCTGAATAATATTGATGTCTATCAGAGACCCTCAGGGATTTACTAAGACATCTATTATTCACAAATCTCCCCGTCCCCTTCCGTCTTCAAAACAACAAACCAATGAAAAAAGCATGAAGACTGAAAGTCCTTGAATGTCATGGTGTCTTTGAAAAGTTTGGTGTGGTTCCAAACATTGCATTCAGACTAATACAAGAAATATGAATGTATTTCCAAGATGAGAAAGGATTTTATTTAGCCTATTCTAGCCTCAATTGTCAATATAAAAAAGGTATTATTTGCAATATATTCTTCAGTGCATCATAATCCTTCAGAAATCAGTCTGATATGTTTATTTTTTATTTATTATTATCTATATTAAAAGCAGTTGTGCAGTAATTTGTGGAAACTGCATTTTTTTGGGGGGGGATTATTTGAATGCAAAGGTCAAAGAAACAGAAACACACACACACACACACACATTTTGATCAATTTAATGCATTCTTGCTCAATGAAAGTATTAGTGTTTTTGAAAAAAACTGACCCCAAAGTTTTGAACAGTGGTGTACTGTAAATTTCAGATAAAGACTTTCTTTATGCGTTCCATGGTCACTCTTGGTCATGTAAGCATAATTGATTTTTGTGCCCTTTATAATCCACAAAAGCACCAATTAATCTAAAAAATATAATATAATATAATATATTTTAATATATATAGTATAATACCTAAAAAACATTCATTTATGAAGCCTTTATACTAAACTTTACATTAATATTCCATTTGTCTACTTTCTGCTTCATTTTTTTTTTGTGCCTTTGTCATCGTGCTTTTCCACTTGTATTTCCACATATCTTCCCTTGACACTTTTGCATACCAAGTGCCCCAAACATATTCTCTTTGCCCCAAACTTATTCCTCCTCTGTTTTTTTGCTTACACCTTGGCTTTAACACTCCAGCATCAGATTTCTCTACCTGGATGTGTCCTTCCCAGACAAGGTGATCCCACCCCTCGGCAATGTCCCAACACTCGTCAAAACGGTGTTCAGCGGGCCCTTTCAAAGCCCTAAAAAGGTGCTCTTGACTAATCGGAAATGATTATGCCCTCAGTAACGGCTTTTGTTAGACAGTAAACCTGCCCGTCTTCCTGTGTGTGTCTCACTCTGTCTGACCCCACTCCTTAGAAGAGGGCGATTTTAACTGCGGCTACAGAGGAGGGCTTTTTCCACTCATTGAATAAATACTGTAGACATACAGAGGACGCAGAAAGGACAGTAAAACAATATCTTGTAGTGTGTCCCCTAAATCTTTTAAACCATATGAGTCACTTAATGTAGAGGTGCTGCCTTTGGTCACCACACATAAATCAAATAATCCAAAAGGCAAATCCAGATGTAAAGCTAAGTGGCATCTGCAGTGCATTTCTGTATTACATGGATATCTCATTTGGCTCCTCTTGTGGTTAGAAAGGGGAGTTCTTTTGTCTTAGGGATGTGGAATTAAAAGCCTCTTGGGCAAATGAGGTGGGCCACATAATAAAGGGGACACAAAATGAAAGTTTCATTATTGATATCCTTTAAATTGGTTCTAGGAGTTAAGATGCTATCTGCTCTCAGGGCACTGGGGTGGTGAATTATCTATTTCTTTGCCTGCCTCTTCCTTTTATCAAGGTAATAAGGAAGGGCACTAGACACTACACACATTTTTAAAATGAGGATGCTGTATCATTGAAACTTCCTTTTGCCGATTCTTCTTCTTTTTTGTGCAGTGAGACATAGAAAACTGTTTTGAGTAATCGCTTTTCTACACTTTTTTTCAAATCCCACAATGCTCAGGGTTATCGGGCTCACAAGTAGAAAAAGAAAAAAGTTAATTGTCATTGCCCGTCTTAACAGGATATAAATGGCAACAGTTCATGATATGCTCTACCATTCAAAAGTTAGGGGTTAGCAACTTTCTATAAGAATCCTGAAAAAAGAGAGTTTCCACAAAAAAATTAAGCAGTGCAATGGTTTTCAACTGTGATGATGATAATAATGATAAATGTTTCTTGAGCACCAAATCAGCATATTGATTTCTGAAGAATCATGCGACACTGAAGACTGGAGTTAAAGGGGGGGGTACAATGGTGTTTCATGTATTCAGAGTTGTTTACAGTATTAAAGAGATAGATTCTCAAGCTAAACATGGGCAAAGTTTTAAAAAAAATATTTTGGACGAATAACGGAGAATTTCTATGCTGAAAATCTTACTTCCGGGTTGGTACAAGTTTCGGCTGGTTTTTTTTAGATCGTGGATCTAATGACGTAGATCAGAGTGCAACTCCTTATATGAGCATTTCTCCCGGAAAAGCTCGCCCGCGCGCACGTCGACCAGAGGAGAGCGAGACCGCGCACATCAACGCGCTTCAACAGGAAATCATCGGCAGCGCTGCATAGGATTTGTTCAAGAATGTCTCCAAAAAAGTGTGTATTTGGATGTGAGGGAAAGCTTACCGTGTTCAGTTTTCCAAAGAACCCAGTGTTACAGGAACAGTGGATGCAGTTTGTTTTTCCGGGGCAGCAACGGAGTGTAGGAAGTGCGGTTGTGTGTTCTGGTCGTTTCAGTGACGAATGTTTTATTAACAAGGCTCAGGTCGACGCTGGATTTGCAAATCGTTTGCTATTAAAACGTGGAGCGGTCCCAGTGATAAAAGACCCCATTCATGTAAGTACAACTGGATCAGATTTCTGTCTTTTGCTGGAAATCAAGAACTACCGCTTGACTCTATAGCTCCGCCTCCAGGACCTCGGCTTTTTCCGGAGAGAATCGGAAAGCTGTATTTTTCTTTTCTAAATATAATAAAACTAAACACTTTTTTGAGATATTAAGGATGCACCACTACTCTATAGGTACTCAAGATTAACATGAGATTAGGTGAAACTGTGCATGTTATGTAACGTTACCCTTTAAGGATGCTGAAAATGTAGCGCTGGAATCACAGGAATAAATTATATTTTATAATAAAATAGAAAACAGTTATTTTAAATTGTTTTATTACTTCACAATATTACTGTTTTAACTGTATTTTTGATCAAATAAATGCGGCCTTGGTCAGCATAAGAGACTTTTAGAGAAACATGTAGAGTTATGCGTTTACTGCGTTTCAACTTCATGGCTATTGCTATCGTGCATTTATTAAAACAGTGTCACAAGAATCGGAAGCAGCAAAGTGTGAAGCGGGGAAGGCGAGGAGAGATGGGGGAGGGAGAGATGAAGAGTAGAATAAGAGTACTCACAGCTCTCTAGCTGCATGGTACAAGTCTGAATGTCCATTGGGAAATTCTTCAAGTCCATGGGACAAGACAGGATGAGTGTTAGCCTGAGACAGAGCGCAAAACAGGAAAGCAGAAAGTGAGGAATAGTCAGTAGAAAGAGTGAAACCACAAAAGGCAGAGAGAGACCAAAAAATAGTTAGCAAGGAACACTGAGGAGGAGAAGCAGAAGCAAAGAAGATAGTTGAAAAAAGTTAGTTGTCATTATTTACTCTTGTTTCTTGGCCCTCATGTCTCGAATATCTGACCACTCTTTTGCAATAGAATTAAAGTGAAGGACGACGCCTCAAGCTTCAAAATTACATTTTACAAAAAAATAAAATAAAAAATAAAAAAACCTTCAGAAGATTTTGAATATAGTGCATAAGTTGTATGGACTACTTTTATGATACTTCATAATATTTAACCTTGAAAGCTCTAGACCCCAGTAATTGAAATTGCATCTATAAAACAACCAGTACATTCTTTAAAATATCTTCTTTTGTGTTCCACAAAGGTTTGGAGCAACATGAGTTTTTATTTATGCATGAATAATTAGTGTAGTAGAGGCAGAATTACAATTTCAGAACGCACCATTAATCAAAATCCCAGTTTATACTGTCTCCGCATGAGTACAGATCTATGGTCGTACACTTTTTCCCTTTGATTTGTGATTACAAAGTGAATCCCTAAATGTGGTGTGAATTGCTCAGTTTTTATCACATGCCTTCTTAGTAAGAGCAAACTATCTTTTCTTTACTCTTGTTTATCATGTGGCTGTTACATTAAAGTTTTAGCCATAAAGATCAGTCGCCGCTATTAGAAACGTTGGATAGAGGAAACAGTGTAATTACCTGCTGTAATGCAATGTCTCAGAGAAAGACAAAGCCACCAGTGCTTTTTTGAGGAGCCCATTTCTTTTGTGCTGTGATAACCCTAAATTCAAACCCCAAAATATCCACACTTACACACACTGATGTGGAGACCTTTTTAGGCTCTTTAACACGTGATTTTTTTCCCTCCTCCTTGTAGTTTCCAAAGTGGGACCAGGGCATGATAAATTGCAATCAGGGAAGGGCAGTATTTATGACATGTATTTCAAATACGTATTTCAAATATAAATTTGTATTTGATAGGGTTGATGAAAATGTTATTTTTGTTATTTTTTAAATACTGTAAAAGTAAGAAGTCTACATGATGACATCATAAAAATGCGGATTGTGCCTACTCAGTAGTTTGCCCAGACTTGTTGAGATCAGAACAGAAAATTGATCCATATGGAAGAAGGTGGTCAAGGTAAGAAACGTGCAGGCTGTCAGCTTTCCATACATTTTTTGCATAAATTGGTATAATTTTGTAACAGTTCATGTTAAGTTTTGGTGTTTGTTTTAGTAGCCTTGGCTAAATAGTTTACCAATTTACATAATGTTCTTGAAAACTTTTATACCGAGCAGCAGCCCCACAGTTAACGTTAGCTTGCTACTTTCATGTTAAGATCCTTGGTTGTGCATGGAAATAATTATAATAAAGCTTGAATGACTAGCTGACACATAATATATTATTATGTTTATGATTAACAATCAAATGATTAATTAGTTAGAAACTAGTTGCTATTAATAAAGGTGCCTTCAGTTGTCTTCTTATGAATGACTTGTTTGTCAGTAGTGGCTTTCGCACCAGAGGAACCTTTTCATAGTTCCTAGGACTATTGGCGGAAGTACCCGGATTTTGATGTGTTCGCACCACAGGAACTAGGAACGATTTTAGTTCTATGAACTCCTTTTGGAGGAACTAATTTAGCTCTTACTTCAGAGTAGGGTCTAAACCAACACTATAGGAACTACCCGTGACGTTAGTGTGTGCTGATTGGCCGAACGCATGCGAAATACCAGCATCCGCCATTTTTAAAAAGGCTGTGTAAACACACAGATTAAAGCCTATATATTTACTCCAGAAACTAACTCTATGAACATGGAAAACAGTGATAGATGGGCCTCTTAACCTTTATGCTGAGGAGAAAATCCTGGCATGGTCTAAAGTGCAGGGCGCAAGTGCACTTAGGGTGTGTCCGAATCCACTTTTGCTAGTTTAACAATGGGAAAAATGGTCAGCGCGCCCGGTGCATGGTCTAGGGTTGTCCCTATTCTCTTAATGAGTAATGGGTGTGTTTTGGGCGTAACGTGCAATAAACCAATCAGAGTCTCATCTCCTATTCCCTTTTAAAGCCAGTTGCGCTCACGCCTTGGCGGAATTTACAAGCAAACTTGCTCGTGCGCAAGGTTAAAGCGTGCGAGCAGACCATCTACGGGACAAGCCGGATGTACACAATAATAATCTTTTACATTGTAATCCTTTTATCTTTTAATATTTGGCATGTTCTTGTGCTGCTGTATTACACACACACCCCCTGTGTATGTAATAAGCAGAGTGTACGCGCGTTGTGCACCCGCCTATAGGTGCATATTACTAATGCGCCCTTTAAATAAATACTGCGCCATTGACTTAATAAGGATACAATTATGTGTCGTTCGCAAACTGTTAAACATTAAACTGTTGGTTACTTTAAAACTAACCTTTATCTGGGAGATCACAGGGATATATGAATATTTGATCTGTTAACTGGTTGCAGATGTCCGATTTATTGCATGACTCAGGCAGAGAAAAGCTGATGCTATCAAACATTGTTTACTTAATCAACTGAGTCAGTATAATGGTGAAGGCATAGATCAAATAGGCCAATTTCATAGGGAATTTCATGCTCCCTTGTAAAAGTATTTTTAAAATACAAAAATACATTAGTTTATTTTGCATTGTGTGGAAGCTGTATTTTGTAGTTTATTTTTGATACACTTAATTAAGGTATTTGGTATTTTATTTTAAAATACATTTTTATGTATCTTTGCCCAACCCACAATTACATCCATCATTAGAATCAACTTAATGACATTTTTTTTCTAGGGATGTTTCTTAGGTGTTTTTTAAAAGCAAAACAAAAATAGAAAGAGTACTTGGCATTAACAGTCAAGCATTTTTGTTTTGTTTTTTAGGCCACATAACATTTCTCATATTACGCATTTTATATTTTCTGCCAATTGTGATCTCCATTGTGATCATTGTGTATTTCCTATTTATTTTGGCCCAGCTCACTTCTTTAACATATATTTTGCAATAATATTTTAATGCAAAACCCTATCGCCCTTCGTCACAAATTTTTGTTAATTCCCCTTTGTTCTCTGAAATCTCTTTAGACTTCTCTGCTTACCTAATGCTGTAAAGCACATTCCCATTCTGAAATATCCTCAGCAGCTTGTTGTCTGTTGTGACTTCATGGAAGTTTGCACCTTTCTCATTAGCAAAGAACAAGTCAGGTTTCCATATGGAGTCCAACATAGAAGGGTCCAGGTCTAGAGATGCATCAGGATATTCACTATAGGCCAGTCGAGGGTCGTTCCACTGCTGGCGTAGAAAAACGTTAAGCCTGTAATCCTGTAGGAAGAATAATAAATGTGTTGGGTTCTGAAATCTAGTTCAATTTCTGGACTTGTTGATTATTCATGTTCTTTTTAGACCTAATGTTCTTTTTTAAAATTTGCAAACCTAACACAGACTAAATCAAATATGCCCTTAACATGTTCTCCCCTGACATTAATTTCTGTTGTAAGTAAGTCCTCCATTTCCAATGATCTAACCTCAGGTTAGCCGACTAACACACCGCTGACAATCTGTAACGGTCAACTGAAACATTCTGCTGACAAAGACACTTTAAGCACAGGCTTTAGAGGATGGTTGTATCACCTTTTCATTTCCCCCCTTAAGTTCCTGGTCGTTCTCTCAATTTCTCATTTTAATTGCATGGTGGACAGTTCATTATCAGCACATCAGCTGACCCACTGGACTCTAAACTTCTAAGTGATTTGCTCCTCGAGAAGTCAGGCAAGCAACTAAAACTCACCCAGCAGAAATATAATAGAAATATAATAGTGCATGCTGCCCAAAAGAATGAAGATAAAGAGAAGGAATTCAGCTTTGCATTTTAGACAAGATAAGCTCAATCCTGAATATTTGATTTTAAACTAAAATGAACCAGTGTTGTTACATACCATAGTTGTCTCAGTAATGGATCCAAAGCTGTTGATGAAAATATTACAGGTGACATTTACTGGTGGTCCTGTTGAAATAGAGGAGAGAAGTTGCTTATGTTTAGACTTGAATATACTTTTGTCAATGTTTGGAAAGTGAATGAAAAATAGATACTATTTGGGACTAGTAGAACTTAAAGGGATAGTTCACCAGAAAAATTGTTCTCAGAATAATCACATTTTCTCCTATTTTTCTCCATATTACCAAACCTCCAAAAATGACTAAAAGCAACATAAAAGTGGCCCATGTGACTTGTGTGCTATATACAAAGTCTTCTGAAAACATGATAGGTTTGTGTGAATTAAGATTGAAATTTAAACGTAAAATTAACTTTAAATTAATTTACCTTAAACATGAAATATTAGAATGGAAATTAGAAATGTTGAATTAGAAAAATTACAACAACAACAACAAACAAAAAAAGAATGAAAAAGCTAAATAAACAACCACATAACAAAAGCTGAAAATTGTGTGTGTGTATATATATATATATATATATAGACATCCCCTAGTCATCATTCATCAAAATAATTATTATAAGAAGAACAGAACACCTTTCAAAGAGCATTCCCACTCTTTAGTGTATCTGAAGTAGTAACACACAGTCAGGTCACCGGGTTCTATCTACTGTCACCTCATTTAAGTTCCCAGGAGCCACTGCTGTCAAGCTGCTACCAGTTTCACAGTAGGTTATGTTGTATATAATCCGACAAAAGCTTGTTTGTTTACGTTCTGTCACACCTTTGAAGTTGGGTCTGATGCGAGCGTCATAGCCGGAGGTTCTTCCCATCAGCTTGTCCAGAAAGTCCGATGGGGACATAGGCTTCGGGCCTGGCCTGCTGGAGGACTTTATCTCCTCTTTACAGGAGCCCAGTCTGCCAGAGATAGAGAAAGCAAAGAGGAAGGAGTGTAGAAAGAAGCCAGAAAGAGAAAGGTGAGGTAAAGGACGATAGATACAGTCAGTGATAATGACAGAGAAAAACGTCATGAATCATTTTAACGGAACTTTTATAAAGAGCTGTTCAAAAAGACTTGCTGAAAAGACCAGCATGCATTTTAATTCTAGTCTAGCTGGTGAAAGTAGTAAAGCAGCATTCAAAAAAAATTTCCATTTTTTTTGTGACCCGCAATACTGGTCTTTTCTGCAGGGAATACAGAGGCATAATGCAATAAACATACATTCTTCATGCTGTGTTTTTACAGAAGCCTGACACAGTGATCATGGCAAAGAAAAACCGAACCCCCTAAATCCCTAGGCAGGGGAAGGTATTGTGTCTGACAGACTGATGGCTCAATTGAAATGCTGTGAATGTCACAGTTAGGGGAGATGACTTTGATTCCAGTTCCAGCGGGACTCAGTCTGTGCCTGACAGACCTGCCAGGCTGGAGCAAGTGGATCCTAGAGGCTGGAGCCCTGGATTTGACGGGATCTGGATGTTTCACTTCAGAAAAAGTGTTTTCCCCCTGTGCTTTTGATTCAGTTTTAAGCAGATCAGTCATGACCCCAGTCCCCAGCCCCTGAGTAACAGAAGGCCATCAGAATCTGTCTGCTCTCAACACCAAACTTTCTGATCAGTGACTCTTTCTCAGTGTTTTTACCACAGAAAACGTAGAGTGAATTTTTGTGGAAACTCCCATGTGAATCACTGTACTTGGATTGCATTGCGTTTGGAAAAAAAGTGTAACAAGAGGCTGTGTTCTCCCCCAAAGGCCTGGGAGATACTGATCTCTCTTGGAGCGAGAAAAAGTCCAATATGGGTTTAAATTTGCCTCACAGACCTCAGGGCTTCCTCATCATCCAGCTCAGCTCTTGTTTATCCGAAAAATGAAAAAAAAGGCTGCTAAATGAATCACCCCCACTTTTTTAGTGTGGTCCAACTGCCTTAGAAAATCTGGCTTTTCACTCACATTCCCACTTTTTTTCAGAAGATTTTATGATGAGACTGTGCTAGAGCAGAGCATGCATATTTAAAGAGTCGCAGGAGAGTGGAGGCAGCGATCAAGTTTGTTTTTTCAGCCTTGAGTGTCTGACTCACGTTTGCATCCAAGTACCATCGGCATCAAATTGTGTTTATAAACCTCACGGCCCTATGGCTGATATGCACAACTGTGCCAAGTTCATATTTAAGTCTTTCTGAACTTGGGCAGCATTTCATTGAGCTCTTTACAGGTTGGCTTTTCCCTTTCTCACTCTTTATTTCACTAGGAGAGAGACCATATGTTTTACTTTCTCTCTTTCTCCCTTTTTCTCCGACTCACCTAAACAATCTATGTTCTTCTTAACTCCACAGTGTATTGCGGACAGTCCGATTAAATTCTAATCCCCAGAAAAATGGTTTATATAATATGTGACTCAGGCACACAAAGAACAGCAATGGCAAGAAGCCATGGCAAAGGTCCATTGCTTGTGTTTGTGCTGGGTGTAATCCATGGTTTCTGTTGTTTTGGTTGTCTTGTATTAAAATATTTCAGAGAGATTACGCAGTCACATTTGAAATGCACCAACTTGTCATTTCAGGCAAGTGATTAGACTGTCTACATATTTACAATATCCATTTTGAAGCTGTGGTGGGTGTTGTGGTATTGATGAACATTTTGTAGTACATATTCTCCATCTGTAATGGCACAATGACATTTTTTCTATATAAAGTGGTAGAATCAATATCCATCCTTGAAAAAAATAGGAAAAAAGAGTGGATACATGTAGATATAATGTGTATGTATTTATGTACCATTTATTTATAGATAAATTGCCTTGAGAAAAGTGATAAGCAGTTTTGTTTATACTAAAAGCATTCTTTTGCATGTCAAAGTAAAATGTATGGTAGATGGAAGAAATATTGTCGAAACAATCGTAGAGAGGTCTAAAATATTATCATACATGTTGGAGAATTGGCAATGTATAAAACCATGAACATTATTTGTTCAAAGATTTGCTATGAATTATTAAAAGAAGCATGTTTTCGAAACTCATAGGTGAAGCGTGTGTAAGGATGCGCAAGAATGAAAGTTCTTGCACACTAAGTCCGAAATTTTCGTATCTGTTTTTTTTCCGTATTCGTCATTCTGTGGCTCTGAATTGTCAAAACACCATTCATACTGCTTGCTATGGATGCGAAAAACCCAGAAAATCGAACCCGATCCGAATTTTTTTAAGACGGACGAAAGTTTCGGAGGCAGTGTGTAAGCGTGATTGACATAACGTGAGGTCGTATTTATTTTTTAACGTGCGGAAATTTCGGATGAGAATTTTGGACTCAGTGTGCAATGACCTTTAGCCTTCCCCTGGCCATGGACTTGAGACTAGCGTGGAATTTTCTCACTCAAACAACTGACTGCTGCTGCTTCTGATTGCTTTTAGAGGGAAAAGCTGCCCAAATTGCTGGTCTAGGATCAGTTTTCTCCATAATAATAGAATACTGGCGAAAGAGATTTGCTGTTTGCTCTCTTGAATGCATCAATTGTTTCTATTTACAACATGTTTTTGCAGCGTTGAGCAATGTAGCCAATCATAAACATATCTGTTGATTTCTTTAATGCAATGGCCAACCAGAGATGTTTTAGTTAGAATCCACTCACCGGTCAATACGTCAGAGTTTTGTCCATTGCTGAGTTCTGCACTCTCGCAAATCCTCTCGCTATAACTTAACTTATAACAAATAAAAGGTAGAGATTATGTAGGCTTAATAAGAGATTCATTGTGGAATCAGAACTTTGAGAGATCGTGATAAATTGAGATGAGTGACAGCTTTTTAATTAATATAAACGGAGCGCTCTTGTAATCCATTCAGAATTTGAATAAAACTTTGGTTTTGCTGCAGTAGGTAAGGCAATGGTAATTTATAGTCTGCCATTGCAAATCATGCATACAGTATGCTTGCTTTTCTGTTCAAATGATAGGCTAGTGGTTTGTGAACGTAGTTGCTTTAATAACAAATATTTTATTGGGAGCGTTTGTACTGAGTTGTTGCTAGGTGACACATAACTTGAAACAATGTCATGACATTCTATTTAAATGGGTTTTAAATAGGAAGCTCATCTCCTTATAGCCTTACCCTGGGGATGGTACACCCTCTGCCCATGTCTAAACTGTATATCTCCCAGGTAATGTGGAATAAGCTGTGCCAGTGGCTCAAATAATTGTGATAGTAAGTTTTGCATCCAAATGCAAGAAATACCATTACATTGGTCCTGTTGAAAACTTTGAAACTTTTTCAGAGCGTCGAGAACTCACATACACGATTTGTTTTGGCATCAATATAACAGACTCACGTGTCCAATTCCTGTACATCAGCACAATTGTCTTTACCTTGATTGCAATCCTCATCCTTTAAAACTTTACTTACGAGATGCTGGTACTAACTACGTACTAACGTAGTTTGCCTATCATCTGGCCAGCGGTGGGATGTTTTGATGTTCCGTTCAGTCTGTATTTCTCACAGCGCAATGCTTGAGGGCTTGCGCTCTTATCACAGAATATGACAGAGCTTGTGTTTTAAAGCGAAACTTACATACTGGAATGATTAAATCACTGAAAACTCAACTTTCTCTGCCATCTCTGATGTAATCAGCCTGTTTTTTTTTTTTTTACATGAGCACTTTTTTGGACTGATTGTTTGAATAAATTCACTTATTGGATTATTGTACTGAAAAATTTCCAGGAGTTTAGTGGCTTAAAATGATCTGATCGCAAACAGAGACGCGAAATCGGGTTACAGGGTAGTAGAAATTTCCATCCACAAGGGTTACAGGTGCTTGCGCCATTGTAGATGCTCCGTGTGAAAAACTCCCGACTTCTAAGATAATCTAATTACGTGAAGTAAATTACGTTAATGACGCAATTACATGTGCTTCAGTAATTTATTTTCGTTAAATTATTTAAACGCGTTAAGTATCTAAAATGAATTGCATGCATTAACGTGTTAACTTTGACATCCCTAATTTTTATTTACATTTATTTATATTTACAAGCATTTAGCTTACCCTTTGGCATGTTGCATAATGTGTGGCAAGTTTTATCAGAAGCATTTCTATGTACCTATGTTATACTTCTGATTTGCATTTGATAGCAGATATCATGAAATATAATTAGTTTTGCCTCCTTTTTTCCTTTACCCATGCAATTATTTCATACCTAGAGGACCACTGAAGTAAAAAGTGGCACAGCTTACCCCACACTCTCTAATTATAATTTAGACTCTTTTATAAAATAATTTTGCATTATCATTTTATCTGTATTTTAACATGAACTTAATGTTTCGATTGTTTTGTTATAATAATAGTTGTCTTTGCATGCATAATGATTTGTATGAAATATGATTTCCTCTGTCATCTTGGAAAAACTATTTCAGGCTGCATGTAGAGAAGAAAATTGAAAGACAAATATGACAGTTATCCCTTTAGTCTGCTTGAAATATTGATACATACTCCGATCTCCTTTAATACAATTTCTCATGTCAGCAATTATTTCTCGGAATTTGTGGCAGGAATGAACATATAGCCTCAGACGACATGCTCAGAGAGAATGATAAAACAGAAAAAGTGGATTTGAGCGGTGTAATAAATCTGTTATATTAAGTTAGCAGGTCACATGTGATTACCTTCCATCTCTCACAAAAGCAGTCTGTCAACAGTGTTCTATTAAAAAGTCATTAATTAACTTCTATGATTGACCTGCAGCCCTGTGAAACTATAATTGTCTGGAGGTTTTACTGCACTGATTATAGAGATACACAGTGCCTGTGTGTTTAATCTTACATAGTTACTGTCTGTTACAATATTTCTTTTCATTTTTGTCACGATTATGTGGAAAGATTCATGACTGGATTTTAATCCCCCCCCCCCCCCCCACGAGTTCTTAGTCATCAAAAATGGTTTCAGATGGTGAATACATCAGCATAATGTATCATAGCATGCGTAATTTTTCAACGACAACGCAGAAAAGTTTAGAAGGGGGTACAATTAAAGATTAGAATAAAATAACCCCTCTCTGAACTTTTCAGGGAGCTGGGATATAACTGGGTGGATGTTAACAGAGGCAGATCTAAGGTTGTTTCATTTCAGTTGGGTGATGACCAAAACATTTTTTAATGTAAGCCTTGAGAGATGGCTGACCCCTGCATCAGCCGTCATTAATTTATAATAACTGCCTTTACCCATTGCTCACTTCACAGTATCTCAGATCCGTTCCCATTAGACAGAACTGTACCAGCGCCGCAATCCAGTCACGTAACTGTGCAAACATGAGGGCTACTCATCAAAGTGTGAGTGGAGTGTTCCTGAGGTGTGGAAATGATGGGATACAGCAAAAGGGAGTCGCTTAGGGGATTCCCAGGAGGGCAGCTGATAAACACAGATCCACTGTGGTAGAGATGAAATGAGCTAGAAAATCCAAGACAATTTCTCTATCAGCCTGACCACACAAAAAAAAAGAGAAAAGAAAAAAGCTCAGCTGAAAATGAAGGAAGAGAAAAACAGTAATTAACTGAACTTTATGTGAAGTGTTTGCCTCTTGTCTGACAGGAGCAGTCTCTGTCGGCCTGGTCAAAACAAAAGCCATTGGGGTTGCTGGTAATGGCTCCACAGGAAGCTTTACAAGGGTACCAGAGGCCGGTTTAATGAAAGCTTGGGATTTTTCTTGAATCATTGAGATGCAAGAAAGGGACTTTTAATGAGCCTGACCTTTCAGGGCCCAATACCTCTGTCTAATCCCTGAGTCCCTGTCTGAGGAAAGACAAGAATATTTAACACTCGTTCCTCGGTCAACACTAGCTTAGATATTTTCTCATGTTTTATCACAAACTTGAGATTAATCATTGCGATGACATCGTCGTTTATTATCGTTTTCTGTTGAGTTTTATCAATAAGGGTGTTTTGTTGTAATTTCATGTGCCCCAGTTTTGTTTGTTGAAGTCATGATTTAGCTTATAGCAACAAAAATAATGAGATTGTAAATATAATTTGGATTTGTAATTAACAATACTCGGCTACATCTCACATAATACAATGTATTATGTTGTTGATAAAACTGTAATACAATCAAATTTCAAACATATTTATTCTATATGATATTTTATTTGTTACACTTCTGCTGTTTGTCTATTAAAGTACGTTTTAAATTACATCTAGTTACACTTCAAATGTGTGTAGTATCAGCTCTCATATTTTTATGTTGGTTAATTATGACAGGAAAGATTTAGCCTCTCCACATGTTATATTCTGATACAGTCTGCCAGCTCTTCTAAAGGAAAGTAAATCTGGATAGATTTCAGCCCAGTCAGCTGTAAAATTATCAGACAGACCTTGGGGCAACATGCTGGAATGAGAAGCTTCATAAGAGGTCTGACTTTGCTGATACTCATGATTTGAGTCCTTCTGTTCTTCACAGTTAAGTACAGGACCGCATGTGACCCTCAGCAAGTGCAAGTTTCCCTCATGGGCTCTGTAACCACAATTACAGATGTACGGATAATGTTCATTTTGAGATAAATGCTACAAATACAGACTTTGTCGGCCCTGTTAAAGGGATGGTTCGGAGTAAAATCAACCTAGGGTCCTTTGCACCATGACCTCGAGCCAAACACCCCCCAGAAGCCTTTTTTCCCTTGGTCGAACATTATTAAAGTTAGAACTTACTTAGAGATATTATCAGACGAATGGCTTATTGCAGGCGCTAACGGATCCAAGGATGTATCTTGTAAATTACCCCACTATTAATGCCCAGAATGGTACCAAACTTAGTACAAATAGGTTCTGTACTCATAAAACGAGGCATTGGAAAGTTTGTAAGTACATCAGGAGTTTATTTAAATAACACTTGCCTGATGGCTTATGCTACTGCTAACCCAGACGTCGAGGTCACTTCCGTGATTTGGGAAAAGCACGTAAAAGTCCTGGCGGAAAGCGATGCATAAGGATGTAGTGTAACGACGCCCAGTTCCAGGAATGCACTAATATTTTGTTGGTAGTACCAGTTTGCAACAATTATTAGTTAACACTAAGTTGTTAACACTTCGAAAAAAATAATAATTCGTTGTTACACTACATCCTTATGCATCGCTTTCTGACAGGACTTTTACGTGCTTTTCCCAAATCACGGAAGTGACCTCGACGTCCAGGTTAGCAGTAGCATGAGCCGTTTTTATTCGTCATTTCTTTTAAAGAAATTGCTTTTTAAGGACTACAACAAACGGCTGGTAGGGACTACATGACATTCTTCCCAGATTACTGACATCACCAACCCTAAAATATACATAAACCCCACCCCTGGGAATGCGATTTATAGATTATCATGACAGAATATGCTAATCAATGACTAGAAGATAACTACACATAAGCTACATAAATTCATCAACTAACCATTCAGAAATGTCCTGTTGCATTCTACATGTTGTCACTTCTTTCTTCTTGAGTCTCTCCATCATTGTCTGACTCCGGTTTGAACATAAAAGGCTAAAAGGTTTTGAAATTTTCAGTGCATGTCTGTGTGAGGTAAAAGGACACAAGCTGTTGAAGCTCCGCCTTCTTTGCCAGGAGCAGCAGCTCATCGCAAACGGTGCGTTTTTGCTCACCCTCAAAAAGTGACGATTTTAACATTCTATATAAAAATATCTGATATAAATATCGGATCCCACTGCGTTACGGTTCTATATCACTAGATAATACATTTGCATAATGCCCGCCTATGTTGTACATTGTTGTACATTGTCCGCCCACAAACACATAATTTTACTGACGACTGTTTCTTAAATCTCGTGAGTTCAACGCGGGATTCGCAAAACTCTTGAAAGATGGGTCAGTACCCAGTTTATTTTGACCAGCTTGCTCCTCAGAATCAAAACCTGTAAGTATGATTAATTATTGGTGTATATATTTTCTACCGGGTGTTCAAAATACATAGTTTTGTGTTTTATATTGTGTACGTTTCCGGCTAACTCGTTATTACTGTCTTACAGAACTAGTTTTCAACTTTTTGAATATGACCGATTAAGTTTAATAGACGGTGTATTTAAATTAGAATGGAATCTACGCCATTGTCAGTTTCTCGCCCATCCCTTGTCCCAATTCACTGTAATTTCAAAAACTGTTGATCTATTCTATTTGATCTAAGTTACTTTTTTCACGCTTTCCTTTTGATCAACAGCATCATTGAGAGAATAGGATTTGGCTCTCTACCTGCATTTTTCCAAGGCGTATTTGTCTTGGCTGATGTGATCTATGCCCCATTCTGTGGTAATGTTCCCGTGTCCATGGAGACACAGGAGGATATTATGGTGGTATGTGGACTCAATCACCCACTGCCCTTAAGCACTGACTGGACAGATGCCTTAGTAGAAAAACATGTTTGAAATCTGACATGACTCACACATACAGGTCAAAGCTGCCCTTTTGTGAATGGAAGTGAAAAAGCTCTAGAATAAACTACATTTGTCAGTGATACTCTCATCACAGAAATATCTTACAAGCCTTCAATGTGATATTTTTTCTAGACTGACATTCAGGTATGAACTAGCAAAAACAATACAAAGTAGAAGAGATGGACCATGCGGAAATCAAAGCGCTAAATATGGTGGATGTACTAATGGAATTGGCTTTAACACTACGGGCCCTATTTTAACGATCTTAGCGCACGGTCTAAAGTGCAGGGCACAAGTGCAGTTAGGGTGTGTCCGAATCCACTTTTGTTAGTTTAACGACAGGAAAATTAGTCGGCACGCACGGCCCATGGTCTAAAAGGGTTGTCCCTATTCTCTTAATGAGTAATGGGTGTGTTTTGGGCTTTACTTGCAATTAACCAATCAGACTCTCATCTCCCATTCCCTTTAAATGCCAGTCGCTATTTACATGACAGTGTAATTTGATAGTGGAAAGACCGAACACGTCTCCAGAGCTCAAATGGATCTGCTCGTGTGTGAGGTAAAAGTGCGCAAGCAGACCATCTACGGGACAAGCCGAATTCATTCCACCATATCTTTATGTACACAATAATAATATTTTACATTTAGTCCAGTGTTTAGCATGTTTGTGTGCTGCTGTGCGTCCCTGTGTGTGTAATAAGCAGTGTACGCGCGTTGTGGACCTGTTTATATGCGCACATTACTAACGCCCTCTTTAAATAACAAAAAAAATATTGCACCATTGACTTTAGAACAGGTTTTTGTTGGTAAATAGCGCAGTCTTTTTCAGTTGCTTCAAAATAGCAACGTGCCAAAAATGTGCATGAACTCACTTCTTTTTCAGACCAGCACACCCATGGGTGCACAAATTGGCGCAAATGCATTTGCTTTTTAAACAACATGGCGCAGGATGTAAAAATGATTACTGCGTCAGACTGAAACTAGCAAAAAACACTTTGCATTGCGCCGGGTGTAAGAGAGGGTCCCATGTTTACTTGCACCGTCATAATGTGATGAGATTTAGACAATATTGCGATAAACTTTACCTCATGTGAACCTCATCAAATTTATGCAATTAAGCTCATGATCATAGTAACCATAATCATAGTAAAATATGTGGCATATGCCAATTTTAATCACAATAAACAGGCTTGTAAACACTTTAATGGCATTTATTCCACTCTGGCCAAAGTGCGCATGGGCATGTGACGTACACAAATGACGCTGTCATGCGCAGATTCTTAAAAATGGTGGTAAAGAAAGCATTGCTTTTTTGCTGTAGAAACTGAGGTTATGTTGACAACGTTGCGTGACATGAATATAATGCAGTATATTGATGGTTGAAAACATCGAAATGAAGACATTTGTTGGCACATCACTGAAAAAATTCCAATACGTCCATAGAAATGTGTTTTGCATTTGATGTAAGAGAAGATTAAAACAGTGGCCAGTAACACACATGCTGTTTGTGAGTTCATCATTTGTGCAGTGCATTGGGGTATGCGAATAATGTCAGAAAAAATAACCACAATTCTTAGCGAATAATCAGAATAAAGAAAAAAAAATGTAAACGGGACTAAAAAGGTTGCTCGTGTCATGTAATCATCTTATTGTGATTAAGTTCTTACTCTGATTATTGGAAATAATCACATTATCTGTACACATTGCAAGAATTTTTTTTTTCATCGATCTGTGTTTAGAGTGGAGCTTGAAAGCTCTAAAATCATTAGTGTTGCTTCACAGCTCTTTCCCAAGCAGGCTTATTCCATGTTGTTTACAAATCCTGCATCATTATTAGTGTCTGTAGAAAACTCGTTGTTTGAAACTAGATCTATGATGTGGTGGCAACTCAGTGAAAATGTATATCTCACTGGCTTATTGCAAGTATAAAACTCAGTTTATACTTTATTAAAAGTAGAGCTCAGCTGAAACTCACCACAACCCACAGATTACACATTTTAATTCATAAAGCAATCTTTAACCTTGGGGGAGCCTGGGTCTGACATCTCAGAAGACCCGTTAGATTAGATCATGTTTCAATGCTAAATTTATTCTGTGTTGCTGAAAACCTTGAGAAATGGGTTTAATGCTGTGATGGTCTCATTTTTAATCTGATCTTCCTCTTTGCCTGTAGCCACCGTTCCCCCCAGATTCACAATTTGTTTAAACTGTGGTTTAGCTGTAGCTTTCTATCAGCTTAATGCTCTGGTATGCCATAATTAAGACACTAAAGCTATTTTTGTGAAATTTATACTAATTTACAGGGAAACTTGATAAGTAAGCAGTTTTTCCCCCAATCTAATAATTTCTGTCCATCTGCTGTAGCCTTCTCTTTTCGATCACAGAATGAATTAATTGAATGATAAATGTGAAGTTGAGAGGACATTTCATCTTCTAGCAACTACGTTTTCAAAAACATTTTGACATAATTGGTGGTACAGTATGCACTGTGCAGAGAAAAAAGTCATCACAATGTTGCTTGGTTATGTAAACCCCTAAAGTATCAATTAATAGAATGGGCTTTGTTGTGCAAGTGATTTCTTTGAAAACCACAGATTTTTTTAATCATCAAGGCTACCTTTCCAGTTTAATTTGTAGACAATCAAACAAACATATATACATGAATTCCATTACCGTTACGATAAATCACCATTATAAAAGTTTGATGTAAAAGAAAGTTTCTCAATATCTACTATTGTCCTCTCAGCCTTCATCTTATTCCCTTACAGAGACTTTGGTTCAATGTGGATTGTCTGTTGTCAGTCTGTAAGACAACTTCTCTGATTACTTGTCTGATGGTGCCAGCGCTCTGACAGAGAGCTCTGATGGGTATTTTTGTGACGTGATCGCCTCTGTCAAAGCAATAAGCAGCAAAACCTATCAGATTCACCCTCCCAAGAGGGGGTCCAACAGGCCCATCTCTCTCAGCAGAGACCATGGATGGAATTTCAGTATTGTCAGTCTGCCATTCAGTGTTAGACCTTTTCTCTTTTTTGGAGTGTTCATTAAAGGGGTGGTATAATGCCCCTTTTTACAATATGTAAAATAAGTCTCTGTTGTCCCCAGAGTGTGTATGTGAAGTTTTAGCTCAAAATACCCCACAGATCATTTTTTACAGCATGTAAAAATTGTCCCTTTTTGAGGGTCAGTAAAAACAGTTGTTTCGTGCGCGTCCCTTTAAATGCAAATGAGCTGTTGCTCCCGGCACAGAGGGCGGAGCTTCAAGAGCTTGTGTGTTAGCAGCTCCGATTACGCAGACAAGCACTAAAATGTCAGAAACTGTTCTGCCTTTTATGTTTAAACTGGAGTCGGACAATGATGGAGAGACTCAAGAAGAAGTGACAACATCTGAATGGTTAGTTGATGAATTTATGTAGCTGATGTGGAGTTAACTATCTTCAATTAGCATATTCTGTCATGGTTGTCTATAAAATCGCTTGTGTGCAAACTGTTGTAATATGACTACAGAGTGACATGCTATTGCATTTGTGTTACATACTGTATTGCTATTAATGTATTCAATAGCTATGACAACTTTTTTATTGATCTTAGTGAGTGTATAAATCAGCAGCAAAAAGTAATTCTTGAAAAAATCTGCACAGTAATTTTATAAAAATCTAAACATGTTAAGAAAAATAAATTACTATTAGTACTCTTATAAAATTCATTCATGTATTCATACAATAACAATTTTATATTTATATGTGAAAGTAAATATATATATATATATAGCCTACTACACATAAAAAAAAATGAAAAAAAAAATTAAAGATGCTTATTTTAAATGTATTGGCCAGCTTTTTAATGGGGCAACTAGATATGATAGATACGACAGACCAAGATAGGCTTTTAATAATCTTTCAGTGCACAATACCATGATAATATGACACGCATGAAGCATGATAATACGCTTCAAAACAGCGGCACAAACGCGTATGGCGTGTGCGCATCGCGGGTGCAGAATGATGTGCTTAGAGCAACGTGTCACAGACAGTGCACAGCGCAAGTTCACGACCATAGACTGTAAAAAAATACGACACAAAGTGAAGAAATGTCGAGCACATAAATCTTAGTGTCTATCTGTCCAACAGTTTATTGATCATTTGTTTCTTCACAGTTTTAAATTCCAGTTATTGTGCTTTAGATGCCAATTCATAGTCCTTGTGCTGTGTGAACAGACACGTAGCGAGTCGTTAAACGGCAATAACTAAATAAAGTAATTTTATGCAAATCCACAGCGCTTTATCTACAGATCAAGCATTATAACGTGAATATATCATATTGGAGAGATTTTTACCGTGCATCCTGTTGTAACCGGACGAGGCGTGTGCTGATTGACAGTCGCAGAGGAGAAAATACGAGTTTCCGTGAACTTTAATTTAACAATGTAAATATACTTCTGTCGCTCACATAAAGCAATGGAATGGCTTTCAGATGACTTATCAGATCAAATAATCGCGATCAAACGGTTATTTAATTATCGCGATAGGCCTAATTTAGGCATGCTCAAGTTGTTACTATTTTTTGACACCTCGTCTATAATCTTGGATTTTTTTTCCAACCTTAAACGAGAAAATCAAGTCTTTTTCTTCTCAGTGAAATTACATAATGTATTTGAAAATGCTTTTGAAAGAAGTCTCGTATGCTCACCAAGGCTGCATTTATTCCATCAAGAATATAGTAAAATCAGCAATAGACCTTAATGTAAACTCTCTGCTCCACTGTCTCCAAGGCAAAGACGTCACCACAGAGAAGAAAGATTAGGTTCCTGGCAGATGAGTGCGGCTGTGTTTTTTTCTCTGTATGCCCATTTATGTTAATTAAATGAGAGTTCAGAGAAATTGGGCTGGAATTCAGGTGTGACAGAGAAATGAAGACCAGGAAATGGAAGAGTTTAATGAGTTAAGTTGAGCAGCAGTCAGTCTCTGCTTCCCTTCTATGTGACAGACTGTGCAATTTCCTGCTCTTACCCCAAAACATATCTCACGCGTATGTATGTATGTATAGTAAATATCTAATTAGCACCTGCAGCATGCTACCCCAGGATGATAAATGCGGTCCTTTAAGTGAATGTGCTGTATGAATATGGATGGACATGTCCGTTTTCATCAGGTTCTGGATTATTTTCATAGATTTAAATGAGTCTCCATACACTATCCATCCACTCAAAGATCTGCTTTTTATTGTCTCTCACATTTATCTGCTACACTCTCAAGCTTGCTCAGGTAATGAGGCCCTCCCGTCTGCTCGCCTCAGGGGCTGTACTTGCAGTTGTGCTGGGTAGTTCACAGCTCTTCTCGCTGTTTTCACTAGCTCTCCCTCAGGTGGTCCTGACTCATTCTGCCTTCACATGGTTACCACAACATTCCACCTGTCTCTGAAGCCAGAACTGTGGGTCTGGTGCCAGTTTGGGCAGAAAAGTGCGTGGAGCGGTCACTTGCTGCTTTTAGAGCCTCCAGCTGTTCCTGCCTTCACCGTCACTGCATGCTTCTGCATCACATGAAGTAAATTGATGACCACAATGGCTTGAGTGTACAGTTTTCAGAGCCATTCTGGGAGAGGAGCTCTTTGTGAACTTGTGGTTCACTGTTGCCTCTGAAAATCATGCTGGATTTGCTTTATTTTTTTGTTCTTTTTGAACATATGCAGTATCGTTTTTAAATGATCAATACTTTTGATACTGTATCGTAATATAGTTTTTGATATAAAAATATTGAGGTTTTAAATATTTTAAATAAAATAAAAATATTGAGTATTTTTACTGGTAACACAACATTTCAGTGTCAATAAGGAACATTGCTTTTTTCCACATTTATTAGGTTAATGCAAATTTATAAATATATATGTTTGCTTAATACATTAAAGTCCCCATGAAATCATCAAAAATGGATATTTTTGGCTTTTAGTACGAGTAGCCTTACTGTTATCTGTGAGCTAGTGTGCTCCAAAACAATAACAAAATTCGCATTTAGAAGTTATAAGCATTCAAAACTTAGTCTCTCACTTCTGCCAATATGGATTCATGATTTTGATGACATCACTCTGCACTTCAGCTTCTCATCAGATTTTCTGTCCAATCAAATGCTCTCTAGAATCTGAAGCGTCCCACCCCCTACATCATAAATAGACTCTAAAGCTGTGGCTAAAATCGGTCACTTGTTTACCTTTTTCTATGGTGAATGGCACTATATATGGAATAGGGGACGATTCAGACAGTACTAAATATCCCTCAGCTTCCCAGCGGTAAATACGACTTGAGAGGAAGTTCATATCCAATTTTAACTAGGAAACTCGTAAGTCGCGGGGCAGCACTGACAAGTTTCTGTGCGTGTGTGTCTGTACTGTGTATATATATATATATATATATATATATATATATATAGTTGCTTAGCATGCATTTTACTAGGCTGTTTGGCTGTTTATGAGTACTTGGTTATAAAGCACATATTAATGTCTTATTCTGCATGACCATATTCTACATCCCTTAATCCTACCCTATACCTAAACTTAACAACTACCTTTAACTATTAATAAGCAGTAATTAGGAGTTTATTGAGCCAAAAGTCATAGTTAATAGTTAGTCAACAGTGAGAATTGAACCCCAATCTAAAGTGTGACCGTTTATTTAAGATTGTTCATGTTCTTTAATTTTGCTATCACATTGAAAAGACAATAATCAGTATTGCCCTTACTTTGTGCAAACAATAAATGCAAACAAAAGCATTTGCTATATAGCATTAATTTCACCTGCAGCTTATTGAATTAATTCTTAAAGTAGCTTGTTCCTGATAGTTAAAATAAAATTCTGGATAAAAAACTGGATATTCCATGTGTAAAAACAATTTGCATACTATGCACAGTATGGATGCTGCACATTGATTTTTTTTTCTTCCAAATATCGTGCGAGTAGAACATCTGTGTGGGATTTTGAACCCAGGTACTTTGGTAAATGATAACAAATGGTCTGGATGAGCCATTAGAGTTCCAGCATGCAGTATCTGGCACTCATGCTAGCGTAGTGAGGTCAAGATGTTCCTCTCACCTTTATGGACACCTGAAATAACCACTTTAATTGGAGCACTCTCCAATGCTTCTCGCAGTGCTAGGCATCAGACTACGACTGAACACCGGTGGGGTGATGAACAATTTTTTTCAGGCACTGTTGAGCCATTGCAAATGAGTACATTTTGGTGCTGGTTCATATAAGAAAAACGGTGATTAATTTCTATAAACAGAGAGTGGTACAGTTGCTCTCTCCCTCTTAGCTTACTCACAGTGTGGGTGGTATGTCATACACAAGCATCTTAGAAGCACTTAGTGAATAAAGTCCATACTTTGCTTAGGGGAGTAAAGGAATCCAGTGTCTAGACTAAGTTTGGCCTCACTCGCAGTATATGGCCCTGTTTACACCTGGTTTGAAGATGCGTTTTGGTAGATCGGATCTCAAGTAGACGAAGGAGACACGTTCCTGTTGACACCTGGTGTTTTATTCCGTCTCTTTTTTTCCACTTTCAGTAGGAAATGATGGAAATTTTTCCATCATAATCATTTTTCAATTGATTTATCTATCAATTATTTTTCGATTAATCGAATAATCTAACAATTATTTTTTTCTCTCGGTTAATTGATTATTTTTTCTGAATAATTGATTAAACCTTTGGTTAATTTACAGATGAATAATAACCAATAATTTACCAATAAAATATAACCGTAACTAATCTATGTATGGACTTTTACCTAATGCTATTATTTATTACAAAAGATAAGGTTTATGCAGTGCAGATCTAGAAAAGGTGATTACTATGGCTGCGTTCACAGTCACTTTTTGAGATTTACAGCAGCAACTGCTTTACAAGTGTCAATCCTGAAATGTTTGGTTCATTCGGATTAAAGTAGCTGCTTGACTATATTAATTCAGCTGTATGATCAAACAGTTGAAGTCACAACCGCATTCTAACTAACCATTGAGGTAACCATAAAGACAGTGTCAAACATGGTGACATTTTCTATTCCTTTTCACTTCTTGTGCATTTACCTCGATGAGTTTTCTTCAGATTTCTGGGATGTTTCATTCCTTGTAATGTGTAATTTCCTGTGAAATCTAATAAACAGTGACTGGGTAAAATCAGACAGTCGCTAATCTCCTCTTGCTGTAAGGCTGTTTTCACACTTCAGGTTCAAACCTGAGTTTGATTCTAAACTGGTGATTATTGTTGTCTTTTTACATGACACTTTTAGTTCTTAACCATGGTACGTCATCAAGAGCACTAAGGGTAGCTGTTAACGATTATAACCAAGTGACAGCTGTTGATGAGAAGATGCCAGCTTCCAAAAGCTCTTGTGTGAAAGTACCATACAACGTTTGGAATGTAAAATCCTTACGAGGGTGTTTGAGAAACAGTTTTTCAGATGAAACCACCATGCTGCATGATTAAAATGGCTTTGCACTGATTTAACTGCTAATAGCTCTGTGTTCTTGCATGCTGTGTTCAAGCAGGGAATGTAGTCTCCAATCTAGAAGGTACACTGACAACACAACAGTGACACAGGCAGAAATGTTCCATTGTACAGATCCACATATTCTCTCTGCCCTCCAGGAATTTTGCACTGGTGCCATTAGTCAGAGCAAACAATGTCTGGTGTAGTCTGGCTTGGGCCAGGAAGATTGGTGGCCTGAAACCTTCTTTTTGGACATCAAGGTGAGGGTGAAAATAAAGACAGAGAAGAAAGGGAAAATGGGGAAGCGATGTGGGAAGACCAGATGAGCTGATAGTGGAGTTCTTAAGTAATAGATGGGGCATGGGCTTGCAGCTGGTTGTGCAGACAGAGATAAAGAGCAAGTCGGCATGGTCATGCATGTCTAATTCAACCTTTTTGGCTTCAGCTGTTTGGCAAACAGAAGGGAGTGTATGCCAGTTATATGCAACATATATCTCTTAAGTATTGTCGTGTGTCTGTTCTCTTTGTTGGTTAATTTGTACATTTAAATTGGAGAGACGGGGGCTAGTTGTAGGAAAGTTGTCAAAAGGTTTTGAGTTAAAAGTCCAATTACAAATGCTTTTGTCTAGCAATGTTTTGTATATTGGTTTCAAGCACCTATATTAGTTCATAAGCCTCTTTAAAAATTATTATTTTTAAAAATGTACAACATTTTTTAAAAATTAATTATCATAAATGTTTATCTTCCAATATAATTTCTTTAGTATTGCTGTTAGTTAAACAAGTAAAGTAAAACTGTGTTTATATGTTATCAAGTGAAATTTTCCTAAATGTCTGGTTGAGACAAATGTATTTATTTTCTATTTATTTATTACGCTCTCACAGCTGCTTTAAATGCTATAAAAAGTATACAGTTTATTAATTACAATTTTTGTTGGTCAAAATAATGATTTGACAGTTTTATGAATTGTTTTGTGTTTCATAATTTTACCTCTAAAAAGCATATAACAGAATTTTTATTGACAAGTTACATTGTGACAACTTACCCCACTAGGAGGTCAGCATGTTTCAGTAAACTGTTTTTGTTTTTTTCTGGCCAATGATGGTGAAAATGTCATTGCTTTTGTATAGTAGAAGTCAACCCGAGAAATATTTGCTTGGAGTCTGAAGTGTGACAACTAGCATTGGTCACCATGTTCATAATGGCATGGGTTGGCAAGCTTATAATTTGCATTCCATTCCCTAATTAAAATATTAAATCTAGAGAAACAAAAATAGTCTATTTTCCATAGGCATGAGGAAATAGACAAATTTGATTGTTTTCAGAATTGACCTATACTATACATTGACCTATACTTGCACCAGGAGCATTGAATCGTTTATTGGACGGATGCGGTACAGTCACAAGCACTGGCATAATGTTCTCTATAATGGCTATATCTCTCTTTGTCTTGAATATAGCAATAGAATTTTACGGTAAATTCACTCAACTTAGACTGAGTGGCTCCATCCCTCGTGACCTGTTGTACTTCTCTTGTCAAGACAGTCCATCAGTCATGCTAATGATTATGAACGTATTTCAGATGCCTGTGGCGTGACCTTAGGCCGTTCGCATCCTCCTTGACCACTGATGCTTTGCTCTTGAGAAACTGCGGCTGCTTCCGTTTCTCCATTAGGAAAAAATCAGCTGTCATGCAGGGTTAATGGATAAGGCCATAAGCTAAATAGATCAATAAACCACAATTGTCATGGCAACTGACCGGCGGAGCAAATCTCCAGCTGCTAGCATCGGCGCTCTCGTAACTACCATGACACCAGAAATATCAATAAACCAAACACTGGATCGGCACGGCCCAGTTTCTGAGCCTGTCTGGAGGTCAGAGCGTTAGTCAGGCATTTACTGAAAAGCTGTGATTAGCACTATTGAATTTAATTTGTTCCTACAATAGTGGGCCGGAGTAAAGGGGTGCCCTCACAGAGGGTAATAATTTATTCAGCGTTCAGAGGAATTACATGGCTCTAGTGTGCTTGTGTTCTCATTTCATGCTGAAAAAAGTGCCGCCTCGCTCTCTGACATTGTGTTATCTGACGAGCACAGTTGTAATCCCCACTTCAGCTTCCATCTCCCCTCACCCACCTCCCAAAACTGCTTCACCAGCCGTGCGTGACATAGGCTAGTGAACAGGAAAGTGGAGCAAAAGATAAAGAAAGAGGGACAAAGAGACTGATGTGTCCTGGTGGGTGTTGTTACTTGTGTTTACTATCCATCCTTAAAGTAAATGACCTTGTGTCATGTAGCACAGTCTGGGGATGTGCTGTTTGCATGCTTCATTTTCCTCATCCGCAGGTATTGCACTTTTTCGTTCTCAATGGCAATGTAATTTTATTATTTTTTTCATTAGAAACAGCACCTCCTGCCAAGACCTCTGTTTGCTTCATGTTATCTTTTTGAAAGATCTTCCCCCAGGATTAAATGAGTCAAAGCTTCCCAGCTGTTATGAGATCTTCAGCCAAACAACTTTGTTGTACCATCATTGGATGTGACAAAGTGACCAGCATGCACAGCAGCAAAACAAATGCCGTTCCAAAACCTAGTGAGCTCACTACAGAGGCAACATTTTAGGGCAACATCCTAATTGTGCCTAATTGTAAAATGTATATTTTCTTATGGGGGACCTTGCCCCTGGATCCCCCTATAGAACAGGGATGTCCAATCCTGCTCCTAGAGGGCCTTTGTCCTGCAAAGTTTAGCTTCAACCCCAATTAAACACACCTAAACCAGCTAATCAAGGTCTTGCTAAGCATACTGGAAATTTCTAGCTAGGTGTGCTGGGGCAAGTTGGAGCTAAACTCTGCAGGACAGTGGCCCTCCAGGACTGGGTTTGGGCATCCTTGCCCTAGAGTGTCCAAGGTCCACCCAGCATAGTCTCACAAAATCCTGTGGAAAACACTCAATACCAAAAACTTTAGTCATAAAACAGCTATAAAATAGTTTGGTACAATTAAAAATAGATCATAATTTATATATTTTTTTTGTGGTAAGCATTTTTATATGCTTATAAAAGTATTGTTAGCGATGATAACATCAAACTACTCCAATACACAATGCTATTTGGGCAGCGCAAAGACAGCTTCAGTAGAATGTTCCAGGTTAGGTGTAAGGTTCCATGGTGGTATTGATGCTGCATTAGAAGGCATCTTCCTATGAAATAAATTGCCTTTCATCACATTCTGCAATGATGTATATGTATATAGATTTCTACGGAGTATAAAGTTCTATATCAATCTATCTGTCATTCTATCTACTTGGACTCAAACCTGTTTTGCTGTCCCTGAATTTGTAACCACATAAAGACTCATCTATGTGGTTTAAAGTAATAGCTCACTGTAGCAACCTCCAGTAGGGCTTTTCCAACTGGGCTTCAATCTGTCAAACCACGAGCACGAAGATAATCCCACAGGCCCTTCATTTAAATGAGGCACTGTGGCCCAACCACATTAGTTACACTTCATGTTGTGCTTCTCTTGCATCCGTGCTGTATGGTAGCTGGCAATGGAAAGAAATTCATTTCACCACAGCCCACTGGCTATTCACTCGAGCTCAAAATCATTTTTGCCAGGTTAAGAGTTAAGTACCAAAAATGTAAGAGAATAGTTTATGTTTGGGAATCAATTCACAGGCTTCTCACTCACCGCTGATCTCTTAGCAAGATCTCTTGTCCTTTTAGACCTCTCTGAGTTTTTAGGTGCCCCACATGCAGTACTCCTTTCATTGTGTAAAAAGCAAAGGGCATTCACTTTTCTCACATCTCGATGGTGAGTGAAATTGTCCAGGAACAATCATTCACACTACTGCACAGCAGTCTGTCACCTCTCGGCTGTATGCTCATGCTCACATCACTGAACCACTCGTGCTGCTGTCCCACAGCAAACCCTGGGTTAAATCTGCCCCACCATCTACCGCTCTGCATACTGTTGTATGCTCTCTTTGTTTTCACAGTAGAGCTGCTGAGGTAGACAGACAAATATTTGTGGGAGAGGTGCAAGCACTGGTTTGCTGTGAGCAAAACGGGTGAATAACAATGTGTTGAGTTGCTTGTTGAATCCTGATTAGCAGATTTTTAAAAAAATCACCTAAAAAGTGGTTAAAATGAACAACATTAGTCAGTAAAAAAGTTTGTTGTAGAATATGATTATTTATTAAAGAAAAGGTGGTCTTTAATATAATTGAGTTTCAAGCAAAATACTTTTTTTGTTTGTAGTATCCAATTGGAAATACATGGCACATAAATAAATTAAATATTGATTCGCGTTTTTGGGATTGTTTTTTTATATATATACTTTCATTCAGCAAGTACAAATTAAATTGAAAAGTGACAGTAGAAGAAAAGAATCCTGAAAAAAGTATCAAGGTTTCCACAAAAATATTAAGCAGCACAACTGTTTTAAACATTGATAATAAGAAGAAATGTTTCTTAAGCACCAAATATAATTTTTACTGAAGGATCATATGACACCAAAGACTGGAATATTACCTCTGAAAATTAAGCTTTTACAACACAGGACTAAATTACATTTTAAAATATCAACATTTTTAAATGATAATAATATTTCACAATAAAACTGTTTTTACTGTATTTTTTATCAAATAAATGCGACATTGGTGAATGTGTGTGTGTGTGTCTGTGTGTGTGGAATATTGATTAGAGTTTAAAATATTTAAAATATTTAGACTGTGGGGCTCTTGAGATACAGTGTTGCCCTGGATGAGTGTCATTATTCACAAATATTTCAGATTCAGACAGCCAATCAGAATCAAGTATTCCAGAGATTCGTGGAAAGAATCTAACTAGTGTTTTGCTCAGTGGCCCCTGACCTCTGCATTTCTATTACTGCTGAGAGTTGTGCTGGTGTGACTTTGGGGTCAAATTTGGCACTCTCTCCTTGCTGATTGGTGGGAATGGTGTACTCTTGCTTAAAAATGTGTGTATAGCCCTGAGTGGAAAACTGAAATCGGTGTACTGCTTTATTATTAATAAGAGACAAAGTTTGAGCTGCACAAATCCCTTTGTTTTCCATCTTATATTTCCTTGCAAATCCCTCTGTTTCGGTCTTGACAGATGTCTTTATTTCACACACCAGCTGCTCTTTCAAACTACGTTAGTCTCTCTTTCTCAAGGTAATGTTTTTCCTATGTTTTCCCTGAGGTTATTCTCAGTTCAAAACGTTCATTATAAAACTGTAAGTTTTGTCTGTTTGTGAAAACAAATAGTGACTTTCTCATATTCATCTTCACCCAATCACAACACGGCTGACCTGTAGTCTGCACAGACATGCTGAGGCTGTTCTGAGTCACTCTTCTTCACAGTACATTTCGTAAGTTCCTGGCGGTCCTGTCGCTCTATGCTCATGACCTGTCTACCTGCTAATCAGCCATCCATTTGGGTTCTGCCCAGGTCTCTGCATGGCTCCTTTCATAGCCATTGTCGCCCCCTCACCTCAGAGTCCGACAGCTCAGCCCAAACACCGCTCATCTCTGCCTCCATGTTCTGAATCGCCCACACAGTGTCTGCAGGTTGACACTGAGCTAGTGAGTGCGATCGCTAAGGGATGTCATCTCCCACCCGCAAGTCACACCACGGGCCCTTCAGAGACACGAAGCCTTTCTGTGCTCATGTGTCCATGTAACATGTGACATACCACAACATCTACAACATGTTCCTCTGCCAGTCACCCTGTCCTTGGCTGTCTCATGCACTCTGTCTCATACCTTCACTAGAGCTGTACCTTTTGTTACATCATTATGACACCAGCACTTTTCCTGTAATCTCATCTAGAATGGCTTCACTCAATCGCCTCTTCATCCCGTCAGCGTCTGTCTTGCTCTCTCAGAGCGGATGCTCGTCGCCAGACCCAGGCTTTGGGATTATGCAAATTTAGCTCCAGCCTGTTCACACCTGGATGCAATGGGGCATGAAACAGGGAGTGCACTCGCTGCAAAACTTTTCACTTTTTTCATTCAGAGAGGGGGAGAAAATCTCATTTTGCTTTTTTTAAGTTACTCTTTATATTTTTTATATTTTTTAAATGTTTTACTTATTTATTTAGAGCCATCTTAAGATTTAAATTGCACTGAGATTCTCTATATATCCTTTCATATTCTTCAAAGTCTTGCTTTATTCGTGTGTTCATAAATTATGGAGACACAACCCTTACTGTGAGTTTTATGTTGTTGGATATTGTTCAGGCACTCCAGGCTATCAAAAATATCATACAATATTTAAAAAAAATTCTGCTTGACAAAATGGTTCAAACTTTTTACTTTTAATTTTATAAGGAAAAGACAAAAGAAATGCAATATATGCAAGGAGCTTATTTCAGCAGATTTCAGCTCCTTATTTTTGCATGGAATTTGGAAATTTGCTTAATTGGCAGGAGAGGAGCACACTGCATTCTCTGTCAGTTTGAGTTTAAATTAATCTCACATTTCCGTAGACTGAATGTTATCTGTGTTGAGAAAGTTTAAATCAAACCAGCCATGATTCTGAAATTATAAAAATAAACCTAACAAAACCCTCATTTAGTATTATATTATTCTAATATTATAATAAATATAATATTATATATTACTTATTACTTTGAACTATTACTCTCAAGAAAAAAAACTGGAATACACAAAAAAGATTTCAATGTGACATTTCAGTCACACTTTAGATTAAGGTTCAATTCTAACAAACTAATAACTACGACTTTTGCCCCAATAAACTCCTAATTACTGCCTATTAATAGTTAGTAAGGTTAGTTGTTAAGTTTGCTGAATAAATCATTAATATGTGCTTTATAAGTACTAATAAACAGCCAGCTAACAAGCAACTAGTTAATAATTCGATTTATTTATTTATTAGCCTTTATTTAACCAGGAGAGAACCTCACAGAGATTAAAATCTCTTTTACAGGATTGCCCTGGCCAAGATAGGCAGCCCAGTTATACAAATACACAACAACAATACAACACACAATAATTGGATCCTAAACTAATAAATGTTACTGACATTTCTTATAATGAACGGACCATACAACACAACACAACACAACACTACACCACACAACCAATACATGCTTGCTATTAAAAACCACTGCTTGTCTTACCTGATAAAGCCCCCTTGGAAAAAGAAAAAAGACAAGACGTATAAAATCCTTATGACCTGAGGGAGCATTCTCTTGCTCAGTCTCTCTCTCTCTCAGTCCGTTTGAAGAACTTAAACTCTACAGAATTACCAAATCCAAAGAGGAGCAGGTAAAACTCGACAGGAATGCATTGTCTTGCAGAGTGATCCAAGCCTGTCTGTGAGGAAACTTCTTCTGGCTTCCTCCCTGCTCACTTCTGTTGAATGGAAAATCCTCCACAGTGTCCCCCTCCCCTCCTCAGATGTCAGTGAGAATAGGTGAGAGCGCAAGCATGCCTATGTGTCTGGGTTTGTGTTTTGAAGAGACTATGTGCTTTTCCCTTTCTTTCTCGTTCTTTTTTATGACCAGCTGCTCGCTCCAGGAATTATAATGGAGAGGATTTAAAGGGCCAGCAGCGCATTTGAAGGCAGGGAGATGGCGTGTGGTGAGCCCACTGAGAAGAGGAGCAGAAAGAGGAGGATCTAGGAGATCAGAGAGGGGGATGGAGGTTTTTCTGGCTTTGTTTATGATAGTTTTCTCTCTCTCTCTCTCCTTTTCTATCGGTGTGGAGGACTAACCACTTCAAGGCTTTTCTTCATTACACATATGTATGTACTTGGAGTATGAAGAAAGATGAAGGAGACCCAAAAACCTGAGAGCAAGAGATGTGCTCATAACACATGCTAGCTGTCATATTAATATTTGAAAGCTGGTTTATAATGGTAAATACTATGTTATATTTAAATACACACACACACACCATACAAATGACACCTACCTTCAAGGTTTCACTGAAGAATTTCAATATTTAAAACACTTTAATGTGTACAGTGTGCAACTAGAATTACAAAGGAGTTTTTTTATTACGTTATGGAATAAATTTGATTAAAGCCCTATCCGGACAGGATTAGTTTAACATGGAGAGGTGGGGTAAAGTAATTATTACCCGAGCTTCTCAGAATTTTTGTCCCATCCGAATGTGCCATCTCAGTAATCATTATGGACAATGGCAGTAAAGATTACGGCAACTTGTACCTTCTGTAAAAAGGTCCGGAAAAATTACCTTTCCGTGTTTTTTCAAGTATGGAGGCCCTTGAAAAAGCATTCAGTTGCATTCTAGTCTGTGGCAAAACTCAAGTGTTTTCCGCATACCATTCAGATCAAAAAGGTCAAAAGCACTTGCTAGAGGCACAAAACTTCTTTTAGCGTTAGGTAAGTGTCTATTATCAACATAATCCAATCTGAATTTAATTAATACATTGTTCGACCAGAACTAACTGTTTTATATATACAAATATAGGTTTGCACACATGATATCAGGAAGCAACATAATACGCACATGATGACAGGAGGGTGACGGCGGTGCGTAAATCGAGTTACCCTTCCCACTTCTGCTAGTTTTACTGAGATGTCTTGTCCTGTGCGAATTGGCCATTATTATTACAGACATCCTGTGGCAAAATTACATTACTCCATCTACCCTTGTAAAACTAATTCCGTCCGAATAGGGCTTAAAATACATTTTAATTAAATGTGAGTAATCCAGACCAGTATAAACCACCTAAGACCAGCATTAAAATTCCATTCAGCAGGGTGTTGAAGAAAAAAAATTGTATGAAAGGGCTGTTTTTGGCTTTGTAAACTCGAGATGAAAAGGCACCACATCAGAAATTTTATTCTGAATGAAAAATTACTTGTGGCTCCTGACCATCAAATTACCTCAGCTGGAGTCATTCATCTTCTCAGCGGATGACACCGTTGATACCACTGTCTCCTAAGGAGATAAAGGTCTCGCTCTTTTTAATCTTTTCAGGGGGAAAACGTGAGATTAAACGCTCACCTCTACAATTATCTTTGTGCTCCTGATGTACAGCGCCTGGCTTATGAAATATGCATTAGAGCCTGTTAAATGAATGAATCAGAAGTATGAAGCTTGAAAACACAAGCAACCCCTCTTTATTTTTTTTTGTTTTGAAAATGAATGGGTTTTTTTTGGAAAGTATTTATCACGTGATATCCAGCCAAAAATGTTGCTCTATTTAATGAGGTATGTTGTTTTTTAAAGTTATCTATCTATCTATCTATCTATCTATCTATCTATCTATCTATCTATCTATCTATCTATCTATCTATCTATCTATCTATCTATCTATCTATCTATCTATCTATCTATCTATCTATCTACTGTATCTATATATCTCTGTCTGCTAGCTGCTTTTTAAATTGAAATCTAAAAGGCAATCACAAGCTTAATAGTTAAGTAATTCCATTAACACAATAAATAAATAAATAAATAAATATATTAGAATAGCATCGGCTGGTGATGTGAAAATATTTGGATTGTATTTGTAACCCTCAGCAGGGTGTCAAGACTGCAGGTACCTATACTGCCATTGCACCTTTATGCTGAGCTAACTCTCAGGTTTCCCTTGTGTATGGTGCTCACATGTCTGTAGGCTGACACAAAGAGCCCTATAGGACTGCTGACATATGGAGCCTGGAGATCCATCCGTCACTCTGCTGGGACCAAACACCATGAAGGGGCATACAAGTGGAAACCAAATATAGTTGAATATCAATTGCTGTGACATCTCTTCCCTATTGGCTGCTATTTCTTGGCCACAAATCAAGTCGTTAAGTCACTCGTTTACACCTGTTGTCTCTGCTGTCCTTCACAGCTCCAGGAGTCCTGTTACCTGATTCATTCTACTGTAGTACTGCAGATCTCAGTGACTCCACCAGCAGGTACCAATGAAAATTTGTTCACAAATCTATTCTGATTTGAAAGGTTTAGACTTGTCTTGTGCATATTACAAAATTATATGCATCAATTAATGCATTATTGTAGGTTACTCACTATTATCAACAATCTGGTTCCTAAATTCCTCAATTCTACCCTCCTTTTTGATATTAAGCACATAGGCCTACTGTATAACCAATGTTCTTAGGTAAATAAGACATAACATCATGTAGTTCATTCGATATTTTAATATTTTAACACAACAAATTGATAAAACAATTAATGTATTTCTTTCAAAATTAACAAACATAATACTGTTGACCAATACTGACGGTGTTGACAAAGGTCCAACTGAGGTTGCAACATTTAAATACTAGCAAATATTTTTTCAAACAACTGATTGACAAGGTAACAAATTAATAAAGCTAATTTTTACCTTATATTTAATTTAATTCAACAATCCTTCCAGTGGTTTGCTTTTGTCCTATTAGCAGTATAGTATGTCTCCAGTATGCTCACTAGCTCAGTTGTTCAGTGTAATGGTAAGCATTATTATGTGCCACTCTGTTGCAGCAACAGAAATGTTCTCAACGTGAATCCAAAGGATCTGTCTTTAAACCACATAAAATACATACATTTTATTTGTGCCTGACCTGCATGATTTAAGCAGTGGGCAACTAGCATCAGACATGTTCGCTCTTCATTACATCAGGGTTTGCTATTGCTGTGATCTCATTTGAGTGACAGGTTGTCACTCAAAAAATGATGTGCATAAATAAAAACGGCAATATTCCATAAAAAATGTCATTGTCTTTAAAGGGCTGTTTTTTTTTAGGTTGGGATAATGGTTAGACACTTAGTTGTGATGGTTAGGGTAAAGGGCTAGTGATTGCATTATATCAATGCATTTCCTCATAAATGTAGTCATGGTGTGTGTGTCTTTGCACATGTTATGTATATAAGGCATGTAAGTCAGGCCAAATATATATGTAAAAAAAAATCATGAAACAACATAAGAATAATTCCCCATATGCAAAGAATATTATATCACTATATAAAGAGTTTTTGTGAGCACTTGTCAGCTTACAAGTCAACACCATCAGACAAAATTGTATATTTTTTCATCTTACCCATGTATTGTACAGTGGAGCAATTTAGTTTTTTTCCTATTTTTCAACTAATAACAGAAAGTATCACACTGGGAAGACGGAGTTGACATGTTAAAGCTGTGACCACAGAGACTTCTAACTACTCTAAATTCTTAAAACTACATCATAAAAATGATCATAAAAGCTGTAACAGATTTTTAGGCAGCTAATCAAATTCTTACAGCTGAGCAATGTTTCACATCTTTACTCATTTGGCTCTCTTTGCAGATATCCCTTTTTTCACTTTTGATCCAGACACATAACAATTAAGCTTGATTGTAATTTTCCATCTAGAGAGGACTGAATTAAAGTCTCAAGTATCTTTGATGACCCTCTTCCTGATTCACAATGACACACTAAATAGCCAGCAGCTTGCTTTATTTTAAAAAAAGGTTTGCTGATTCCTTTTTCAATGGTATGTAGACAGTTTACAAAGCCCATAAAGGGCAGTAGAATCCTTGGGATTGTTTTAGTATATACTTGTTTGTTTTGGCATTTTTTTAATTAATTTTTTTCAGTGCATTTACATTTTTGGATTGTTAATTGCCTGCTGCTACATATCAAACCTTCAGATCAATAATTGTCCAAGAATGCCACAGTTAGTGATTTTGTTTGATGTCAAGAATAAGTGCTCTCATAGATCCATATGATTAGTCTTAGATTAGGAAGTCTGCTCTTCGGAGATCCAAATCCTAAATGGTATTTAAGAAAAGTGTTTGTGTGAATCTGAATGCGATTTTGGGTGTCAGAAGGTTTTGTGAGGCTGTTGAGAGATCACGAACCTCCCCACACAGTGAAGAGTATGTGTCTGCTCATATCTCAAGCCCTCATGCATAAAGATGCCACTCTCCTCTTTAAATCCAATCTCTGTGGCTTTTATCTGCTCTCACACATGCATTTTCATACTTCTGTGGAACTTCTTTTCCTTTGTGATTAGACACTACTACTTCACTTGATTGAGGAACATTTTTATGAACGTTAACACTGACAGACAGCATTTAATTCCTTCAGTACCTTATTCAATCAGTTATGGGCAAGCATCCAAACCAACTTAGTTACTTAAAAATGGTGTTAGCTTGGGCTTTGAAATCAGTGTGGGAGTGAAATGCTGAATACCATTTAAAATTTGAGGGTTTAAATTTAGTTATAAACATAGTTATTTTAAGTCACATTGGATGAGCCATGTTGAAGATTAAAATATCTTCAATTTTTATCTTCAATAAAACTAAGTCTATCTACAACCATGTGCTGTCAGGGTTATGTTTTGTTTTGTCTTAGTTTTCATTTTGGTCAGTTGCTATTTTCCTTTGACCCAGTTTCCCGTTCGTCTCGTTGATTCATCTCATTCACCTGTACCTTATTAACTTGTTAGCTCCTTTGTTTGCCCTCTGTACTTAACCCCTCGGGTTTAGTCTGTTCCTTGTCCTGTATTGTTTAATGTCTACGTAAAGAATTTTTTTAGGTGTACTACATATACTATCGCTCTTTTTGGGCTGTAAATAATGGCGCAAATACCAGTAAATTGACTAGTGCAAACCTTAGTAAATCACATTGCATTATTCATTAAAATATTCTCCTCCCATAAATTTTGCATCTGAAAGGGAAACTCCTACAAATGCATATGCAATAAGGTCAGCTGCAAAAATAACTGCCCACACCTTTTCAGTCCTAATTTTTCACTGCGTGTCTTTAGTAAATCCTGACAGTAGTTTTTTAACGGCAAAAGAGGGTTTGCGCTGGCTGTTAGTAAATCTAGCCCTTAATATTTAAGTTCAATGTAAATATTTGAATTTTGATGGCATAAATCCATTTGTGAAAATATGTCAAAGTGGCCAAACATGGTTATTATCAAATGTTGATAAATTCAATCACAGGATGGTGGGAATGCAAAAGAACGGGCGGGTAAAGGCTTGTCTGTTAATATGTAGCATACATGAAAAATAATCCTCCAGTCTATGCTCCCTGTATGTGATCAGCTCAGCATTTATTAATTGGCATTGATGGATATTATTTGCTTTTGTAGCATTATATAAAAATGTATGATCACTTGTACTGTTACTGAAGCCAGCTTGTGGACGGGCCTCAAATTTAATTGTCTGGTGTTTGCGCTTTGTCAGTCCCATTCTGCTAAGTTGCACAAAATCATACAGGAAACCCCTTCAGTTCGGAACAGTGGGGTTTCACATGGTATCTGGTCCATCTTAATAAACACTTGTGCAGGATAAGGCATCTCAGCACATTTCATTTGTCACTTCAGTTTAATATAAGGTCTTTGTCATGTTTTTACATCTCAGTATTTTAAATAATGCTTCAAGGCTGCACACACTTCATTCTCTGAGGCTGATATTTCTTCCCTTTGGCTGACACATAATTACATTGGAATCTATGAGATTCAAGCAGAATGATAACCTTTCTAGAAAATCATATTCACCAATCCTACAGTGAACATAGAAATCAGGGGTTGCTGGGAATTCCTCGCCACAAACAGCCAAATCCACCCTATTTTTCAAACGTGGAAGTAAGCTAGTTAGTAAGTTAGTGTGGATTTTATTTTAAAAAGTTTTTTAACATTACAATGAACATTTTTCTTTATTAAGATTAAATGAAACTTTGACTAACAAGATGTTTTCAGTTTTATCTGAAGTGAAAATTCTTTTTGAATTTTGTTTGTGGTTAAATTAAGTTGCAAAAATCGTTATATTGACCTACCAGTAATATTTTGCCATATGCCTAAGGAAAATATAACAATCAAATATATGACCTTTATAATAAATAATGTTTTTACTTTGTATTAATGTTTTTGTCTTTAGGACAATGTATATATATTTTTTATTAATATTAAATCAAAATTTAAGGTTTGAACCAAACTATAAATATAATTGATTAGAAAAACTAATACACTTGTTTGCAACAAATTAAGTATTTCTTTTTAAGTTGGTCTAAATATATTTCCTCAGTGCTGTAAAAAATAAATAAAGAAAGAATTACAAATTGCAGTAAATGGTAAAACTATTTGCGATAATAGAATAATATGATAACAAATACCAATTTGCAATATCAAGCAGCATAACTAACAATTTTTCTATAGCTGAAAGCAGTTGACACCAGAAGCCTTACAAGGTGAAAATGGCCATGCTCGCTCTTACGTTAAAAACAAGGTGAATAGAATTACATATGGGCATGGACAGTCACATAGTTTGCGGTCCTCTTTTCTTTTTTCCCCTTATGTTGACCTTTCTGCTTCTGACCTCGTTGTCTTTTTCCTTCGTGTCAGGCTCTGATGGAGCCTAGCAGCTGTGGTGGATATGAATGCTGAAAGCTTTGCATTTACATTAATAGCTGGACAAGCTCAACTTGACATACAAAGGTCACATTGTAATGATGAAATGACTTGCTCTGGATTGCTCAGTGGCAAAAGTCAGTTAGAGAACAGACTGCCCACCTATAGAAAGTTAAGGTAGAATTATCAACACTCAAAGAAAGTGTTGTGTTTCATATCTACAAGCAAAAAAAATTACAGAGAAGAGTTGCACATTCCTACATGAAAGGACACAATTTTCCTGCTTGCAGGAGCCGCACTTGACAGTGGCAGAAAGCCAATGACTTTTTGAGAAGATAAGTTTATAGACACTAAAATGTTTTTTTCCTCACAGACGTTCCTCTTTTCAATCTTTCTGTGGCTTATTTTGAGAAACTTGTGTGTTTCTACACACGATAATGCCTTTCCAGTACAACAAGGGCAAGTTAGCATGCCAATTATGTGATCTCTGGCCCTTTCACCCTGTTTTGTCCCCATTTACATTTTCTCCCACTCTCCTCTTGCTTGAATTTGATTGAAAATATTTAAATAAATCATTGTGTGGCTTATGTATGAAGATAACCCAGAGTTCTTGTTTACCGGTAGATATTCTCCACTGGTCTTTGGCAGCTTGCCAAAATAATTGTGATAATTTAATTGTCTGTTTTGTTCAATCATTTATTTAAGTCTTTTATTTACATTGATTATGGATACAATGATCTAAAATAAAATGTATGAATTACATTTGTAAACAAATATTACACATGGTAGAATGATGTGAGAATAACATTCTAAATATTATGCCTAATATTTAATATATATATATATACCCATATGAATATTATATTAGAGTAACAAAAAATGTATTATTATGATTATTAATATGTTGAAAAGAAGACTATGATTATCCAGTGTTTTCTGGATATAATAAAATGGGGGTAAAATAAAATGGCATTTTCACTTTTAAATAAATGTGAGTATAAATCGCTGTGAAGCTTTTTTTCCTCTGCTGTAAAAATACTCCATAGTTTGAGCCACTTTGACTTGCTTGGATGCACCACACTGTCAAAGTGTCAAAGTATTTAAGTAATTACTAGATTGAACTTTAGTTGCTGGCTGTGAGGACGTCATGGATCAACCGTTACGTGTGGGTTAATAGTATGTTCTGGCAAATAGTATCCACTGTATTGCCTCAATACTTTTTCTTTCTGCACTCCTAAAAGCTTTTGTCTGTTTGTTTTGTCCCAGATGTGTGCTACCTGGTGAAATGTTACAAAATCGATCATTACAAACATACATTTTTCATTAAGCATATGTATTTTAAGCACTCCTTTTAAGTCTCCAGGGTAGAACATATACTTGAATATAACCACCAATATTTTCAAGGTTGCAGGGAAAGGCATTAAAGGCCATCCTGTCTTGTCTGAGTTGTTGACTTTCCCTCAGTGTTTATGTTGCTGTTCTTTATCGACTGCGTCATCTAGGTTTGTATGAGTAAGAGCCCGTTGTGGAAAATAGCTGTCATGTTGTCATGTTTGTCAAGGAATGATGGTGTTCTTTTGCCATGTAAAGCATTTTAGATAAGGTCCCCTAACGGCTGATATATGAAAAAGGGATGTGAAATTGGTTTACCACAGTGTACTGAAAGAGTAAGTGGCTCCAAATGAAATGCAATGTGAGTGATGCAGCGGCTGAACTTGGAGTCCTGCTGTGATTCTGTATTGACAAGGAGCAGAGAATCCCAATGGATCCTCAGATACACTTTGGTCTGCTCCTTCATAATAATATCACGTTCATCGCTTGAATTTTTGTTTCTCATGCCTTAGAAATGACATGCACATTTTAATAAAGCGGAATGCATGAAACAAACTAAGCAGATCAAGTGTGAAATTAACGCAGAATGTGGCCTGGTTAACATTGTGTTTATGGATTCTTGTGTGGTCAGGAGGAATGAGGGATTTAGAGTTAATTTGTTTTTCTCTGATTGTTATTGACGGAGGGAAGAACACTGGTGTATGAAAGTTGAAGAGGGGCTCCTGGAGAGAGACTTAATAGGCACATGTGGGAATTATATATGATTTCATAAATTCATTTGAATCATAATTTCCCCTCGCTGATAAATCTCTCATAAGGAGAAGGCCAGAACTGAGATGAAGCCAGATAATGAATTTCCGATAAAGGTGTATGTGGTCATGACTTTTTTTTCTCAAATGAATGATTCTCACATAGTTTAGTATCATTCTTAGGTTTTCTGAGGACGATCATGGGGGAAACCAGATCATAGATGGTTTGAGACTGCATACATTGCAAGTCCTGCATTTGAATGAGTACAGAACATTCCTCCAAGTGATGACCAGAATCTCTAACAGTCAAGTTTTAGACTACCTGGGTCCACCAGTCTCTCTTTATAAATCTGCCGATCATGGTTTTGAAGGGTTTTTTTCTTTTTTGTTGTAGTAGTAGTTTGCTGTTGATGAATGTAGGAGTATGAAAAATAACATTTGAACTATTAAATAGCAAATTCCTGTTAATTGAAATATTAGTGCATTAAATGAAGTGCTAATTTAATGTGTTTTCTCAGATGCGAAGACAAAAGGCTGTCTGCTTTATTCTTGACATATTTGCTAGTGCTGTCAAATGTTTACCTTTGTTAGTTTGTGAATTCAAATGACCTTTCCTTGTCAAGTCAAATTAAAATAACTTCCAGAACTGCATCACATTAAGTTATTAGTATTCTGTCATCATTTATTCACTCTCATGTCTTTCCAACCCCACATGATTATCTTTCTTCTGTGGAAATTCTGTTCCTCTCACAAATCTTTGATATGATTTTCAACAATGTTATATATCTATTTGTTATGTTATACATATAAATGAGTCTGATTCTGACTCTAATGCACATTATTAAATGAGCTGGGATGGTTAGTCAGTGCTGATGCCCATTTCTAAGGTTCAGATGCCATTAGCCATTGTTCTCACAAAGGCCTTTCTGAGAGAGACAGATCTGTCAATGTACTAAAGGTTAGGCTTCATCTGTACATCTTTGCTCTCTTTAGTGCACACTCGGATTACACCGTGCAGATTTTTTTTTCCTCAAGCTGGTGGTTTCTAATACGTTCAAGACCATTTTTTCCTCCCACCTGAGAACTGGTTGCATTGGAAAATACAGCTACTGCATACCAGTGGCAGCGGAGGCACACTAACTGTAGCAGTCTGGGGAGGGGATCTTCTTTTTTATTATTATTGACTGCTTTAAAATACCCTGTTTTGGTCACTTTTAGACATAACGTAAAAAAAAAGAAAATAAAAAAGATGATACATATACAGCAAAAAAATATATAAATATAATTTCACTCACCTAGCCTTGAAGAAAAAAGTCTATCCTTCTGTCCTTTTTAATGTCCATGTTAAAAGAGCACGTCCAGCAGTTTAGTGAAGCTGATTGCTGTAGCCTATATCCAACTAAACTGAAAGGGCTTTAGGATTATTTTTTAATTAGTAGCTGCTGCTCAAACATTATCTTTGTGAATTTGTTGGCGATCAAATATTCAATATTACTACTCTCCATAATTAAGCTATCAGGTACATTTATCAGCAGGAGCAGTTCAAACTGTTATAATTTACGTCTTTATGATGATTGGTTGATATACCAAGGGCGTCTTCTGCAACGTATTTTTTTCTCAACACTTACTGCTGAAAGTGAAATACTCTATGGTGATTGGCAATTTTTTTGCAGCAGAAGTTAGAATAGCTCTGGCTATGGATTTATCTCCCCCTGACCTTCTCTATCCCCTCAGACTCGCCTTAGCACATTTTTCCGAACACGTTCAGGGAAGAGCAGCGGTGGTTCAGACTACGGTGATATAGTGAAATTACAAACATGAAATGTACATTCTGAGACATGAAATGAAATTAATAACTGGGAATTTTATTAACATTAAATTGTCCTTCTCCCATTTTCCACCTCAAAGTTTTGTGTAGGCTGCGCCTCCTATGACAAGCCGCCACTGATAAGCTTTCTCGAAGTTTGTTAATCTTTGCATATGATTTACCCTAGGGGGGATTTTTGTATACTACAGTTCAAAAGTTTATGGTCAGTAAGATTTTTTTTTTCTCATGCTCACTAAGGCTTCATTTATTTGATCAAAAAATACAGTAAAAAGAATAATATTTTAAAATATGATTCATTAATTCATTCATCCTTATATGACCTTCTAAGGTCATAGGGCTAGAGCCTATCTAGACCAGAAGCAGGGGACGGATGGCCAGTTCATCCCAAAATTATTATTACAATTTTAAATATCCAATTCAAATATGTGATTTATCTTGTGATGGCAAAGCTGAATTTTCAGCAGCCATTACTCCGGTCTTCAGTGTCACATGATCCTTCAGAAATTATTCTAAAATTATGATTTGTTGCCTCATGAAACATTTCTTTATGATTATCAAAGTTACATAGTAACAGCTGTGCTGCTTAATATTTTTGTGAAAACCATGATGCATTTTTTTCAGGATTCTTTCATCAATAGAAAGTTCAATTTGAAATATAAATCTTTTGTAGCATTATAATGTCTTTACTGTCAATTTTAATTTATTTTAATGTGTCCTTGCTGAATGAATGCATTAAGTTTTGTCAACAACAACAAATTGCCATGGTGAATGTGAGCAGAAAAAAAGTCCAGTTTTCGGTCTGCTATTCCACACCATCAGTTTGCTCTCTCAGAAGAAAACACCTCTCTTTATATCATGCTGATGCCTGTGACTCACTACTACATGACCTATGCAGGTATTCAATATCTGATTTCATCAATTGCAAAATAACATGGCAGACAGTCAGTCCTAGCCAGCAGCCATATCACCCAGTAGCCCAAGACTGGTTGCCCACTCAAGCAAAGCAGGGTTGAGCCTGGTTAGTACCTAGATGGGAGACCTCCTGGGAAAACTAGGTGGCTGCTGGAAGGCCAGCAGGGGGTGCTCACCCTGTGGTCTGTGGGTCCTAACGCCCCAGTATACCGATGACACTTTACTGTCAAAGAGCACCGTCCTTCAGATGAGACGTTAAACCGAGGTCCTGACTCTCTGTGGTCATTAAAAATCCCAGGATGTCCTTCGAAAGAGTAGGGGTGTAACCGCGGCATCCGGGCCAAATCTCCCCATTGCCCTCTGTCCATCATGGCCTCCAATTGTCCAAATAGTAACAAATTATTAATATTATTAATATTATTGATTGGATTGAAGATAAAGATGCCAAAAATGGTAGTTAACACTCTTCCTTTCACCAGTCAGAGTATAGAGCTGAATTTTTCAAACAGTTTGCTGTTCAGAAGTTCACCGCAGAAGCAACAGTCTTGCGTACTCTTTGACAGCTAGGCACACATCACGAACTAATGTAGGTTAATTGCTTCCCACCTTAGCTGGATAATTCATTAAGCCCTTTTCCGTTCGCCTCCAACACAAGACGCCCGGTGCTCCCAGGTGTGCACAACTCTTGGCATTGAGGAGTTTTGGGTTTAGCTGAGATTTCACTCCCACCCACCTCCAAATATGTGGACTGCAGTGGTGAAAGGGAGTGCAAGGATACTAATACATTTGTCTGCTAGATCACTTGAGAGAGAAGTATCAAAGAGTGCTGCTAATTGCAGTGCTCCCTTCATACATCATTGAGTCAAGTGGAAATAATTCAACGTTGCATTCGGATTTGTTTTGCTAAAAGATCCCCTGACACCCCGGAGGAGGAAGAAGAGAAGACAGAAGGGGAGGTGTGTGAGGGGAGGGATGTGTGCGGAGGAATTATAGGCAGAGCTGAACGTTATGCTGATTCGGGTTTCGCGCCAGGTCGACTGTATGTGCCATGTTTTTGTCTGCAGATTTATAAGGGAGGAGAGATGGAATGAAAAGAATGTAAACCTGATTTACCTTGAAGTTGGCTTTGATAGTTGTCACATATACATAGAAAGAAAATACAGGGTGATTGCAAAAAGCATTTGGACACATAAGCCGCACTTCAAATGTCTGAACATCTCTGCGTTAAATAACAAAATATCAAACCAAGTGGCACCCTCTATCCATCCATCCATCCATCCATCCAAATAATTTCTATACACCTATACCTTTCTATATAACTTTCTAAAGCTGTGCATTCATACTTTGTGTGTATGCATGCACAGCTTACGTTTTATGTGTTAGATGCTGTCAATACTTCCATACATTTTATATTTAAACGTACAAAAATGGATGTGTAAATATTACTTGAGAATATCTACCAATACTCAAATGAGACCAGGTTGTGTGTGAAGCTAGACCACACAATTAATAATTATATAACCAGACAGTAATGAACTGTAGTTCTGTGTTTGAACCTGTGGTGTACACTAAATAACTGATGTAGAAAAGCCATTGGGAGCACTCTGTTTGCCAAAGTGCATTTGATTTGTTTAACATAATTGTGTCCTATTAATTCAACTGAACTGTCTTTCTGAGGTCTGATTAATATTCAAAAAACAAAACCAGGAATTTTCTCTCCTTCATTTTAGTAGGTGTTGTCCAAGTATCCACAAAAAAATAATCTTGGATATTTCTCTCTCCTTGTCCAAGCTTTTCAAACTTTCCACTTTCATCTCACTTTCAGACTGTTAAGCCACTGGGACATCCTAGAAGGGTAGAAAACACCTCAGAAGACTCGCTTTCACACGTTCACTCACTTTACTCCCACAGCTGTCACAGCATTGCCAGATCCCTCAACACACCATAAGCACTCCCCTTGAGAGACGTTCCTCACTTCACCTGAGCAAACCATGTTCACCTCAGAGAGAATTTTTTGATGCTGCCATTAAACACTCTTGCTACCTAATTCCCTGCGGAGAAAATAATGTGGTGCAGTTTATTTATTAATATATCTGTTGGCTAAAAAAAAAGTTAGGTAAATTATATTGTATATCCATGCACAAAAACACTGGTGTCTCCTTGTTTGTATCAGTTAACTTAATCCTCTCAACCTCTAAAATAATACATAAACTGCAGAGTAAATTTGAATAAAACAGGAAAACATCAGTGTGAAGTGCAATAAGCAGAACTAAAGTTTTCCACAAGACTGGGAAGATGGATTTAAACTTTTTAATTAGACAGAGTGTCCACGTGCCACCCTGCTCTGAATGGAGGAATGTGGGATGCGGCGTCCAATCAGGTAGCAGATAAACAACATGCAAATGATGGATGTGTAATGGACTTGCAAAGCAGGTTGAAAGTACTGCTTAATATCTGAATGGAAGTCACATAATTCTTTCACACAAGCATGAAATAACTAAATGGAAGTAGACTTCATTAAGTATAGGATCTGGGATAAGCTGTGTGTATATGTGTTTTAAAAAGAAAGTTATAAGGCAGGGAAAGACGGATAAAATCCCATTTACGAAGATTTGTCTTAATCCTAGCAATTAATCCATTATCACAGTAATCATTACAGTGTCATCAGCTGGTTTCTAATGAATCTGAATATTTACATATCAGATTATTGTTGTGAATCCAAAAATTCCCAAAACCATTCATTATGAGTGAATGTTCCTGAATTATACAGCAATTGTGCCTGGCGGTAACAACTTTTGTGTGAGCTCTACACATTTCTACAAACACATTTAGACTAATGGCCTGATTGCAAAGCAGCTGGGGGCCATACTCTCATTCCTTGGCTCTCCGGAGTGAGATATTGCATCAATAAATATGGCTAATGGGTGAACATGCCAGGCTAGGGTAAAACACTTCAATAAGAGGAAGACTGAGGATGACAGCTGAGGGATCCATCAGTAGAGCTGAAACAGTTTAAAGATGATTAAATAGCTTGTTATTCGTACACTGGCTCATGATTGTTCACGTCTAGGTTGGAGGGACAAAGAGCAGGTGGGTAGATGGTCACCAAAAAGAACTCAAGGTCTGATTAATTTAGCATATTTTTGTCCTTAAGTACTAGTAGTGTGACTAGTGTGTTCATACTAAAATGTAATGAGATGTAATATACCAAAAGTGCCCAGATTATGTAGGATGCTTGTCCACTCAAACAAGTATTGGACACTTTATACACTTAATGTCCATTGTTTTTGCTTCGTTGCAGAAGGCAAGTTGTTTTTGATTTGGTGGAAGTGGCAACTACCGAAACGTGGAGAAGACAGCACTTTACAAATGTAAGTTGAATGCTTTATCATCATCAGCCATGTGAATAGGTACAATATTTAAAAAGCCATTTTGAGGCACTTTTTATTTATATACTTGGCCAACTTGTTAAAGCTAGCTGCAACCTTATTTCCCTCAAGTGAATGTAAAAACGTTACTAAAAACGCGTTCCATTAGAAACGATACTACACTTTGTACATTCATACATTAAATGGCTGAGTACATAGTGTTTACTGAGAGCTGCATGCACTGTATATAATTTGAGGCACAGCTTCAAATTTCTTTCTTTGCAACTGTTTTAGCTATTCCCTGCCCTCTGTATCACTATGGCAACTGTAACCATAGCGCGCTCAGATGTTCATAAAGCGAGGAGTGGAATATCACCCACAGCTGCGTGGCTGTTGAGGTGATGGACGTGTGTGGAGAAGATGAGGCTGAATGTAACTGACGGATTGATTTACAGTTATGTGTGACACTGAAGGATGTGGGCCCCAGATGTGATCCTAGAGAAGCTGACCCCAAGGACTGCGGGGCTCTCTATGGTTTATGAGGCTGTTAACTCTTACTCTGTGTTCCCCAAAATAGAGCTCTACATGACCCCACAGGTAATAGCATATAGGATTTTTCCATTAGTCTACTGCTTTTGTATTGATCTTTTACTGAAGTGTGTGAAGTAAGGGTGACAGACGTTTTAATATTTTATTTATTTATTTATTTTTGACTAAATTGCAAAAACAACATTTTTGTCAGTCTTAAGACTGAGAGTTTAACAGCCAAGACTGTAGATTACGTATTGGTAAGTGTAAATTACACACTATAAAAAAAAAGTCTAAACAAATAAAAAATACTGCCAGATTTTTCATGTATACTTGCCAGTACTATTTAGTTGTCTCTTGATGTTATGTGACTTTTCCATAAAAGTATATGATTTTACTGGTTAAATATAATTGATTTACTGTATGGTATACCTCTTGCATCCAAAAACATTAGACTTTTTATATTATATGTATATTTTTTTTATAAATATATTATAAAAAAGTATATTCTTATCTATTAACTAAACGGATGTATTACTGTAAAAATTTTTACATTCTGTTTCTGTTTGAATCCAATCATTATTTATAGTGCAGAGAGAGGATGCGGTATGAGGGTATCTGTGGAATGAGGGTAGGTGAGAGGCATTCTCCAAACAACGTGCAGTCTCACAGTGTTGACTTACAGTACCGCATTTGGCAAAAAGAGAAATGAGTTGACAGTTTGACTGCTTGTTTGATCTTATAGGCTGGCTGCTGTCAACAGCTGCACACAAACACACATACACACATTTATTTTATTTTTCATCTGAGCTCATGATTGTTCCAAGGTCAAAACATTTTAGACACATGCAATGATCTTTCATCAGACAGAACAGAACAAATAGGCCCTCTTGACTTTTCATCTCACAACTTTCGTTATATCAGTATGCAGGAAACTGGATACTTAAATGATGAAAAGCATTCAGAATTGAATTCAGAATGCTTTTTGAATTCCAAATTGTAATTTTAAAGAATTTAGTTTAAATATTCCGTTTTATTTAATACATTCGTTTTTTGCACCATAATGGAAGCAATTTTCCATAATGCTCTTTAAAATTCAAAACTCACACAACATGAAGCAGGATGGAAGATTCCATCAGTAAATCTTCTTCCTGTCATTCCAGTTCAAATTCCAATTCAGCATGATGTGTGGCCATTTCAAATCCCAGCTCATGAACTAGACAGTTCTTAAATTCAAACTTTTGCCAACCCTGTGAAGAATACATGAATACTCTGAATGCTATTTTGAACAGAACTTCATCTCTTCAACTCTTGAACAGAACATAACTCTTTGGGAAAACCAAAGAGAGATATGTCACACGTGTTTATGTGGATTGGAGATCTTTTCCCTAGATTTATTAAGGGCTGATGATAGGCAAGCAGTGTAGATCTGCCATTATCAATCTCTTCAGAACAGGAGAATCCTTGCCAGCAGCTGAGAGAAAGATGCAATCATAAGCCACATTTCAGTGCTGCTCATTCTTCTTCTGCTCTTCAGAAAGCAGGATTGAACCATCTCTGAAATGGATGTTTAATAAAAACATGCTATAAACCTTTACACATGAGGGGAACTGTGCCTATAATAAATGTATGAGATAAGGGCAAACGGCATATTAATCTTAAATGATGCATGTACATTCATTTTCTTGTGATTGAATGCAAATCTGGTTAAATACCATGAATGAAATTACTTTAACCCAATAAATTGAACTAAGGTTGTGCAAATGTATACTTAAGCATAATAAGTTACAGAATTAAAAAGTAGCTAATGTGATTCATCGTTTATCGACATACTGTGCAATATCACTCTATGATGGAGCTTTCATTACCAACCTTAACTCAAGTAAATTCTGATTTGTGGGTTGTAGGAATGGCATAGTAACGTTCTTGACAATTTAATGGAAGTTGGGAACCGGTTCATTATGTATGCGCTCTGAGATGTACCATGCTTATGCGCACAAACTATGACAGCTGCATTTTTATGTAAGATACCTCAATTTCAGGCATGAGTGATATATATGAATTATGCAAAGTAGAATTTCAAAGTTCCACCTTGTGATTGGACGTATTTGTTTAGTGGTTTTCTATGTCACCTCGGGCCTAACTCAACCAATTCACGCATCTTAAATTTGCCGGATAGCTGTTACAATCTCACGAACGCACAGTAAAGCTTTCACGAGGTTCCTGCTGTAACAATTTACAGGTTCACCTAAAGAGCCTATATCACTGGTTTTGTTAATATGCAGTGAGAAAAACATCAGCAATGTATCAACTCACATACTGTATGTCACGGACGTCTTCACATAAAATGTCTATAACTTTTAGACAGTAAAATAGGCTTGTGTGAGGTCTTTAAAACGCGCACTGCATTATCTTTTACACTGCTAATGGTGTCAAATTCTGACAGGGCTCTGAGTGACACGGGCGACGGGGCTGGAATGGGCTCCGAGGTCTGATAGAGGTGCGATTCCATTTCTGTTGCCGCCATTGTCCCTGCAGCACTTCTTCCTCGGTGCGTATCCTCCACAGTCACCTCTCTCCCCCTCTCTCTGTTCTTCTCTCCTTGACATGTTCTTTTTCTCCATATCTAATTTAAAATTGGCTGGTCAGCAGCACAGACCTGACCTCTCCATTACATAACTCATAATTGACTTCCTAGAGAATTTAATGAATTTAAGTGTCTCTTTCCCAAATCAGCAGGTTAGCAGGAAGGTTTCAGGGGATCTTAGGCTGGGAACAAGTGTAGGTGTCTCTCTGTGTACGTGAAAAGCCTTTAATGCAATTTTCTCTGCATGGAAATTGACATATCTTCGCAGTGATGACTATATCATGAAGTTATGCTTGTTGTAATCTTCATAAGCGTGCGTTTGCTGGAGAGGTGAATAATATCAGACTTCAAAGAAATGTAGATGACTAAGTGTGCTTCCAAAATGGGTGACTTTTCCAGCTGTAAAAACCTCCCTGATTGGCTTTGTGGGTTGGTCAGGTATGATGGGCTTAGACAGGCTTATTTAGGATAATCTGTGACATTGCATGAGGGAATCGTCCTCACATGTCGGCAATCCTGACAGCCTGTATTCCTGCAATAGCATACCAATCAGTGGATTGAAAAGATTTTGGCTTATTCTCTTTATGAGAAGCATAGAAAGTGTACATCAACCAGTGTGTGGATGTCTTTCAGGGGAGGGGGGAGGGGGTGTCACATTTTTGTAAACTATTTTAAAGATTTTTTTTTTTTTTCTGGCATATTTGTAATTTGTAGATCAATAAAGTGATAAATAATGGCAATGTTTATGTTTTTTTTATCAGCGATTCATCTGATGGTGATGCACTTACTGTAGCACTCTGCTGTTGCTATGGTTACTTCCTCAGGGTAGGTAATAAATAAGATTGTCATTGAAATACAATACATAAGTAATCATGAAATTAAATAATTTGTATATTTAAATCTGTAAATAATATTAAGGAACTATATCTAAAATTAACTATATAATAATAAATAATTAATCATACTCATACAAACTCTAAGATTTTGCATTTTTAATTATTATTTTTGTTCTTAATTTATACATTTTTGTTTGTGTTGTAACTGGCACCATGAAGGCAAACACGATTTCTGTTAACAAGCGTCTGTTTACCAGCTTCTGGTGTTTGAATTTTTTAAACCGGGGATTAAAATCAATCTGTTTGCTCTGAGCAAAATCAGTATTTTAATGTTTCTGTTCATAGGTTCATTCTGAAACATTACTGTGTGCTAGAATTGTCTGTACAATACAGCTCGCAGCCTGACGTTTTCCCCTCTTTTTCTCTTTCTCTGTGTTAACAACTGTGTTTTATTATGTGCTATATGCTTCCATGTGTTTGCAAATGGAGGTCTGGGCGAGGATGGTGAGTGAACCCTCTCTTCCGTCTGTATCAACTTGCTGACTTTAGAATAGGCTACAAGGGAAAGATGGGGAGAGGGGAGAAGCTGTTCTTGTTCTAGCACTCATCTGTTTTAATGTACTCTCCATGTACATACAGTGCCCTCCACAATTAATGGCACCCCTGGTAAATATGATCAAAACTGGCTGTAAAAATAAATCTGCATTGTTTATCCTTTTGATCTTTCATTCAAAAAATGTGCAAAATTCTAACCTTTCATTGAAGTAAAAGAATTTAAAGTGGGGGGTAAATCACATTATGAAATAAATGTTTTTCTCCAAAACACGTTGTCCACAATTATTGGCACCCCTAGAATTTTTTACGAGTAAAATATCTCTGAAGTATATTCCCATTAATATTTACCTTTTTTAGCACACCAGGGTGACTAGGAACATGAAACTGTTCAGCTATGACTTCGTGTTTCACAGGAGTTTAAATATGAGGAAACACAAAGGCCAAATCCCCTTAATCATCCATCACAATGAGTAAAACCACAGAATATAGTTCTGGGGTCCGTTCTTCGTACGTCGCTAACTCACTTAGCTGGATTTGATTGTTGGCGATTTGGCATGATCTTGGATTGTTTGGTTCTTCAACGCTCATCCTGGACTTGCTGTCATAGCATCATGTGCGCAAACTTAAACCTGCTCGGGAGCAGGCTTATTTCATGTTAACAGGATTAGATCCCGGCTTCATAAGCGGAGCTGATACGGGAAGTCCAGCGCAGCGCGATAGTGCACTTTCTTTCTGAGATATATTTTTTTTCTCGTGATTCGTGAGATTGTCGTTTTTTCGTTTTTTTATGTTTAAAAAACAGTTTTAGGGTTTTTTTTTTTTTTTTTTTTTTTTTTGTGGCATTTCCAAGCCACTTAAGACCCAATGTTGTAAAGCAGTTTTTTTTTTTTTTTTTTTTTTTTTAGGCTATCATAATTTTTTATGAAGATCATACAATCATGACCATGCCGATTACAGATATGTCACTCAGGCTTCACTAACGTGATTGGTACCATAGACTATAGGCTACCATAGACTGCCATCAAGGCTATGAAGGGGATTATGTGAACAGAAAGGGGATTCACAATGTAAATGTGCAGCCCAGTTACTATTGTGATTCTTAATATTCCAGATTAGTAATATTATATCAAATAAAAAAAAGGCAGTTGACTAAAATCTTCCATATCACAAATGTGAAAGCAAAATGGCCAGGATCTGTGCATGACTTAAGCATTTTCAGAGATTCACATTTATGCACATTATTTGAAAGTGGTAAGGAAAGTTCCACAATTAAATATCAAGCTCACTGTATTACATACACTTTAGTGCTGATCCTAACAGAACTGCATTTTTTCATAGGTGATTATGACATGTTCCTGCAGACTGGTGTTTTATGACCCCATTCCCTGACCCAAACCAGTTACAGTGCAGCTCTAGCCAGGACAAGGGCACACAATGAAATTAACTTTGGCTAAAGGGAGGATTTCAGTGTCTGAAAAGTCTGAGGATTGCACACCTGACAGGGCCTGTGACATTGTTGCATGTGCCATATTACACAACACTGCCAAAAAAAAAAAAAAAAAAACACTTTTCATTAAATGTTTAATAAAATACAAATATGCTTAGTTCCTTGAGTTTTATTTCAATTGTTCTTTGTAAAGAAAAGCCAGTGGTCAAGTGCCTGCAACAAGAGATATTAGACACATGCCTCATGCAACAAATAAAAAGGAAAAGTTGTCTATACACTGCCCACCTGCAGGCCTGTGTCTCCTCTGTCTGTGCAGACTCTTCTGTAGGCCTTTCTGTAGATGTGGAATCCTGCAACTTATATTGCAGCCATAAAGCATACAAGTATAAATTAAGTAAAGTTATTTATGCACTTGCAGGTAGGCTAGTTCCTCCATATGACAGTTATCTGAGGGGGTTTATTCACTGTCCAGTGCAATGGAAACAAATGGACATTACAAAGTCTTATATACTTTCTTTCCTTTGGAAAGTTAGAAAATGTCCACTTACTGCACATATTTCAGCCACCACTTTCTTGGGAACAGATACAAGTGTTGGTGTATTGTGTAAAAGTGCACAAAAGAGGAAAACACAGTGTCATTACAATGAACTACACTCGGGAAAAATGTGATCAATAACTCATGGCAAAATATTTTTACATTAACATAAGTTTATCAGTTTTCACTTTCACAAGTCAAAGCAATTCATCATTACTCAAGATTTAACAGTTGAAATGACTATACAGCCTTAATTTAACGCAGCAAAAATTATTTTACAGTGTAGGCTATAAGATCTTTTCTATTTTTTTCTCAGCCTTTTTCTTGGTTGCTTTTATAAACAGAACACCATTTATTTAACAGTGCCTTTTATAAAAGAGACTATAATATAACTAAAAATGACCATTATGTAGAATATTTTTGTACTTCACTTTTATTTGTTCCCATGTTCTAGTGTGGTGACTGACATTACAATGCACAAAGTAATTATGCAATTATTAAAATACAAAAATATAGGCTAATAAGTGATAAAAACATCTAACATGGCCACTTCTAACGGATTTAAATTGTCTGCTACTTTTTGCCAGCCCTCTCTCCTGGCTTTTGCAGACTTTGAGGTGTTCCCTGGCATTTTGATTAAACATTAAAATTCCGAATAAACTTCGACTATTAGTTCTTGCTCTGCTGAGGAGAAAAACTGTGTGCGCTCTTTGGCCACGCTGAGCAGCCAATAGCAGCGTTGCTGATCAATGTTTCTACTATCGATACATATCCCCTTTTAACCAGCGCATGAACGCGCAATTATCTCAGATAACTCAATCCAGCGATACTAATCATATCCGGCAAGTGTGTTCGAAGAACCGAGTTAGCCAGATCATGATTCGCACGATGATATCATCTTGGATGTGTCATTTGATCTCGGATGTAATAAGCAACGTACGAAGAACGGGCCCCTGATGCGCAGCAAAAGATTGTTGACCATCACAAAATAGAAAGTGGCTGTAAGAAAATAGCTAAAGAATTGAAAATCCCCATTTTGACCATCAGGGCAATAATTAAGAAGTTCCAATCAACTAAAGATGTTACGAATCTGCCAGGAAGAGGACGTGTGTCTATATTGTCTTAATGCACGGCGAGGATGAAAGTTTGAGTGGCCAAAGACTCTTCAAGGATCACAGATGGAGAATTGCAGAGATTAGTTGAGTCTTGGGGTCAGAAAGCCAAAAAAAAAAAAAACCTACATCCCCACATGTTGTTTGGGAGGGTTTCAAGAAAAATCCTCCTCGCTACTCCAGAAACAAACTCCAGCAAATTTAAAGGAGAACTCCGGTCAATTTTAACATTGAGCTCATTTTATTGTACATTTGGAGTGCTGTCAATACAGAGAACAACTACAAAAATCGGTGTTGCCTACACCGAGTTATTCTATTTTTAAAATTTGCACCCTGTTGACTTCAATGGGGCAAGTACTAAACCTGCTTTTAGGCTCTTAACATCCTTGATGTGTCATTACAAGTGCACAGAAAATGTGAGTGATTCCTTCTGAGTGAACACGAGTGGATCTGACTGCAGTAGATGTAAAAGATATGTATACAAATGATGTTATTTAAGCCAGCGCAAATACCTGTTTACATCCTGTTTTTCGGTTGAAGTCCAAAGTAGTCGATTGCCGAGTTCACGCGCGTGATCATAGGTAACTAAACCTATGCGCGTGAACTCGGCAATCGACTACTTTGGACTTCAACCGAAAAACAGGATGTAAACAGGTATTTGCGCTGGCTTAAATAACATCATTTGTATACATATCTTTCACATCTACTGCAGTCAGATCCACTCGTGTTCACTCAGAAGGAATCACTCACATTTTCTGTGCACTTGTAATGACACATCAAGGATGTTAAGAGGCTAAAAGCAGGTTTAGTACTTGCCCCATTGAAGTCAACAGGGTGCAAATTTTAAAAATAGAATAACTCGGTGTAGGCAACACCGATTTTTGTCGTTGTTCTCTGTATTGACAGCACTCCAAATGTACAAAAAAATGAGCTCAATGTTAAAATTGACCGGAGTTCTCCTTTAATTGTCAGACACGACTGGAACTTCAAACGGCATAGGGTTCTGTGGTCAGATGAGACTAAAAAAATAGCTTTTTGCCAGCAAACACGCTAGATGGGTTTGGTGCACACAAGGATAAAAAGTACCCCATGTGTACAATTTAATATACCGTTGGATCTTTAATGTTGTGGGCATATTTTTCTGCTGGAGGTCCTGGACTTCTTGTTCAGATACATGGCATCGTGGATTCTATCAAATATCAACAGATAAAAAATCAAAACCTGACGCCTTCTGCTAGAAATCTTATAATGGGCGGTGGTTGGATCTTCCATCAGGACAACGATCCAAAACAAACATCAAAATCAACACAAAAATTTGTTGCGGAGCACAAAATGAAGCTTCTGCCATGACCGTCCCAGTCCCCTGACCTGATGAGTGGGCTGAACTGAAGAGAAGAAGCACAAACATGGATCTGGGAATCTGAAGGATCTGGAGAGATTCTGTATGGAGGAATGGTCTCTGATCTCTTGTCAGGTGTTCTCCAAACTCATCAGGCATTATAGGAGAAAACTCAGAGCTGGTATCTTGTCAAAAGGAGATTGCAAAAAGTATTTAATAAAAGGGTGCCAATAATTGTGGCCAACGTGTTTTGGAGAAAAACATTTATTTCATAATGTGATTTCCCCCCCACATTCAATTCTTTTACTTAAATGAAAGGTTAGAATTTTGCAAATTTTTTGAATGAAAGATCAAAAGGATAAACAATGCAGATTTATTTTTTACAGCCAGTTTTGATCATATTTACCAGGGGTGCCATTAATTGTGGAGGGCACTGTATTTATGTATGTACATTTCTCCTTATTTGGACTTGTTTTTCTCTTTGTCTTGCTTTCTATATAATGTAATGTACTGTATATTCTCATTGGATGGTTGCAACACCACCCCTGGACAATGTATAAAAGCTAACATATGGAAAGTAAAGCTGAAGAAGTTTTGTGAACAGAAAATGGCTGCTTGTTCATGACTCCTTCCATAGGCCTATGCCATGAGTGAAAAAAGAGATTGAGAATGAGGCACAGAAAAATAGAGTTATAATCTAACAATTACCATTCCAAAAACAATAAACTTGAGGTTGAGGTTACAAAACCACAGATGAGGCAGTTCTAATAATTGACAAAACACAAATCCCTTACATTCGCTGGTAAAAAACCTTGTAACTCCATTGAGCTTGATTTAGGTAAAATGTTAATAATATAATGACACATGCAAGTGTCTGACCATATATAAAGCCGCAATACTAACTTGTTTAATTATTTTAAAAATATTTTAACCGTTTTTTTGCCGGTAAAATTTTTGCTGGTTTCAAAACACATACCACACTGGATATTACCGGTACATGCCATATATTCTCACTTAAATGGAATGCTTTAACGGTTGGTGGCATATCCTTGGAAAAACTCCTGAGATCCAAAAGCTAATGCAAGCGCATTGTCATGGCGACTTACTTACATTTCACTCACTTTGGATGCATCAACGTCACATTTCCATTGGCCATACTTTTTGAAATCCTGATTGATTGACTGCCAAATTAAAATGATGATTAAAATTTTAAACCCAAATTTAAACATTGAAAAAAAGAAAAAGACGTTTAAGACTCGCCAAACTTTTGGTTAACTTTATTTGGAGGGATTCAAGCCTTAATTAAGTGATTCAGACACCCCCATTATTTGCACACTGACTTCCACGGAACAAGAATAGTTTTTAAAGGTAACAGGTAACAGAAGACATTCAGGATCTCACAACCAACTTTCTTTTTTTGCGTGTGTGTATCACAGAAGTTAATCAACACCCATTATAGAGTGTCTCTGTGAATAAATCTCTCTTAATTGGGATATTTTACCCAGTTTTGGAAATGCATATGCCATCCTCAACACTCCCAATGCCTTATGGTGTTGATGAGAAAAAGATAAGCCTCAGAGTGAATTGGGATTTCAATTAGGAAACAGATAATAATCTCCAGAGCCTGTCTCTTCATTCATATTACTAAGATAGAAAGTCTGAAGTCATTATTCCACCACTAATGGGATGAAAACGTATAATTTACTTGCGTTTTAACCATGAACAGGTCTAATATGTTATCGAAATCAGATTCTAAAAATAATTGTCTTGATTGTCTGAATCTTACCTTTTCTTTTTAATTGACTTTCTGCTCTTTATATTCAGGGAAATATCTTGGGAGCGTATCTGTTTGTGCAATTATATTGCATAGTGATCACAGAGTGGACACTGCAAACGGAGAGACCTTTTTACCTGACAGGATTATGGGGTGTTGACCAGCTCAGGTGCATGTAAATGAAGACGGCATCTAGCTGGAGAGCGGCACGATGAAGAAGTAGACTGTGGTCTGACATTGACAGATGGGGTGTGTCTCCAGCTATCGACTTGGGCCCCGCCTCTACACCATGTCGCACTGCCCTTTGAAGGGTGCCAGAAAGATGTGCCCTATAACTCAGCAGCAGATTGGGGCATAAGCGGACAGAGCGGGAGAACTGGCTGCCGCTGATAAAGCTTCGCCCTTGAGAGGTGAGGAAGGGACAGGAAAGGTGAGGAGGGGACAGACATTCATTTGGACATTTACCAGCAGCTCTAAGGATTAATTCAACATGCATCTGCAATCCCATAATTCCCAGAGCTCTTCGTGATTAGAGAGTTTTACATTCACACGTGCCAGCATTTCCTATGTGAAATTTCTGTAGTTTGGGGAATGAACATAGGATTGTTTTGTTTAATTAGTGACGAGGAAAGCCAATCTGTGAAAGTCATGAAAAGACAAAAAGTAGCAGAGCAGTGGAGATGAACAGAAATTGTTATAAAAAAATCAGGAACAAAAGAAAGTCTCGCACACTATCGGTACTTGCAAAAGTATCAAAATAGCTTTATTCGCTGCAATGTTTGGTTGTATGACCTTCATCAGGCATACAATATACAGGACATGTGCAAGACTTTCTTTTGTCTTTTTGTTCTTTTGTCTTTTTGTTCTTGATTTTTGACTTTTTTTGGTCTTTTCTCCTACGCATATATCTATTACCTGCAGGTGTGCAAGGGTAATTGTTAATAAAAAAAACTCTGAAAAATGTACGGTAACCAGGTTAAGCTGATTAGGTGGTATAGTTAGCTGTTTTTAAGAGAGTTTTGGGCACTTATCAGCTGGTCAGGATTCCTGACTGGCTAAACCAGGTAAAAACCTGCTTGACCTGACTGGGAGACCAGTCAACCTCCTAAGACCAGCAAACTGCCAGACTGGTTTAAAATACCTTTTTTTACAGCAGTTTATACTAAATATATTTTCGGATGCATATTTTAAGAATATATTTATATACATACTTTAAGTACATACAAAATATGACAAGATATGACAACTATTTGATTAGCAAAATACACTTAGTTCCTAATAATACGTATTTGCATGCAATGTGTACCGTGATACAAGCTATTGAATAAGTGTTGATAACTGTCTGAAATGTGCAGACATGCAGGTAATTGTCCATAACAAATTTCAATAGCTTCAGGCTGCTCACTTTTTAGATATATTTTTACCTTCACCCTGCAGGCCCTTTCAATTTCCATATTTGTCTTCCCATTGTTTGATGGATGATGTTGCGCTGTTGTCATGTTTTGTTCTTTTTGTTCTATAGGGGAAAATCAGTACTACTGGGGGGGGGGAAAAGAAAAGAAAAAAGGTCCTTACCAAAATTGTGTGTAAATTAATATCATCAATAGTCTGTATGCTGGGGAAATTATAACAAAAGGGTTCACTTTATCTGCACCACTTCTGCCATCCCATCAAGAGTGCTATTTTGAATCTGTAGGCTTACAAAGCTTCTGTCTGTTTGTTTCTCGGTGGTCTCCCTTCTCGCACAACATCTGTAGAGCAATGGAAGCCATCTGTGGTTGCCTAACTGCTCATGGGTCAATTTAAACGTATCATATTGCTCACATGGTTAAAGACTGGTTGAAAGCTCTGGCATTTGCTTTGCTTTTATCTGGTGTAATGATATGTACTTTTAGCCCGACAGATTGAACCCAAAGAAGGACTATTGTAGGACTGTTGCAAACACCTGCCCTAAAGCTGAAGACTGAATTTACGAAGGTTTCATCAAGACTGGATATCTAACAGCTCATCAACTATACTTCATTCATTGATTCTCAGAATGGATTCAATCAGGGGCATCCTAATAGATGAGTACAGTCAATTTTTTTTTCTCTGTTCTTGTCCACTCTGATTACAGAGGTTGAGAAAAGCCACTGAGCCTTAGCATGATATATCCATTCTAACTAGATAGATAGATAGATAGATAGATAGATAGATAGATAGATAGATAGATAGATAGATAGATAGATATTATGACTGATTCTTTTGTTCATTAAAAAGAGAGATGAATTGTAATTCTATTTGCATAAACTGTTTTATTACTTGTTAGATTTTCATCATATTGTGAAGGGCAAACATTGATTTTTCTGCCTAACAGAGAAAGATATGCCTTGTATTTGCCAGACATGCAGTGAAAACAATGAGTTATGTATCAGTTTATGTAACCAATTTATTACAAGCCCTTTTTTGGAGAAAATCATTTTGCTACTTTGGTTTATTATCTCTGGAGCTGCGATGGTAGACAGGAAATAAGATGAAATGTATCCATCACTATATGCAGGCCCAGCATTCCTCTGGAGTAAAGCAGACAATGATTGTTGAGATAGAAATGCTAAAAATGAACATACAGATTAAGAGAAATAATCAGTTCGTTTTTCTTTATCCAAAGTTTACCCAAAAAGAACACTAATAAACTGTGTTTTAGATGAGGGCAAATGCCATTAAATTGTATAAATAGGTGGAACAGAGCATGCACAATTGCATATCCAATATTGACAGATAATAATAAAGTAATACAAACAATTCTGGTACAAATAAATAATGCATCCCTCATCATAGCTTTTGTTGTTATTTGCTCCCCTCTAATTGTTGCATTCTACAAATCACTGCAGACATGTAAACACTCAAATACCTCCAGTACTTGCTCAGTCTAAGTTAGAGCTCTTGATTTCCCATGAGGCTCATCTTGAATGGTTTGAAAACATGTCGCTTTAATTAGCACACAACTTTTATCCATGGAAGATCTATAACATCATGCAGAATTTTGCTACTCCTTGTGAGGTTTTTGAGAACAAAAGTAGCCCGTTGTGATCTCAACAGGTGTATTACTGTACATAGTTTAATCTCAGATCCAGTTAAATAAAGATTTTTATCAAGGTCTCACCTTACGCAGAGGGAGCCTGTCAGACCCTTTTATCATTGTGACTTTCAATAAGACACCTTCACATATACTGAGGAGGTGTCAAATACACCAGGACGCAGCACATGATTAATATAGTGTGAATTTGTGCAGACATCACTGTCTTCACTCTCTCTGAGTGCTGAGATTGTGGTTTGCTGCAAGGGAAATACTATTCCATGTGTTTAATATTCTGTGGAGTGAATCATATTTTTGAGTAAACCAAATCTAGAGGGGTCAATTTTAGATGTGATGATAAATATTCTATGTCTTCTTACTTAGGATGCTGTGCACTGTCTCTAGATGAATGGAAAGTCAAGTTGCAACTTTTTTTCTCTCAAACCATTGATTTCTTTGCATGTCCAGGGGGATGATTGCATACGCAAGTTCATGATATCATACCATCAAAACAATGTAACTCAGTTCCCTTTTTTAGGAACTGGAGCCTAGAGATTTCCAGCACAGACTTGTTAGCAATGAAGGGCAAAAAATGTGAGACGTATTTAAAGCAACAACAGCAACAACAACAAAAAAAGTTTAGTTCACAGAAAAAGTACAATTCTGTCATAATTTACATGCTGTTCATAACCTGCATGGCTTTCTATTTTGGAACACAAAAGGGAAAGTTTTGAAGAATTTCTTGTACTTGAAGAATATGTACTTTGAAACTTTCAAGTTTTCAAAAGGACAAAAGCACTTTTACTAGCATATAACTTGTGCACTGTTTTCCAAGTCTTGGTATGATAAGCAGAACAAAATTTAAGTTGTTTTGTTAATCTTTTCCAGTGACCATGGACTTGATCAGTCCAGTTTTTCACAGAAGAAAGAAACTCAGTTTGGATCGACATGGGGGTGAGTAAATGATGGCCGAATTTTCAGTTTTGAGTAAACTATCCCATTAATAAGCAAAATTGTGCATGACAATGAGACAAGTTTGGTTTTCATATTAGGCACTTAGACCATTAAGCAAGTTGCTTGTTTGTTTATTCTCAGCATAGGCTAGTGAAGTTTATGCCTAAAACCGATTTGCAGGGTAAGAAAAATGAACATAATTCAAGATATATTCTTTTAAAACAAATCTTATGCAATTTTGTAATGCAGATTTGTTTTAAGGAGGATTACATATTTTAACTGGAAAACATGACAAAAAAGCTAATTAAGAAAATGGCATTTGTTGCAATGCAAAGTCATTGGTTTGATGCTGGGTTATTTTTAGTTGCTCGAATGAGGGCTTGTAACTTCATCTATGAGGAGAGGGCAGCAAATTTTCACAGCCTGTATTGTTTTGTGGGCAGTGCAGTTAACAAAAAGTAGAGTAAGTCCACGTTTGGCCTATTTCTGTCTTTACAAGCTTCACTGAGTTCTTCAATGTGTGCCCCTGGTAATAAAGTCACTAACAAAACCGAAGAGCGGAGAGGCTGACGTTAATTAAGTTTAATTATATCTTGGTCCTCTGCCACCCATCTGCTTTAGAAGCACAAACTAATGTCAGCTGTAGGACTGAGAGCATATTAGGTCAGGGGACGGAAGGAAGGTGTTTGATTAGTTTGTCTGAGGCCAGAAGACGTTGAGCAAGACTCTTATGTGCCGTACTTGTTGCGACATCTCACGGTTTCCATAATCGAAATGAATTAATCAAACGTTCAAAGCTTGACTGTCCCTGCATGTTTGAAGCTGTTTGACATCTCACTGGTATAATTTTTTATAAAACGGCCCTTAAGTGCTGGGAAAATAGGATTAAAAAAAGGACATCGTTTGAAATGTTTTAATCATCAGCTCTGTGTTTGTTGCAGCTCTTGAAAATCCCCTTGGCAGCTCTGCTTTTTGTATATCAAACGCTTCTCTTTTGCTTTGCTGAGTGTTGGAAATGTAATGTCTTTCACTTTTTAATTAGGCAATTCCTCAGTTGCACAGAGCTGCAAAAGACCCTCTTATATTTCGAGTTTGATGTCTTGTTTAAGGCTTTGTTTTAGATCAGTACAGTATGTTTCTTAGTGACTATGATATAAATAAATACCTTTTTTTCTTTATACTTCATACTATAGATCCTTTTCGTAAGCTTTCGTACCTTATTAAATGTTCTTATGATGTACATATTTAGCAACTGACAAATCCTTTCAATGCCCTTAAAGGAATACTTCAGAAAAAAAAAAGAAAATTCTGTCATTATTTACTAACCCTTTTGTCGTTCCAAACCTGTATCACTTACTTTCTGTACAACACAATTTGTTTTTTAAATAAATGGTGTCCAATGTTGTTTTCATTTATATTAGACTAATTTAATTGCTAAAAACACAAATCAAGATGTAAATTCAATTAAACAATAAACAATTGTTTTTATTCAAGAACATAGTTTATGAAACTTTTGGACTCACAAAATGAATGTAAATAAATGGAGTTAGTTTTGGTAAATGGAGGGTCTTCGAGTCAAAACTCAAGAACCACTGTTTTGGACCCATTTAACATTCCATTTTATGCACAATAAACTAAAATGATGACAGAATTCTTATTTTTGGGTGAACAATCCCTTTAATGTTGTTTGCAAAGACCTTCTCACTACAGTAGATTGAAATGCTACTTAAAAAATCGTTCCCATTTCATATTATGCATTTAGCATAATGTGTAATATTGTACTGTACATTGCAGATCCTTAATCTGATCATTTCCTCTCGGATTCCTTCAAATCTGCCCACCTTTTTTTTTTTTTTTTGACTTTTTATATCCTTGCTCCAGAGCAAAGCGAACATATGATACAGGATTACTGGAGACTGTGTCCCTCGGCCCTCGTTCTCAATCTCATTACGAAGGAATGGAGGAGATTCTCTCCCCAGGGAGTTGAGGGGATGAGGTTTATAAGAGAGAGGAGGAACTCTGACCCATGATCTATACCTGTGACAGTATGATGAATAAGTCTGCTCTGCCTTTACATTAATGCTAATAGATCTCTAAACAACGGTTTTCTGTTGTTTACACACACGCTTTGTATGCATCTCTCAATGATGTCAATCAGAACATTAATGGCTGTTTACCTGTTGGACTAATGAGAACAAGACTGAGGGACAAATTCTCGAGAATCGGGCGAGAGCACGTCTGCAAACAGTGGCAAGTTTGAGGCAAGTTTGACGAGAGTGACAAAAAGCTGTAAGGAAAGCCCTTATATGGAGATGGGGATGTTTTATGCATGTTTTATGCAAATTACTAACCTTGTGCACGCGACCGCTCATTTTGAATACTCACAATATTCACCAGAACAATGTTAAGAACAAATTAATGACAACACAACAAACGTGTTGTGAATAAGGCGTGAGAAGTTATCCTGTGCGTACAAATACGAAATAATCCGCAATTACTAGTGAATGCTAACATATTTTTTCAGTGCCTCCTTTAATTTGTTAATAAGACTCATTATAGATTGCGTGGCATATACTGTACCTAGACAGTTGACACTTTCTTCAACATTTTGGTATCTTTTAAAGAGCCAGTTCAGGTCTCTGAATTGCAACAGTGGAGTGATACTGTATAGTACGACAGATTGTGGTTGTCTGCTGCATGTCTCATATTTAACAGGTATAGCATCATTTATCAATGTGCTCTGGTCGACCGATTCCACCAGGATAGAGAGAGCACAGAGATGAATGCTACATTAGAACGACAACAGACCTGTGATTGTAAAAGAGTGCAATAATTACATCCCTGCTGTCTTGCCTGGAATCAACTTTGGAGGTGTTTCTGGCTGCGCTGAGGGAGAGGAAATCGATAACCTGGCTCTCCGCTCTTCTTTTGGCTTATTTTAGAAACTCAGAGTGTAGGTGTTAATTAGTGAGTCGATTGTGTCATTAATCAACGCCGGATCCCCAGGAGACTCAGACAGGTAGCAGGTCTCTTGTGTGAGATAAGCGGCAGTTTATGTGTGAATACATGTATATGTGGGTGAGGATGAAACATTGTAGGGAATGTGAGTGTCAAGGTCTTATCCGTTCTCTTTTTCACAAACATTGATGATAAGGTGTAATGTGGTGGGTCTGATGGCTTCTGCCTTTCTGGTATGATCCAACATGGATCCTAATGTCACATATATCATTTGGGTTAGAAAGCTGTCAGGTGGTCCCTATGGTTGCGTTTCCTCTGCTGTGTGGACACTTATTATTATTTTAACCTTTAACATTACAATCAGTTTTTTATGCAACAATGTGACTGTCTCAGATTTGTGACTAATTATCCCTTAAATCTCACAATGAGACTTTATATCTCACAATGTGACTTTATATCTTAAAATTGTGACTATATCTCACAATCTGGCTTTATACAGTATGTCACAAATTTGACTACTCTCACAGTGTTACTTTTTATATCACAGTTGTGACTTTATATCTCAGCGTGACATTGACATTTAAAGTCATATTGTGATATTTAAAGTCACAATTTGAGAAAGCCAATTGTAATATAATTTTGACTTTATTTCACAATTTCCCAATCTCGGAATGTGTCTAAGTATCACGTAACTTTAAATCTCACAATGTGGCTTTAAATCTCACAATTAAATTTGGACTATATCTAACAATTATGTTCTCAATGTGACTATATCTTACATTTCTGACTTTACATCACACAATGTGGCTTTATATAATCTCATATGAGGAAGGTGTTGAACAAAATGTGTTTAATGCAGTACTCTGATAAATGTGTAAGAATTACTGGTAGTTTATACTAATAGTTTAACACATACTTTTACCTTCCAGAAATTATCTCTAATTTGATATATTTGTTTAATCGCCAGCACATGCCTTTGTTTTAAAATGTATATTATCAACGTTAAATGAACCCTTTTAGTAATTACATGCTAAATTGTACTTCAGGGTAATTGAGCGGTAATGACGACCCATTTCTCAGGGTTACAAAAGCCCTGCTTGACTGAATGCTCTCTGAGGATTAATAAGGCCTTCGAGACTGCTGTCACCCCTCAGCAATCAATAGTCATATTTCATAGTCTCCCATTTCAGTGATATATGAGCTTTACGTACACCTTTATGTGGAATGTACCACAGTGAGCATGTTAGGGGTGACATAAGTGACATACTCACTTGGAAATAGACTAGGTCAACACTAGTTTAACCTGTTCATATTAATAACTGTGTGTGAGGAGAAGTTATAAATGTAGACTGGAAAATGGTGGAAGCAAGCTGCTAATGCTGGTGAGAAGTGCAAGAGGTTACTACACTGACTTTGGTTCTACTGGTAAACGCATCTCAAATAAAAACACTTTTTTTATACTTCTACATTTATACATTAAAATGAGTCTCCTCTCCATTCATGATGTTTTTTGATTTTCATATGAATGCGCTGACCATATAATCCATATTGCCCACCAAAATGGCAAGCACTAGCTGAAATCACATATTTCCGGATTCACTTTATCAGCCAAGAAACTGCCATTGAGATGAATAGGAATTCTAACAGATAGCTTTCTCCAGGTATTTACAGACTTTTTTGGTTTTATCTATTTCAGATAAACCCAACCCGAAACGGTATAAAAAACACAACAAATTGGCTTTAGACGCTTTACATCTCAGTAAGACGTGCTCTATGTAAACAGCCAGAATAAGCTTCTGTGATACCCATATTTTATGCACAAAACAAATGTCTGGCGACAAGAGGCTAGGGTGAAGAGTTTAGTAGGATAGCTGTGACTAAAGGTAAAAAATTATTTACATATTTTCCTTACATATTTTTACACTTCAAAGCTTGATCGTTCCTCGCATAGCTTAAGAATATCGCTGAGGGATGGAAGGTATTATTGATAATACTGTATAATAAGTTGAATGTACTTTACGAAAATGCTTAAAGTTTGTGTGTTGGTCATGTGATTCTTACCTCTGGGTGTGCCGTAGACTGCGATCATCTTTGATGCAATTTCTCAGCACTTTTTCTTTCTTTGCTCTTTCTCTCTTCTGCAGTGTCTGAGTAACATAGATCTCTCTCTGATCAAAGTGAATGAGCAGGGGTGATTACGTACATCATGGCCTGAAGCTTTGTATTATAAAGGCCAGGTGAACAGCATTTTCTGCCCTTTCCGTTTGATCTGCAGACATGTAGAAATTTCCTGCGGGTACTTGAAAGCTTTCACAAAAGGAGGTCAAAAAAACAACAAATGCCTCGCATCCAACACCCAATACTTTTTTCTGGCAAGCTAGTCATTTTCATGAGCCAAATCATCATTTTAGGTTTCATCAAAGAAAAGTGAGGCATAACGTGACAGGAAGGAGATGATAAAAGTTTGCATAAGCAAATTTAGACAAGAAAACATTGCAGGTGTTTTGTAGATTGAGAACCCCCTCTGCATATGTGTTTGTATTCAAATAGCTCGATGTGTCACATCATCAGTTCATTTTTCATTTTGAATCGCTGATAAAAGATGGACCAGGTTTATTATTGTTGGAGTTGATGGCTCCTGTATACTTCAGAAATGCAGATGTCTCGAAACTCATCTGACAGGCCGCTGAGAGAGTTCATTAAGCTTCCCCACTAGAAGTTTAACAAATGACTTTCCATATCAATGGATCCTCAGCAGACTGTGGAGCGACGAACAGCATATTTTTTTCCCCCACGAAAATGAAAAATCATAGGGAGCTAGTCTCAAATGGTCTCAAGTCCTTTTCAAAGTACACAAAGAGGAAGAAAAGTGAGTGAAAAAAATCATAGTAATTTGTATGAGGATGAGGTAATGCACAAGCCTCTAAAAGCACCTCGTCCTCACCCGGCCTTTCTGCCTCTTAATGGCATGATATTTATTTTATTTGGCCCTAAACAAGGGTCATTTATTGACATTCCATACGAATTCTAATTTGATTCAAAGTGACATTGAGTGGAGAAACGCCACAGCAATAGACTAGTGGTGCATGTCAATAAAGGTTAGACAGGCTGTGTCAGCCTTGAGGAATCCTTCCCTAAAGGTTTTCAATTCAATTTCATTTCAATTCAATTTATATGTATGTAACTTATCACTATAAATAATGTTTGCAAAGACTAGTGCCTATGTGAGGAAGAAACCTTGTGTCATTGAACATTTTTTTTTAATACTTTTTTTATTTAAATGTCTTGGTTCTTTAGCTAAATATAAATTATTATTTTTAAATATATAAAATATATATGTATAAAATAAATATTAGTTGAGCACCAAATCAGCAAGACTGGAGTAATGGCAGCTGAAAATTCAGCTTTGACATCACAGGAATAAATTAGTTATTAACATATAATATTTCACAATATACTGTTATTTTATTTTTGATCAAATAAATGCAGCCTTGTTGAGCGTAAGAAATGTCTTAAAACATCACATTTCAAAATCTTACCAACCCCATAATATATACAGACCCTTTCCAAAAAATTAGAATATCATGGAAAAGTTTATTTATTTCCATAATTCCATTCAAAACGTTAAACTTCCATAGATTATAGATTCGGGGCCCACAACTTAAACGATTTCAAGTATTTAGTTGTTTATTTGTACATAATTTGGGCTTCCAGCTCATAAAACCCACGAAAACAGGATTTCCAAAAATTAGAATATTACATGAAATCACACAGTAATTACACAGTGATACCATGGTCATTGAACCAGGTTTTGGTTATTTTGGTAGTGTGGGCAGGTGCAAATCCTGCTGGAAAATGAAGGAAGCGTGAAGTGCTCTGAAAATGTCCTGGTAGACGGCTGCGTTGAGTGGACAGCACAGTGGACCAACACCAGCCGATGACATGGGTCCCCAAACCAACACAGACTGTGGAAACTTCACACTGGACTTCAAGCATCTTGGATTGTGTGCCTCTCCATTCTTCCTCCAGACTCTGGGACCTTGGTTTCCAAATGAGATGCAAAATTTGCTCTCATCAGAAAAGAGGACTTTGGTCCACTGTGCTTTATTAAATCCAGAGTCAACGCAGTCGTCTACCAAGACATTTTCAGAGCACTTCATGCTTCCTTCATTTTCCAGCAGGATTTGCACCTGCTCACACTGCCAAAAGAACCAAAACCTGGTTCAATGACCATGGTATCACTGTGTAATTACTGTGTGTTTTCGTGGGTTTTATGAGCTGGAAGCCCAAATTATGTACAAATAAACAACTAAATACTTGAAATCGTTTAAATTGTGGGCCCCGAATCTATAATCTATGGAAGTTTAACGTTTTGAATGGAATTATGGAAATAAATCAACTTTTCCTTGATATTCTAATTTTTTGGAAAGGGTCTGTACATACATTTGAGAAAGTTGAATTCAATCATTTGGCATGATGCTTCTGTCTCGAGAGTTAATAATGGCATAAAATGTATCTGATGAATACACTATACATCAATAATATAATGTGTGTTGAACTATGAACAGTTAGTGAGTCCTGAACCTAGAAACTTAAATCATTGCAAGGTGACTTTGAAATAATTCAGTACTCTGGATGGCTAATCCCTGTATTTTGTATTTTATTTTAATTAAATGTTTAGTGTTGGCTTAACTGCAAAAAAACAGCATTGTTTATTTAAATATTAATTTGCACTTTATGTTATTGGCTTGACACAGTTGCTCCTGAACTCAGGGCATTGTGATGTAAATGTGATGCAGATTTCCTCTGCCTTGCTCTGTTGAAGTGAAAAGGTAAATATTTGCATAATGTTTTTTCAGGCTGCTACTCCCTGTGTCACATTATTCTATTAACCCAAGTCATCACTGTTTTACTAATCAGCTTACAGACAAGCTACCAAAATGAGAGCAATGGGACAGAGAGGAGATAACTATTAGACAATACCTTACCTCATTAATCAAGACTCAAACATCTGTGCTGATGATGCTGCATATATGTAATGAGGTCGTCCATAAGTGTTGAAACACATACAGTTAATAAAGCAGCCAAAAGTTTGTACCTGTCTGCAAACTTTGTAAAACCTATTTAAAAGAGGGCGAGACTGGAGGAGAGCAGCTTACTGCAAAATGTGCCCCATAATGATGCAACTAGAGTTGAAAGAACAGTTTAGCAGTGACATCATTCTTATCACTACATTAGCAAAGCCTTGATCCAGGTATAAAAGCAAACTGGTAAATTAGCCCCCAAAAATGGCAGTAAACAGACACACCACTGCATCTGTATCTCGATAAAATGCACTTCAGCCCAAGTCTGTGGACATTGATTTGGTCTTTTTACGGTGCTGTGAACCAATTGACTGAGAAAGCCGTCGCACTGGGCATTGTGTTCATCCAAGTGGAAATGTCCTACATCCACATTAAGACACAACATCTCACAGCACTATGAACTTATTGATTGAGTTTAAAATTGGGCCCGGTTTTTACATCAAGGTGGAAATTGACTACCTAATGACTGTATTTCATTAGCATCTTATATGAAGAGATGCTGGCACTCAATATTCCACAATGCATGATGAACAATAAATGATAAACATTGTATTGATACAACCATTTGGAAATTATATGGGCTGGAAAGAAAGAAGAAAGAGGTGTGTACTTTTGCCTACAGTATGAAATCATCATTATGTTTTTGCCATATTCTCTTTATGCTGTATAAGAATGAATAATGAGCTAGATAAATCAACTAATGCCTGTATTTCTGGCATATTGACATTTCACGTGTGGCAGATGAATATGATGGTTTGGAGAATAAAAGCGTAAAGGAATAGGTCACCCAAAAAAAAAGGAGTTTACTCACAGTCATGCGACTGCATTGTCGAGTCAGTGAGTTTAAACTAAAAACGTTTTTTTAGCTGATTTTGCTGATTGATTGAAAATCTCCCACTCAAATGAATGATTTCTTCACAAATCGGACATAACTGCTTCTCTCATGAATTTTCAGTCTCTTTTTCATACTTGAAAGGGCTTGAAATATGATATACTGACCACTTTTATGATACTTTAATTGTACTTTTTCAAGCTAAATTTTCAAGCTATAGTCATCATTCATTGCAAACTGCATGGCTGACTTTTTCCTTTTTTGTTCCACGGAAGGTTTTGAATCAACTAAAAGGTGAGTAAATTATAACAATTTAATTTTTAGGGATTAACTCTAATAAATGGCCTTAAACAACGAAGACACCTTCAGTATTACAATACGCAGCTCAGTTTGTTCCTTTGAGGAATAACTACCTAACACTCTGAAACTTAGACATTCCCAAAATCATTGTACATATTGTTCTTTGTGAAACCTTTGCTTTATGGAAAAAAAATAAGATATATATTTTCATTTTGAATTGTTTTTCTGACTATTTAAATGATGCCCTTGCTTGCTCTGAGTTACCTGTATCAATGTGTAATTGATGAAGCTGTTTAGGCCTTTCTAAATTGAAATGTGTTCCTGTGCGCGCTGCTGGCGGGCTGGTAAAGAAATTACATTTTACAGCATTGAAGGCCCCTTTCCTTCTATGCAGCAAATAGCTCCAGGGAGGAGTGAATTGAACACAGTGAGAACCAGGCCAATGGACTGCCTTATTTGCCTCCGTATTTACATATGTGAAGGAGAGAGAAGTTTCTTGCTTCAGTACTTTGGATAGTGGTTTTGCAGAGCAATTTCATCAGTATGGTGGTCACAATATGGCACACATTGCAGTTCTGTTGTTTGTGGCTCCCAAGTATTGTGGTTTGAGTATGGTGTGAGATATTGTTGCTCAATGCATGTTTTATACCGTAATCATTTTTGTTTTGGTGCAGCAATGTAAAACCAAAGTGAACAGTGGTCCAGTGAGCTATATCAAATCTGTTCAGACATGCAATGCTGTTTTTGACCATGCATGACGATTTTCATGCTGCATTTAATGAGAACAGAACATTTAATTGAACTGTCTAATGCATATTTCTAATGTCTAATCTCAGAAATCTTGCTTAAAAGTAAAAGCAGACTAGGATACAGCTTAAAAATGCACATTTCATGATTAAGGTTTTTTTTATTTTTTAAATTTTTTAAATTATCGCTTGATAATAGCAATGTCTCTTTCTGATACAGATCCTAGGACTGCCGAATAAAAGACCTTTGGGGAACAGGAGTGCAGGTAAGTCGTCGTATGAGCAACGAGACCAGACAATGAGTGTTTGTGAGAAGGTGGTTTATATGGCAATCCTTGATGAGTGAACAGGTGGAAGTGAGCAGAATTCTGGGGATTGGGAACGCATGGGAAGACCTGAGGAGTCTAACACTGAGGGATTAGATGGATTTGTGACAGCAATAAATGGATAGCAAAAGCATATAAGCTATATTAGGCTATGCATTTATTTATTTATGAAGACAACAGATCTACATAGACAGTGTTACTTTTCATGTTCAACACCACACAAAGCAGATGAATGTTTTTCTTTTTTGCCGCAGTGACAGCGGAGGGGTCACTAAAACACAAGCTTTTGTGCCTGAACAAGCAAATATAAAGAACGCAATATATAACAAAATACCAATACTCAAATCAAATTCCCTGGTCCGCATTGACTTAAACTGGATGCTTGCCTGAGCGTAATCAAACACATAAAGGAAGACTGATGCAGTGGCAATTGTCTTCAGATTCCGTGCATTTGCCTCAGACAGACGACTTCTCATGGCAGTTTTAATTTTGGTCAGGAGGCTGAACCTGCGCTCTGCTGCCAAAGGTGGGAATTAGAGTCACAAGTTACAATAGATCACCCTCTGTGTAATCTGTCAGAATGATGGACAGCCTTTAGATTTTTCCGGAAAATATTTGATTAACGCGATCTCTAGTCAGAATACATGAGAAAACATGATGTAGTATCTACCAGCAGGGTCTAACTGGACCCCGCTAACCAAAGAAATATTGACCTCTCGCTTCATTATTTCCATTCAGAACCCATGATGTAGTATCTCTGAGGTACAGTACACATCATTAGAGCTTTGCAATGCATCCTGTAGACATCAGACCTGAATAATCAATGTGTTTCTAAAAGTTCCTGTACCTGAAGCCACATTTTGCTGCATATTTTATGTCTCCATAGTTATGCGGCTCACGCATGGAGGAACAGCTTGAAATGTGTATAAACACAGTGCAAAGAACCACAACAAGGACTCTCTACCCCTGTAATCAAAGAAAAGGCACACAGCCAGCAGATTCGGCTCTGCCTTGTTAATCTGCTGCTCTGAAAAGATGGATTGAGGAGGAAGCGGTAACAAAATGAAGACATTTTTTAAGCAGAAGGGAGGGGGGAGACTGCTGTATGAGAGAAAATGACATGGGGAAATAATCTTAATAGCTGTCTGAACTTTCTCATGGCTTTTGCTTCGACCTTGCGCTTCGCCAGTCACCATTAAACATTGAAACGGAGGTGGCAGCATGTGACCCGATGTACTCCTCAAAGGGATGCCCTTTTAGAGCTAATTGAAACAATGCCAGAAGCATGGGGTACGATCCAAAGACAATGAGATGAAAGAGGTGATTGCTTAAGCACTGAGAGAGAAGGGCTCTGCTTTTCATGCTGCCTGAGCGTCCCTTCAGAAGAACGGTCTCTGGAGACAAAGCGTGATGTTACACTCCTACTACAGGCTAATGTTCACATACTTGCCTTTGAACATTGTTCTTTTTGCCCCTTTGGTCCCACCAGCAGCTTATTACAGATCAGATTCCAGACATACTGATCCCAACAGGGACGGATGGGAATTGCAAGTCTATATTTCAAGGTGTATGCCTGTCCTTGCATAATGGTGATTCCACTATACACAGCATATAAATACTAAAAGTGCATTCTTTGCTGCACAGAATTACATTGATTCATGCACTGGATTTGCATTCAACCTTTTCGACTCGGTTTTTCTTTGTTTGTTTGCGGAGAGTGGTGTCTTCATTTTTCATTACTTTTTTTGTTTGTTTATGTTCTACTCTCTGTAATGATTTCTGGGATTTCTGTCTGATATATGTTAGAGGTTTGGTATTGAATGTTTTCCCCTCGGATATTGGTCCGAATGGTTAAATATCTGTTGGTAAATAAATGTAATGTTTATACTCAAAAACTGACCTTTAAAGTCTTGTTTGTAAAAGTAGTCTTTCCAGAGAGCTCTTAGTGTTTTGCCCTAGGCCATGACTGTATAGCAAGCCCAGCATCTTCAGTGAATTGCTGATAAATATAAAATATCACCTCAGTCCCTGGATGCGAATGGACTGTTTTGCATGGCTGGTCACTGTATCCTCTCAAGTGAAAGGACAAAACACAAGGGCAGCATAACCTGTCCACAAAGAGGAAGTCTAGAAATATATACTGTATATATATATATATATATACATATATATATATATATATATATATATATATATATATATATATATATATATATATATATACACACACACCATATTTAAAAGAAAATAAATATTTAAGTCTTATTGACCACTGGCCGTGCTAATTCTGTTTAACAAAAGGTCAGTGGTCAATAAGACTTAAATATTTAGATATTTCCCAGTATTGTTGGACTGTATATCTTGGAACGCTGCTCGACCAATACAAAAACTTTGAGGACACATACAATATTGGGAAATTTCACTGTTAGTATTACTTTGCTGGTCTTTGTTAACTCATTCCTGTGTAACATCATTTCGCCAGTAGGTGGCGACAAGTGACTCTATTTATGAGTGAGTCATTTAATCATTTATTCAACTGATTCATTCAACAGCACTGATTTATTCAGTAAGGAAACAAGTGGGTGGCAGAAATCGCATATTTCCCTGCTATTTAGGGAACAGTATGTGACAAAAGAAGTATGTCCCAGTTCACAGTATACTCAACAAAGGTATAGGCAAAAAATACCCGGATGACCTACTACTTCCGACGAGATTCTGAAGTGTGCATATACGATGAACACTACAATGCCATGCGGCCATGGGAGAGGAATTGTGAGTGGTAGTGAAGCAACACAACTGGCGCTGGTGGGTCACATGATAATGACAAAATGGTGAATGTAGTACATCATCATTTTATTTAAATATACACATTCATACATAATAGAATATACTTTTTTAGTGCTCGCAAAGTAAGTACTTAATCAAAATATGACATGAGCTGCATCCGAAATCACATACTCTCTTGAGTAGACTAGGTCCTGTACTTATTTTGAATAAGTAATTACTTCACGACCGCTATATTCTAGTTTGAATGTGTGTAGTATGAATGTAATCTGGATGTACTGCATTCGCCATGTTGGCATTATCATGTGATCTACCAGCGTCAGTTATGTCACTTCACTGCCATTCATAAATCCTCTCCCGTGGCCTCATGGGATAGTCCATCGTATGCACACTTCAGAAACTCGCCGGAAGAAGTATATTTTTGCTGTGATTTCGGACATACTTCTTTTGTCTTTTTCGCCTATAGTAGGGAAGTATGCGATTTTGGATGCAGCCAGAGAGTATGACACAAACATAAGAGTAAGCGATTTCAACTCATTTTATGAGTGAATGATTTGTTCAACAATACTGTACATTTTGAATCATTAAACACCACTCACAGTTGCTAGGAGATGTGCAACACTGTGTTATATTAATAAAATAATTTATAAATATTTGACAGATAGCCTGCAATTTATCTTACACTGTTCACATTCTCTTTTTGTTGCTCTTGACCCAGTGCACTTATATGGTTGAATGCAGAGTTATATTATTCTCAGGGATATAGTAAAATCCAAGGATGACTTTAATAAACACAGAATAAGATTACAACACAATACACATAACGTTAATAAGACAATAAACTCAGGAGGATGATGATGATCAACAGAACAGGGAACAGGTGAGAACTAATTAGAAACTAACAACTCACGAATGAGTCATGAACAACAAGGCAACATGAAGACTAGAAACTAAATAAGTCAGTGAAACAGAACATGACTATTATATTATATTATGTATAGCTTCCCAGTTCAATGACTAACTAGTATTCTCTTTAGATATTACAAAGGAAAAATAAAAAAGTAAATAAAACTTCAACCATGGGATCATGCCAGAGATACAGTCACCAGGGCTAATGATGAGGGCTCTGAGCTGCCTAAAACATCAGGGTTGCCCTCTGCTCCGAGCGCTTCCAGCTAATTCTCCAGACTTACACTGTCCTGGAATGCTTAAAAGCAGTCTCAGGGACTGCTGTGCAATTTCATGCAATACTGAAGCAGGTATTACACCAGACAATGCACTATCAGTCATTGCTGATGCAATAGGCGCTGTCAGACCTAACACAATACAATCCATCAACCACAGAATCGAGTATCCAGACCTGGACTCCATCTTGCTGATTTTACTGTCTGCTTCTATATTTTCTTAGTCAAAAATCACGATCAGATGGTATCTGTCTATATATAGTCAGCGTTAACAACGTTAAACCCAGCCCTGCTGCTCAGCTGGGCTGTGGACATTAAAATGGATTATTGGACCTGCCCAAAACCCTAAAAGTAATTTCTTCCAACTGGACTCTGGGGATCCTTGTTAATCCACCATGTTCATCAACTATGAATAGCCAGTGTGCATGTAAAAGATGCCGGATGAAACGGCTGCTTTGAGGCTGGACTCTTATTAGGGCCCTTCGTTTCTTATTTCCACACTGTTGAGCAAATCAAATTGGTTGAGCAAAGACACTGTGAGCAGGTGAAGAATGACAAGTGGAGAATAGGTCAGTGAGATGTAACGGTTTAAGGAAACTACTTTTAAGTAAAACCGAAGTACAGTATATAAAGTGATTTTTTTTTTTTTTTTTTTTTACTTAGACCATCAATTTATTGAGGTTCATAATTTTTATGTATCAGGTAAATGAGAAAAGAAAGTATTTTTTTTAAAACTGAACCCCACTAATGGGCTTCATATCCCAAGGGAACAGCATTAATGGTCAGGATTAGCAAAGGGATTTAAATACATAATTGCAAATTTACACATTTGCTGGCAATCAGCACTGGACCATATCACAGAGAATAACGGCATGAATATTCAGTCTGGGCTGTAGCCCAATACCCTGGAAACATTTGTTTTATAATCAAATGTAACTCTCACATGTCTAATTTTAAGTAATCAGTTATTTTCTGATTTGTAATCATTTTGTTTTGGTGCAGGGTTAGAATTAGGTACCAAACCTTTGAGATGGACATTGTGTTATTTTGCTATAGTGTTGTTGATGGGTTTTTTTTTTAGAAGTATTTCATTACTTCCAGAAGGATTACTTCAGAGAAATCATTTTTCTTTTTCTTTTACTATCATAGAGTTCATGAATATTTAAATGAACACGATTATAAATAAGTAATGTTAAAATAATATCTTATACAAAACAGTACTGACATATCTCATGAGAGTGCAGCAGTGGTTCAGCAAGTCCTGACTTTGTTAGGAATAAACACACTTAATTGGAAACTGCTACTATTTTTAGATGAAAGAATCCACTGTAAAAGGCACAATATTTTGCCAGAGTTCTCCATACCACAACAGTTTAAAAACATTTAATTATGTTAATATCTGCACAGCATTACTGCAAGACTTATGCATAGCAGAACGGTGCCGCTTACAGACGATATCTCTGTTTGCTTGGGATTTCGCAAATTGTCAACCACATGTTTTTCAGACTGTAACATAGTTTGATTAGTCTTTTTATGGTTGTGTTATGATCATGACCAGAAGCGTCCATCTTTCTGCCTTTACGTAGTGCTGTTCTGATAAGGGTTTTCTTTCTTTTTTTGACAGGTACATTCATGTGAGTGAGTCAGGTGTTCTTTTTTGCTGCTCTGCACCAGATGTGCCCAGAGTCCAGAGGTTTGTAAATAGTCAGATTCATTTGGCTCCACTGCATGATTGATTATTGTAGTTATTCAGCATATGGGGAGTAACCTCATCAGTGTTGCTCTTGTCATTTAACATAATCTTAACAGCACACACACACACACACACACACACACACACACAATTCCTTACAAATTCAAATGCAATTCATGAGCTCAGTGTTCTGTAGTGGTGGAACACAACTGCTCTGCTGCACTATAGGGACTTGAAAAATTGAAATCGTGTTTTTTGGGACTTGAAAATGCGAGCATGCAGCGTCTTTAATGCTTATATTGGTATAAACATGGTTGGCTGCGGTCATAAGGGATTGCCCTTTCTCTTAGCATGCTGTTCTGTTTGTCTTGACCCTCTTTGCTTAAGGACTGGAGGAAGAAGTCCTCTTCTGTCACATGCCTCGTCTCTTTCTCCTGTGTCTCTCTCTGTCTTGCGCATGAGGAAAGGCTTGATAGGTCTGAATGGTAAATACTCTGGGTGTTAGAGTAATCAGAGAAGCTTAGAGCAATGAAGTCCTTCAGCTGTTATCAGCAACAGCCTGGTGGGAGCTGACACTAGACCTAATGTGATTCACAGCTCTCCTTAAAAGCCAATTACAGCTGATTTTCCTTTTCCCTTCATTGATTTGGTTTTGTGACCTCCTCTTTTTTCATATCTGTTACTAATGCTTGCAGAAATACTGGACATTTTCTCCTTTCATGTTGTGCAGCAAATAAAATGAATCAGGGTTAAATAGGAGCAAAATGACCAGGAATGACAATATAGGTGCATTCACGGCATGTTGGAATTGCCATAATTACGAGATCCTGACTTCCAAAAAGCTGTTGTCGTAGAACACGCAATTTCAACTTGAATACTCTGAGTCTGTCTGTCTGTCTGTCGCCACGACCGGCTCAAAGCCGTGGCAAATGAAATTGAGGACATAGTGAATTGGTTTGCAAAAATAAACATTTATTAACATAAATAGAAAAATAGCAGGAAGTAGCAGCACTGTAAAAAAAAAAAAAAAGTTGAGAAAACTTAAAAGTTTAAGGCAACCAGCTGCAGGACATTTTTGAGTTTTCTCAACTTACGTGTTTGAGTTATCTCAACTTTTTTCATGTTAAATAGTTGAATACACTTTAAAAACTGAGTTTGTCATACAAAACGTAAGTTGGATTTTTTACAGTGAGGGAGAGTAAAGAGACTCGTCACACTGTACATACATATTTTTTCCTGATGTCTTTTTTTAATAGTTTTTACATATAGTACTGTACAAAATGTGGTTCAAAATAGGTCATTGTTTTGAGGATGCATAATTATGTTATATTTTGCTCAGTATCACCTCCAGAGTTTAGGGTCCCCCACCTCCACTATCTAACATAAATTCAGATTTAAATTTACTGCCAATTGAACACTCTCCTGCAAATGCATTTGATTTAATTTCTCCACCATTAATGGACTAAACACTAGGATTTTAAATACGCTACATATGTCCTCTTTGTTCATTCTTTCTATCGCATGTCCGCCAACTTACTTTATACAATGTGACGCTACATCATTACTATAAGCTACAAACGACAATTGTGTCATTGGCTCTGCAGCTTCAATTTAAATAATTGCCTCTGCATGGTAGAGCCTTGATCAAAATCAAAACACAGTTTTTAACCACTTCCCATTCCTAGTCTAATTTTGACTCAGGAGATCAATAGTGATATGTATAATAAGCCACATTTGCCTACACACGAGCTGCTTTCCAGCAGCTTTCAGCGTAAACACATCATGTCCAACCTGAATGCATTTGTCCTGCGGAGATTTACTGTATGTATCACAGCTAAATTGTTCCTTCAGACAGCAGTTAGTGGATTATAATGGAGCTGTTATTGTGTGCCTAAAATGACTCATTCACTATATTTATTGCTTTCTGATGGCAGCGACTGTAAATAATCTTTCATAATGCAAAAAATCTCCCTCATTCCTCAATAGAGGAAGTGGGCCAAATACAGACACTGGTTAATTGTTATATATGTTATTTGTATGTTCCTAGCTAACATGAATAGCCGCTGGTGAGTCTTGCATTCATAAATGCATGAGCAGCAAGTATTGTATCATTTGTAAGAGGATTAGAGTTGTTATGATTATATAGTGAACCATATAAAATGGACAGTTAGGAAACCTTCACAGTTGATTTCTTGCTTTGATAAAAATGTATTTGAGCTATGTTATGATTCACTATGACCATATTCCACTTTTTTACTACTGTAGAAGCTAGTCAACTATGTGAGGATTTAAAAAAAAAAATATATATTTCTATCTCTCTCTACTTCTCACTGTTTTTTTCTGATGCTGCTTATGACAAGGCCTGCAGGGCAGACTTCCTGAGTTTGACTTGTTTTTGTACAGAGGAATATGATGGATTTATCCCTGCTGTTAGACAAACACACAGAGGCCTCAGGGTTTCTGGTCTTTAGGGTCTCATCTCCTGTTAACAAAAGCCTAAACCACTAGATAACTGAAGGAACGCTAAGAATGAAGACGTATACATGCGCACATTATCAAACTGACATGCAAATGCAGTGTTATTGTTCATTAACCTTTTACCTGGAAATTACACAATATAAATAAACCTAATTAAATAGACACGTAAACAAACAATGTACTGTCAGAAATGCTTTAATTGAAATGTCTTGAATATGACTACTTATTATAAGGATATTTCAGAATAATTGCTGTTATCCATGGCAACACATTATATCAGACTGCGCTCACACTGGGGTTACATGCAGTAAAACGTGACCAAAAGCTCGTATCAATCTGTCGACATATTTTCGTGTCTGATGTGAATAGGTCCATAGGAATATATTGTTTGCAATGAACATTCACTATGAATATTTAATCTTGTTGTGGACAGGCATTATAAAAGTGTAAGTGATCAATTGAGTCCTTGCAGTGTACCTGTGCCAGTGTCATTGTCAAGGTTAAGATGAGTAAAATGTGTAAAACAGTGTAGTCGACACTCTCCTTGGAATACATCAGAGACATGGCAACAAAAACCCCTGGACCAAAAGCTTCAGCTCAGCTCTTTACCATGACCAGCCCCTGGAGATAAAAAAAATATTCTCATTAAAGCGCCCTTCATAATTGGGGAGGAACCAGGGTTGAAGAGCGGGGGTCCCATGTTGGCCTTTAAAGAGTACACAGAGGCAACAAAGAGACAGATAAAGAAAAAAAAGGGTCGAGATATTGATCTCTGCACAAACAATATAGGGGAGATGGGAGAACCTGAGAAAGGAAAATCAATCATCACATGAGTTTTGACAACACTTGTTTTGCTCTGTAACAATGTAGTGAGTTAACTTGCAGTGTTTTAGTTGTTTCTGCTACAGAGTTTTAGCTAAACCGAAGACAGACTGTCATACTGCCTATATGTCTCTCAAATGTACTTTGTATAGACCAGCAGAGTCCTTCAACTCTCTTTTTTATTATTACTTTCATGGTGTTTCGCAAACCGTTTTAGCTGTTCCCAGTGTTACTCATCGTAATTACATTTTTACAAGAATTAAATTAGAGAGCTCTACAATTCAATTCTTACTAGTAACAATTATAATTAGAAAGTTCTAAACTGTTACTAAGACTTGTATCGTAGAGCTCTCTAATTGAATTCTTACTAGTAAAAATGCAATTATGACGAGTGACGCTGAGAATAATTTAAGCTAAAAGGGCTTGCCATACATGGTGGTCCGTTTCACTGTGGCCTTTTCACATTTCACATAGTGTTTTTTATCTCATCAGATGTTTGTGGAAATGCATTGTGAATGAATAATCTGCAGTGGGATGTGTTGAGAAAATGTGTTTTGACACACAGTTTTGATTCTCCAAATGTGACTTTGGGAAGTCTCCAGCTCATTTTGCCCATTTATATGCAGAGAAAGCAAGTGCTGTTTGTTGTGTAACCTTTACCAGGCCAGGAAGGCACATGGGATGCAAACACTGGCAACTGAGAGGCAGGCCCTCTTCCAGATAAGTGTACAGCGAAGAAACATTCAAAGATACCCCCATGGGGACTGCTGTTTCTATACAATATGCCTGCCATTCGATTTATGGGATGGAGACAATAGGGTAAGACTTTCTTTCTTTCCTTGTAAAAAATATTATACAATTTTAAACATTCCTATAATTAGCAAATGCACCAATATTAAAAGTGTGGCTAATACAGATAAGCCGATAATTATTTTCAGGTAATGCCCAATAACTGATAAATTGGAGATTCTATAAAAAATATTTTGTATAAAAATATTAAAATAAAGTCCTAAAAACTAAATAAAATTACTATGAAATTCTAAAATTACTATGAGTATGAAACATTCTTAAATTTAGGGATACACCATGGCTGATAAACAGACAATTATTTTATGGCCGATAACCTGTAAATTGCAGATATATATATATATATATATATATATATATATATATATATAGAGAGAGAGAGAGAGAATATTTATCAAATTCAAACAAAATGCTTAAAACTAAAATCAATTTAAATGCTGAAATAACATTTTAGGGGCCGCGTTTACACGACACCATTTTCTACTTAAAACAGAAAACTTTTTTATGCGTTTTGACCATTAAGGAGAACTCCGGTCAATTTTAACATTGAGCTCATTTTTTTGTAAATTTGGAGTGCTGTCAGTACAGAGAACAACGACAAAAATCGGTGTTGCCTACACCGTGTTATCCTCTTTTTAAAATTTGCACCCTGTTGACTTCAATGGGGCAAGTTTTAAACCTGCTTTTAGCCTCTTAACATTCTTGATGTGTCATTACAAGTGCCCAGCCATGTGAGTGATTCCTTTAGAGTGAACGCGGGTGAATCTGACTGCAGTAGATGTGAAAGATATGATTTAAAGTGATGTTATTTCAGCCAGCGCACATACCTGTATTTACATCCTGTTTTTTTCGGCTGAAGTCCACAGTAGTCGATTGTCGAGTTCACGCGCATAGGTTTAGTACGTACGATCATGCGCCCGAACTCGACAATCGACTACTGTGGACTTCAGCCGAAAACAGGATGTAAATACAGGTATGTGCGCTGGCTGAAATAACATCATTTTTATTCATATCTTGCACATCTACTGCAGTCAGACTCACCGCGTGTTGACTCTGAAGGAATCACTCACATGGCTGTGCACTTGTAATGACACATCATGTTAAGAGACTAAAAGCAGGTTTAAAACTTGCCCCATTGAAGTCAACAGGGTGCAAATTTTAAAAAGAGGATAACACGGTGTAGGCAACACCGATTTTTGTCGTTGTTCTCTGTACTGACAGCACTCCAAATTTACAAAAAAATCAGCTCAATGTTAAAATTGACCGGAGTTCTCCTTTAACAACAGCATTTTGGGGGTCAGAAAACGCAATCTTTTGAAAACGGGTTTCAAGTGCAATTTTTTTTAATACGATACCATTAAAGTCTCCGTGTAAACAACAAAAATGCGAATTTGTGAAAACTCTGACGCCATATGCGCTTGTGTAGCCTATGTGTTCAGTCTATAGGCGCGTAGTGTAACTTTACAAAGTGACATCGCAACTTCTGGCCTGGACGGATCCGTGTAAATGGGGATCGTTTTGACAACATTGTCGCCATGTACGAGAAAAATCCAAAGGACAATCTTTTTCTTGTTTAGTTCATTGTTGACGTGTATTCCTTAAAGGCAGTTCAGCTTTATTAAGTAGCCTATAGTAAGAAAAATGGATATGAATTAAAGTGAATGTTATTAAGGCAAAGCTATTAAAAGCAATTAAAAATATAAAAGATCAATAAAAAATAAAAAAACTCTAATATCGGATGATAACTGTTAGGGCAATGATATATAGGCTGTACTAGCCTCCTCATTACAGAGTTAATGTGTATTAATATCAATTAGTAGTGGTAAATAGCATGCACATCTTATGGAGCAAATGCATATGAAGCTGAATGGCTAGTCCTGGAGTGAACAGCAGAGAGAAAATCCACAGTTACATTTTTTAATGCAGCTGAGCCAGTGGTACAGCTGAGCCCTCTACAGGCAAACAAATGTATGACCTCAGCTGGCTAGCTAGTCTCAAGTCTAAACCCTATATCTTTCACCTCTCATTGTTAAAGATGTGGGCCAGCAACTGCCTAATAACCAGCAAACTGTAACCCTCCCCACTACTTTATACTCCTAGAGGCTACATTATTGCAGAGGAGATGAAGTAGATATAATGACCATCTGTGAGAATTATGTGCCTCCACCAATCAGAAATGCAATCCAAGGCTTTCCTAAATTGACACTCAAATATACGTTTTCAGTAATAATAGCCACTGAATAAGTTATTTATTGAATTGCTTTGAATGTGTAAAGCATGTATCTATGTTTTACTGTATCTACGTGTGTTGAGGCCAATCTGTAGCAATCTCATTCTAATGCTGTGCTGATGGAGGCAAGGAATCATTTATGCCTCAAACAATAAAGCAAATTATTAGAAAGAAATTCTAGATGACTGTGGTGATGTAAAATCATATGATGAATTGTAATCATTTTAAAGTTGCTCTCTGCAGTGAAGGAAATCAATATTCTAGGACTGTGTGCTGCTTAATGTGAGTATTGTACATTAGGCTTTTCTATAATGATCAAATCGAACTGTCTCGGTTCAGCCAGCCATGAAAGCCCGGCACTTGGGCTGTATCGTGTCCCTCAACCCCCCACCAGCGAAAATGTATAAGGTACGACAAAACGTTTCTAGAGGAGCTTGTAAAACATCTATTTTAATCAGCCTGGAAACACTTGTTTGCAGTCTTACACAGGTGCTTTGTTATTGTCTCATTAGTGCCTCACAATAGAAGACTTTTGAATGACTTTTGCCCCATCCTCTGCCCAACTGAAAAACATAAACAGAGGCATCTGTTATAACAAACGAGGATGTGGAAGTGGGGGACATGCTAGGCGGCCACTGTGTCATAGAAAGGAATTGAACCATGATGTGACTCATAGTCATGTAAAGTCCCTTCACAGGAAAATAGGCCAGGCTAAATGAAAGTGTGCTTTAAAGACCATTTGTGTCTTTTGTGATTGTTCCAAGCTCTCTGTGACAAGAATATATGTCCCAGATCTCTTAAATGATTTATTCACTGTGTTAGATGTGCACATACCATCTCTTTTCTTCTGTGTGCCATATGTGCAAAGGAAAGGATTTGTACATTATCATTGTTAATTTAAACTGTTTTATGTACTCATTTGAGGTGTTTTGGAGTGGGTGAGCGTGGATGGGGTTTGCACAGTGGCTGTCTCTGATGTTTGCTGGCACAGAGGATGCGATGGCAGGTGTGTGGAACTGGCTTCTCCTGTCTGGAATCTCAAGAGCATGTCTCTGGCATTCATATGCAGAAAATAGGACAGATGGATGTTAGAGCTTCCCAGTATAACAGAGCCAGTTGTCTCAGCCCATGTGAAACAACAGAGATGCTCATGTCCTGCCAGACCATCAATCATTGATTAATGCTTCATATGTGCCACTTTAAACAGTTACAAATATGAATCTAACCAAAAAATGTTTTTTTTTTGTTTTTTTTTTGTTTTTTTTAAAATAAGCAGTGTTGATTTGAATCAGAGCCCTGTTTCGTACATTTGCTTTGTTGTGATTACATCCCATGTGTTGAGTCTGGCACCACTGCACTGTTGGCATTTAACATCCATTGCCAGACCAAAGTGTTGCTAATAGCTACAAAAATGCTGTAGACTACATCTATATGCAATTACCTCAAATATTGCCTACAGAAATGATATATTATATGATATTAGATTCTATATTTCTTTTGTGTGTATGTGTCACATTATATCACATTGATATACCACTATCCTTTGTTATTCCTGAGTTCTCATTCTGTGTGATAATAATAGAAAGTCTGCCATCTAGTGGATAGATCTAGTGGACTTGGAGTAAACCTGAACTACAGAAATATTGAAGGATTTGAAGTAGGCTACATGTGAAAACGGCCTCAATGTTTTGTCAGAAAACCACTAGATGGCACTGTGACACAGAAAGCAGCCTTATTTGGATTCTCCCCCCAACCTCCCCCCAACTTCTCTCTGTCCACTTTGTTTTGAGAGCTGGATAAGATATTAGAAGACTTTTGCGTGTGTTTGTGCACCAGCCTTATACAATCACTAAGTAAACTTTAGTTCTCTTTTCTAATATACCATAAATGCCATTTAGCTTGTGTATCGCTACTTTCCACAGACAGGACAGCAATAAAATAAATATTCTCTATAATTGTACAGAACCTGTCAGAAAAGCACTGCTAATTAGGGCTTGATAAATAAATAAAATTAGTAAAACTGGCACATACCATAAAACGGTATACTTATTAGAGTCTCATTAGAGGCACAAATCCGATGTTTTTTTTCCATGCCCCATCAGAAATATTGACTGGCTGTATCCAGCAATTAAAATCATATAATGTCTTAATTTTAACATAATCTATTGAATATATAATATGTCTTGAATATAATACTTTGTCTTAACATAATCTGTTGAATATTAAAATGTCCCACATTTTGTATGCACCCTGCTACTTCATTTTAATAAATTCAATTTATTTGGCTGTATAAGTTTAAATGATGATATACAGGTAAGCAACATTCTCTAACAGTTGAGCTACAGGAATTATGATATAGTTTATTATTATTATTATTATTATTATTATTGTTATAAAAAATATGTTCCAAGATGTTGGAAACAATGTTCCAAAATTAACAAACCCCATATAAAATGAAAATGAAAATAAAACTTCTATAATATTTAGTTTGAGCTATTCAATTTGACAATTATAATATGAATCTTAAGCAGCTCCTTTCATTGACTGTTTGTTTTTAAAAATACAAATTTTGTAAGAGTTTAATGCACACTATTCATGGAAAGTGCTTTCAAAATGCATGCAAAACTTTCTCCTTATCTCTAAATTGAAGACATGCAAATCAGAAAACCTTCACACATCAAGAAAATGATTAGGAGTTCAAGCGCATTTTCCCATGATGCAGCATTCTCCATCTAAAACTGATCGTTGTTAATTTTCCCATGATGTTGCATTCTCCAGCTAAAACTGATCGGGCAGACTGAACCGTAATGCTGGGTACACACCAAAAGATTTTTTACATCTTATAAGATTTTCAAAATGTGATAGACCACAAACATGAGGACAAAAAATCCTAGATTTAAGCATTTTGCTCCTATAGTGTGTGGTGTGCCATGATGTGACAAAGACAGCACACCACACACAAACAGATTTTCAACCAGATTCTCGACTGTGAACACAGGAAATCTCACAAAAGCTCGCGAGACTTCAGAATAAGCATGTCGGATGATATGCAGGAAGAAATTATGATGATAGTGTTTGATGAATGATTTTCACAGAAAATTCACATAAAAAAAAAAAAAAAAAAAAAAAAAAAAAAAAAAAAAAACATTGTACCCACCATTATATATAACCTTTTATACAGAAATATATTCATTCTTTATTGTCTTAATTTATTCTTTATTGTATTTATTTTCTCTTTAGAAAAAGTTAGCCTATTTAATCCCTCACTGAACCCTTAGCCTATAACACTCAGCTTCCTGCGTGTGTGCGTGTGTGTGTGTGTGTGAGAATGGCCGTCTTCCATCATCTCACTTTCTGATTGGATATTGTTTCGCTTCACGTGATAATCTCCAGAACGTTCGCACGTTTGTCCTCGGGGTTCCCCCATGGGTTCCCCCCACACATCAGGATTTCTGATCGTAAATATTAAACATGTTTAATATTTACGATTCGCGATCGGGGCGGCTCCGACGTTCTTCCGAGCAGGTTCGGACACTCTTAACACACCTCACACCAAGGGAAAATCTGATAAGATAATCTGTTGAACCATCAAGATAATCGGGACATAGCTAGGATTGTCGGAAGGGGGGAAATCGGCCCAAAATCAGCCCGATTATCTTTTGGTGTGTACCCAGCATAAGTCGTAGAGACTTTAAACTTTGAGGGCTGGTAGTACTCACACCGCCTACAACGTCACCAAGGCCCGCCCCGAATGGCCTGACGGGGGCGCTACAGAGGTCAGAAGTACGAAATGGCTCATAACTCCTAAACCGTTAGGCTCAAAGCGGACAAAATGCATGCCTCGGATTTGCTTGTAACCCTGGGAACATTTTTTTTTTTTTTTAGGTTTTTCCAAAAACCTACTTTTGCGAATTAGTCCTCCTAGGTTTTTGGCCCGACCAGAACCTAACTAGTGCAGCAAGATTCTCTGGAGTCTGATTGTCAATAGTTATAAAAAAGAGTGGAAATTTCGGTTCACGGTTCCTAAGGGCCGCCAAAACGTTAGAAGTGGGACTGTGGGAGGAGCCACTTTTACTAAATTGGCTATAACTAGTGAACAGAACGAGGCAATTTCACCAAACTCAGCACACCTATGTAAGAGTTCATTCTGTGGTTGCTTAAAAAAGGACACGGCGATTGCCACTTGGTGGCGCTGTAACTGTTAAAAAGGTGTCAAAATTATGTATTTCTATGGCAAAAACCATGAAATGGCTGAAAGCGGCCCTTTTCCTGCCTGATTTGCATACAACTTCACAAAATCGGACGTGCGCATACGTCACGTGATCCTAAAGAAGCTGTCAAATGTCATTAAATGTAAACGGCATTTAAATGACTGAAAAATGTTCTGCTCTGCGCAGAACTTCACCAAATTAGCTGAGCATATGCGCCATATTATTCTAAAGAAGCGTGCAAACTTTTACGGAGATCGGGTCATCAGTAGAAGTATTACTGTTTAAAAGGTAAAAAAACACACACCAAAAAACACCACATTTTCATGATAAATGAGCTGAAAATGCAAAAAGCAACCTTTTTCCTCTCTGAGGTACATGTTAAAAGGCTTCAAGCGTCAAGTGCTGAGACCCTAGAGTTTTTTTTAGGCCCTTTTTATTAGAGGTTCAAGTGCGTAGCGCTGAAACCCTATTGTTACTGTTAATTTTCCCATGATGCAGCATTCTCCATCAAGGCAGACAAAATGCATGCCCTTCCTTCGGGCGCCATTTTCAAGTAAATTGAGGTTTTTTGAAAAACCTACTTTTGCGAACTACTCCTAGGTTTTTGGCCTGATCGGAACCAAACCACTACAGAAATATTCTCTGGAGAGTGACTATCAATAATCATAAAATAAAAAAATCTAAATTTCAATTCACGGTCGCTAAGGGGAACCAAAATGTTCGATGTGACCGGGGCCTCTTTTACTAAAATGGCTGTAACTTGTGAACGGAAAGAGATATCATTTTTCTGTAGATGAATAGCCTTTGCATCTTTCCAAGCTAAAGGAAAAATGCCTTTTTCAATACTGATATTAAAGATGTGGCAAATTGGTTCTGCCAAACAACATTTCTTTCTCTTAATTTATCAACTTTATTTATGAAAAAAATCATTAAAATAATTTCCAATATAATATGGTTTAAAAATAGTTAAAAATGAGTCACCTGTCAATAAAAGAAGGAATTTGACTTGATTTTTTCCTATCCATTATTTCATTGAGTGTACTTTTTTTTTTACAATCATATTTACATTCACCTTTTTTAATTTTGTGAAACATTCTTTTCTTTTTCCTATTAATTTTAGTTACTTGATTTCTTAACTTGCAATAGACATCCCAATCCTCCTTGTTTCCAGTTCTGTTTGCTGTACCCTTTGCCACATTTCTCTCAAACATAATGTTTTTCAACTCATTAACAATCCATGATGCCCTAACATTATTCATTGAACATTTTTTCATAGGTGCATGTTTGTCCACCAAAGGGTAAAATAATCTTTCAAATGCTGACAATGCATTATCAGGATGAACTTCCTTATAAACTTCAATCCAACATACATTATTTAGGTCTGTACAAAATGAATCTCGACTCAATCTCTTAAATGATCTTTTATAAATTACTTTTGGTTTCCTAAGTTTTATGTGTTTACATACTTGCTAAATAAAACATAATATATTTGTATGCATGTGCTTAAAGGCCTTAAACCGCTTGAACCCCGATAAATGCTGCTTGCAGCTTTAATTTATCTTGCTTTTGATTAAATTCAGCCTTTGTATGAGAGGTCTCTGGTGTGTTGCTGCACAAGGACAAGGCCCTATTCACAGTACATAGCAGATTAACTGTGAAAACAGAGGTGCAAATACATCATTTCACACTCATCGAAGAGGTTGTCCTCTTAGGTTTTTAAGGGACTATGAAAGAGATGATATAGATTTTCACAAATAAAGAGAACTGTTGAACAGCCGAGATGACCTTGATTTTAAGGAGCTCCATAAATTCTAATTCTAATTCATTCCTTAAAATGACATATTTCAGAGTGCATATTTTAAATGCAGTCTTTTAGAAGTACATATATAATAAAATATATTAAAATAAATATTTGATATTTAATATAATTTAATATAATTTCATATTTTATTTGACTTTATTTCAAGAAATGCATACGATTCATCACATCAACCTGTTAAGCGTGTGTCACACCTCTTTAGTTCATCTAAATAAATCTATGCAAACTTGTTCTGCAAAGGTGACATTATTTTCTTTGTTTGTTTGTTTTCTAAAAGACTGACTAGTGGAACCGGCGATTACATATTTCACAGGTGCTGATATGACAAGCACAATAATAGGGGTGAATTCATTTCCATTTATTTGCCAGGTTATTGTGTTTGATAAAATTAATCTTTCTAGCAAATAAGCTGCAAGTCATATGTTGTGTTCAAAGGTGAATTTATGGGTAGGCAGCTGCTCCATTATGGCCCCTGTCAGCTCTCTCTTGCTCTTTCCTCTATCTCTTCTGCTCTCGTGTTATTGCTTTCTCATGTGTCGGAGCTGAATTTCCCCCTTCTGAGCTGCTCATGAAGGCATTAATTGGATAAGGGAACACAAATCAATAGCCGGCGATGATTTTGGTCATATATATTAATCAAAGCTAGATTTCTCAGTTCAGACATCTCCACAGGATTATTACAAGTCTGGGGCACAAAATTCTCATCTGCGTAATAACAAAAGCATCCAGCCGTCAATGGAAGAAGTCATTTAGAAATGTTAATTATCTAGTAAGGCATGCATCAAGAGCTCTGGTTGCACTTTGGTTTGCTTCCAATATCTCAGCCATAATTTCTTTTCCGTGTATTTTACCTCATAATCCCATGTTTACTGCCTGCAGCCTTTATTTATAATTCAGCACAGATTCTCACTTCTAAGTTTGCAGATGTCAGAAGCTCGGCAGGGGCTCCCCCTCTACTCGCTCGTCGTCTCTTGTGTTTATGCATTAGGCTCACAAACAAACACTGGTTGGTTGGAGGATCGTTTTAACCCCCCCCCCCCCCCCCATACGTCAAATATTGATTTACCCCCCCCCCCCCCCCCCCCCGCTTCAGTTGGATGTGAAACGTTGATCGCCTGCGCTTTTTGTCGGATAAAAGTAATGTGTAGTTGGGTTGGACTGAATCAGTCCCCCCTCCCTTTGCTGTTTCCTCTCATCTAGGTGGCTTTTGAAAACTTGATCCAAACAAAAATGTAATAATTGATGTTTGGTGGAGGCTGTGAAACGGGGAGCTGCTTGGCTTCAGTTCTAAGTGCCTGGTAAGATTTTTTTTAGGGTATGTAAATTTAGGTTGAGTTATTGCCTCGATGCTCTGAGCCAGGGGTAGCAGTCAGCATCCTTTCTCTGCTGCTGCTGCTGCTGCTATTATCATTCATTTACTTCACTGCATGGTACAATGGCAGAAATGCTGGGCAAAAAAAACATTTAGATCAGCTATATTATGTCTGGCCCACTGAAGGACCATTTCCCCTGGTCTGCTGTGTGGGTCCATAATGGTAGCAAAAGAGTTTTTGCTTCTTAAATCCAAAATAGTATGTAATAGTTAGCATTATTATGGTGTAGTTAAAGACAAGGGCAAACCAGGATAAGGGGACCCTAAGGTGCTGTGCTGTCAAAAATGTAGAATTTCTATGTACACACTGAAGACTAGAGTAATGACCTCTGGAAATTCAGCTTTGCCATCACAGGAATAAATTACATTTTAAAATATAGTCTGTATTAAATAACAGTTATGTTAATATTTCACAATATATGTATTCAAATATCAAATTAATGATTTGATGAGCATATTGTAGCAGTAGGCTAGTGTATTAACTGTATATTTCTAAAATTAAATAATAAAGCATATAGTTTAGTGCTGTCAGAATTAGCTGTGTAAATGATTTGGAATCATATTTAGTGTAAAAGGCACCCTTCAATTACATTTGAAACGTCAAGTGATATAATACAATACATATCATTTATCACCTGTATCTATTTTAATAGTCATTATATACGATTAACACTGTCTTTAATATAAGAAAATTTTAGCTTTTATATTTTAGTTTGAAAACCCCTTATTTAGGCCATTTCAGCTGTCTTATGAACTTTAAATTGTTGTGTCGTCAGCCATTAGGTGAGGAAAACATCCCTGTTTATCTCACAGGTCGTGCTGAATTTGTCTCCTCTGCGTCTTAAGGAAAGCACTCCATCACAGTTCTTCAAGCCCTGGCTTGACACATTCTCCTCATCCGTGTTTGTTGTGTTCTATCCAAGATGTGCTGGCAGATGCACCGATACAGCTCTGAAACGAGGGAAAGAGCCATCTCCCTCCTTTATTGCCCTGCCATTCTGGCCTCTCCACTCGTGAAGCGTGTGTTCTACCGCAACCATTTCTCTGACTCGGCAGAGCTGACCATTGTCATTTCCCAACCCGCGTCCGAGGGGCCATGAAAAGCCTGTGAGGTCTGGGTAATAACCTTCAGAATGGCTGTGATTGCACTTCCATTCTCCACAGAGACCCGAGGCCGTAACCATCAAGACGGGCTAGCGTATGGGAGTGAATGGCGATGAAGATGGGGGTTTGTTCCAAGAGGGGAGATTAAAGAATATAGCTAAAGGGGTTTATGTGTACGTGTGAATGGTTGTGAGGTCTTAGCTCTATTTGGACCCTGGTCGTGGTACCTGACGCCATTAGTGACAGTTTCTCTGAGGCTGGGATTAGCCGTCCCATGTAGAAACTGCTGACAGGTGCAAGGAGAAAGGAAATAGGAAAAGATTGAAAAAAAGGAAATAGGAAAAGATTGAAAAAAAGGAGATAGAGAGTGAGAGATCTAATCCTAATGGACCAGCACAGATTCTGAACTCCTCTAATATCGTAAAAGAAAGTAAACATTAAATGGGCTAGAGCTCCCACCCGGACCAACTAACAGGAGCCACGGCCCAATACTGATAACTCCTGACCTTGACAGAAACCAGACACAAGCTCTCCTAAAGGACCTGCTCTGTCACATCTCAAGCACTTTAAAATCAATGAGAGCAGCTAATAGTATTAAAACACTGCTATAAAGCTTTGTTTTGCCTGCTTGTTAGTTACCCCTAGAGGGCAATGAAGGCATAAGATATTAAACTACATTGTCATAGATCTAATGCAAGGGGGAATTGACTTATTATTATGGCTTCAAGTCATCCCATAAGCCTTGTGTTGTCTTACATGGCAATGCACACGTAATGCCTAAAGGTTTTCTTATAAAAAAGTTTGGCCAGTCTTAGAAGAGACTCTTGACCTCGCGAAGGTTAAACGCTGTAATTTGCAGTCGAATGGTTGTCATTTGGCTGGATATGGCTCATGTAGTTGGTTGGTGTATTATTTCTAGCCTGGGAGAGAAGGCCACTGATCGGTGCTTTATTGTAGTGTGTGACTAAGTGGGTGGGTTGAGACTGCACAGTTAATGGGTTTATAGAATCATATGTTCCATGGCCAAATCTCCCCTGTTACACTGCCAGATGAGTGCATTGGCACAGAAATAGCCTGAAAGCAAATAAATCAGGGTATTATTTTAGAAATTAAATTGCAAGTTTAATTGTACTATATATATATATATATATATATATATATATATATATATATATATATATATATATATATTAGTTTTATTTTTGTTTTCTGGATTTTATTTTGGTGTAGACAAGGTGTAATTTCAATTTTGTCCTCTCAGTGGCGCTGTAACATAACATATTCAATATTTTAAACAGCTAAAGACCTAAATGGTTCCTTGTGCATTATTATAATAATGTTTTTCTGTAATTCACTATTTAGTTGCATAGTATGTTTCTTCTCACACCAACTGATAAGAAAAAAACAATAAATGCTAATTGATATTAGTCCACTGTTTGTGTTGCCAATAAATCTGGTTTTGACAATATGAACTTGGCAAAGTATATGAAATCAGCATGGAGTTAATGCTCTCCCTGCTGTTATTGTTTTTTCCACAAATATTGAAGCCTGTGAAATAAACTGTGATAATATACTGTCATGTGCATGAATTTCACATTACATCGAAAACTTAACACTCATCGTCTTATGAATTGTGGTTTTTCACACTTATACCCTCAATTAGGATAGTTTTCTTTTTTCACTTGGTGTGTTTTATGGGTTGCATCACTCACAAAATGGCTTTACAGTGAAGAGAGAATAGTTTTCCCCCTCTGTCTTGTAGTAAGACACTTACATTGAATTATACAGACAGAGATCAATGTCATGATCAATAAATTCTCCTATCTGTGACCGGTTGGAATAGGTGTGCAAGGGTAGCAGTGTAGGAGGAAAGTCTAAAGTCTGTAATGGTCCTGTGATAAATTGTCTTCTACCAGCACTCATGCAGCCAGACACCCCTCTCTCCGAAGCCTTCTGAGACACAATTTGCACAACCTATTAACCATGTATACTTTTAAAAGTGCTGTTCTTTATTAACAGCAATATGAATTGCTCTTTGCAACCCATTTTACTTCCGTAATCTGATGTATTTCCGAATGAAATAATTGATTTTGATGGGTGTTTCATACCAGAATGGAGTCTGAGCGTGAGTTTGCTTAAACAATACCAAAATAGCTATTTGGCTCAGGATGTTGGCCATATTGAGATCACAGCTGAATACCACCTTATATGCTGTAATTCATTCGGTCACTGTGATTTTGCCAAGTATAAGACATATTCTTGGATCAGCATTATTTTGTTGATCCTGGAACAACATTCCTGTCTGAAGATTTAGTCCAAACCTTATCCCAACACCTAAACTTAACCCTACCCATAACTTATCCCTAAAATCAGTGGAAAATGATGAGTGAATAAGAATGATGAAGCCCTTAGCACTTGTTGTAAGCCTAAACTGTAAACTTGTCCCTCAAATCTGATTGGTTGATTGGAATGTTGTCTCAGGAACAACAAAATATGTTGATCCAGGAACATGTTGTACTTGGTGAAATCACTTTCACCAGTTCATACACAGCTAACACACACTTTCTCAGATCCAGTAGAGGCCATTGGGCCAAGCATATGTTTGTGGTTTTGTTGTTGTAACACTCCACAAAACTATGGAGCCCCTAATTGGACATGGTGATGGGTAAAAAAATGAGATGGGAGGAAAAAAATAATATTTCAATGCTTTTGCATTCTCACAAACGTTTTGCGTTCCCCCGAGAAACTTTGCATTCGCTCGCAACACTTTTGCGTTCCCCCAAGAAATGTTGCATTCATTCGCAAAGAACACAAAAGTTTTGCGAGCAAACGCAAAGTTTCTTGGGGGAACAAAAAACATTTGCAAAAGAATGCAAATGACATAAGCACTGACACATATTTCCCCTGTACAAAACAAAAAGCCCACGGCAGAATCGGTTATGCAAAGCTCATGAGCTTTCTGTGACTTTCTCAGACCACTAGAGCCAAGGCTGTAAAAGAATGAACGCATAGCATAATATCAGTATCTGCAAATCAATACCAACACTGGTGATGGTATATGTTATCAGATTAACTCCCAAGCCATCTGTGGACTACTGGAAGCTAACTTTGTCCAGCTTCTAAGAAAGTTTTATTCACTGCATTGTGAATGCAGGAAGCATCATGAATGTAGGTGGGAGGTCATTGGAAGGGCCAGTCAGAGAGAGACAGCACTGTTCTGATGGGAAAAGAGTGAAAGAGAGAGGGGGCGAGAGACCCACAGAGAATGAGAGCGATAGGGGAAAAGCAGGTGACTACTGTATCTGTGGGGGCTGGCCTTTTAGAGCAGTGATTTTACTTCAGGATCCTGATTTTGCATTGGACATCAAGTGGTGTCCCAACACCAACATTGCAGAGTCCGAACACAATTATATATTATTAATATGACATAGACTTGTAGGAAAATAATTTTTGTTTTTAAATGCCCCTTTTTGGTTTAATGCTTTCAACAGGCAATAATTCACTGCACAACACAAAATTAACCTAAAATCTGATTATTATTTATATTTTTATACAATAGTTCCCTTTCGAGAACGTTCGCTTTGTATTGCGTAGCTATACGCAGTGGGAAAACTCCTTTTCTCGAGAATATTGAAGCCTTTTTTTTTTAATGCAGTGCAGCTGCACAGCCAGCACAATGCAGAGCTGACTAGTGTGCTGATTGGCTGGGCTGCGGGAACTGCACGAACCTATGGCGAAGCAGATAGGATACGCAAACCTATCAGGGCGCTTCGCGCCGAAGCGTGCCAGAATGGGCGTGGCTACAGCCTATATAACAGGCCATTTCGCCATAGAAATCAGATTTAATTTCCTTCAGCGACCGACTACGTCTTCGCTGATACCCTGAAGCCTTCGCCTCCTGCTTTCAGCAACTCGGTGCCGCTCTCCAGATTCGCCGTTTCCCTGCGGCCATCCGGCGAACGATATCATTTGCAAGCCTTCAAGTGCTCGCTGTGGCAGCGCTTGTAAAAGAGCAAATTTTCTCTCGTGGCTTTGTTACAAATGTCACAAATGCATCCCTCAGATGGCCATGATGAGTGCGTTTCCTGCCTGGGTCTTGGACACGTGGAAACAGCACTCAAGCAAGGCGGCTGCTCTCACTGCTAGAGCAAGTCACTTGCCTCACTGCGCTCGCGGCTAGCTCTCCTTACTTCGGAGAGCGATAACGCCCCTCGCGCCCTCCCGTTTCCCACTCTCCTCGAGCCACGGAGAAAGAGCCCGTCTTGTTCACTAAGATGGACCAACGCCCCTCCCTCGAAGCGGCAGGCCTTGTCTCATTCGGCAAGTCAGAAGTGGACCACAGCGACAGTCTTTTTTTGGCTGTGTCAGAGAGCGAGGAGTGTCAGAGGCTCTGTCACGGACCCCGCCTCCCATCTCAGTCAGGCCGCAGTGGCGCACCTTTGCCCGCCCACTGCCGTTGGGTGGAGAGCCAAGGTGGTTCACCCATTGAAGCCCTGCAGGACCATCTCAGCTCTTGCCGGCCGGGCTTATACCTCTGCCGGACAAGCTGCTTCAGCCTTGCACACCATGGCAGTCCTCCAGGTGTTCCAAGCCAAACATGGACGAGTCTGACCCAGACCCCACAGCCTTCAGGAATCTGCGCAGCGCCACCAGTCTAGCCCTGCGTGCTACAAAGACCATGGCCCAGGCGATCGGGAGAAGCATGGCAATCATCTTTGGCTCACCTTGACAGAGATCAAAGACGTAGACAAGGCTGCTTTTCTGGACTCGCAAATCTCGAGCGCTGGTCTATTCGGCCCCGCGGTAAAGGGGTTCTCCGAGCGCTTCACGGAGGCTCCGAAGTCGTTGCAGGCTATGCGGCACTTCCTGCCGAAGCAATCAAGCTCAGCGTCAGGTCGCCCTAAGAAAATGCCAATCCCACAGCCAGCTAAACCAGCACTGCCAGCGTCTCAGCCCCGCCCAGCGGCTGAAACTCACCGGCGCTCACAGTCTGCCAAGCGCTTCCAGTTCCCAGAGAGTCACAAGTGGGCAACTTGCAAGCGCTCTCTATGAACGCTTCCTGTCTCGAGTTCGGGCCTAATGACTCCAAAGTCATCCTCAGACCAAGACATGGTTATGTACCCAAGGTGCTCTCAACTCCGTTCAGAGCCCAGGTCATCTCACAATCGGCGCTTCCCTCACTGGAAGATGATCAAGTATTGAGTGTACTCTGCCCTGTTAGGGCTCTCAGAATTTATTTAGAGCGCTCTGCCTCATTCAGACAGTCAGAACAGCTCTTTGTATGCTTCGGTGGCCGCATCAAAGCCTGCAATGTCCCATAGGTGTTAGAGCTCATTTCACAAGGGGCATGGCTTCTTCATGGACTTGGCCCCTGTGGGTCTCAAGCCTCTGGTATCCCATTCGCAGGAATCTGTCTGGTCCCCGTTGGACTCTGAATTTAGTTCTACTATGAGCCTGGGGCCACATAGCCCAGGCAATGGTTCAGAGCGAAGTCTTCAGTTTATAGCACAGCGTTTTAAAACGGGTTCCCACTGCGTATAGCTACGCAATACGAAGTGAACGTTCTCGAAAGGGTACGTACTCGGTTACTAACATAACCTCGGTTCCCTGAGAGTAGGGAACGAGTATTGCGTAGCCAGCCGTGCTATGAGCCGTATATTATTGATATTATTACCTATGCATTAGTGGTGGGGATTTTTCAGTAATCACGTCATTAATTTCTATGTTTACATTTCAATGTTGTGTAATCAATGTGCAAATATTGTTAATTGAACTGTTGTGTAAAAGCATGATCACACGTGCTGCTTCTTTCCTCCATCTTTTGAAGGGGATCTTTTGGACACTCTTTGTGTCTTCCTTTATTTACATTGTATATAAAAGCATGCTGCATTCACTGTATAAATGTGTCTATCCTAACTATAACAGTTATATGGTTAGTGTGAAATGTATTAATGAATTTACCATTGTGTTTTTCATGGATTTTTTTTTTTTTATATATATATTCTTCCAAATAAGAAAACTGAACATATAGTTACTTGGTAAAACTTAAACCACTTCTAAAGATTTCTTCTGCTAAAATTTTCTTTTCTTTGATTAGCAGTCTACCAATTAGAAGACCATTTAGAGCATTAATTTGGATGCTCGTTACATGAAATTAAATCAAAATCTTCAGGTACACATCGGAGCACTCTACAGAGCAATTTGACAGAGTCTCATTATCTTGTTATTGCACAAAATTAAAGTAGATCACTAATGCAATCAAATGTATTCAGTCTGATTACCAACAGTAATTTCCTGCAAGGCTATTAGATCCACTTTCAAATGCTCATTAATAATGAACCCCAGACAAAAGGTATGACGTTATGGAGCCATGGATGAATTACAACCTGAGAAGTACAAAAACTTCTCTTAAACCAAGAAACCTTCTCCTGTTAATGTCCTCTTTCACTTCATCCCAATGGGAAAGGTTGCACACCTTCAAAGATAAACAAAGTTTGAAATCTCTAGATTAAAAGATTACCAAAGCTATACTAAAACATATTTTGTATTTTCTGCCTTCTGCTTCTTTATGAAACTTTAGAAAGGAGTTTTGGTGAAATGTAACTGTTTATTGAGGATATGTCCATTTCTCTGCAGGATATCTGCCAAAAATAAATCTTTCTTTTTTTCTGACTTTATGTATCTTTTCCTATATGTAACTTACCTCAAATGGATGCATGGAGTGGTTCAACTAGACACAGTTTTATAGTAAATATTTAAACACATACAGTATGTGCTCTCTGAAATCTGTATAGCAGGAAATTGCTATAGGGGAAAAAACAGCTGTTTCCTTTTGTGTTTTGAACATACTGTATGTAGTGTGAGAACCATATGCTTATCAACACGTGTTTATCATTATATTACAGTATGTGATGTGTATGATTTGCCTCAAATTACACCTTCACTCATACACTGGCAGTCTAGCAGACCTCCATTCATTGAAAAAAAAAAAGAAGCAACTTCTGTACATTGTCAGAATCAATTCATTCAGAGATCAGAGTAGTAGAGAAGTTAATGGGTCTTTTTGAAACATTTGTCACACCGTGGGAACTGTCTCTTTCATTCAGGGTTTTCTGATTTTAGCTAATGTCAAATAAAGGTCTTTGTCCTTCTGTGATCTTGATCAGACATTTGAGATAAAACAGACTAATTCTTATTCTGCACTGATGTGTCCTTTGAAATCTGTCTACACTGAAAATAATTTGGTGTAGAAACAATTTCCATGAGTGCCATCCATCCATCCATCCATCCATCCATCCATCCATCCATCCATCCATCCATCCATCCATCCATCCATCCATCCATCCATCCATCCATCCATCCATCCATCCATCCATCCATCCATCCATCCATCCATCCATCCATCCATCCATCCACCATGTGCATTTTCTTCCGATTCCTCTGTTAGTATGGCAGTAGCTGCGAGGTTGTGTTGATATGTTTGTTTTGCATGCATACAGACAATGCAGAGACAATATACTCATAGAACCCTGAAGCAATTTGCTTTTGTCTGTCTTTGAGACAAAAGCTTTTAATAATCCACTTGGGCCCGTTCTTCCACACTGTGGCAATACAGTGTGAACTACGAAGAGTGCATGGAGCATATATTTCTGGAGAATGTCCATAAATGAAAATCATCCTCTAGTGAAACAGAAACTTTCTTAGCAACAATTATACAGACCTTAAATTTGCATTTTAATTAAAGCTTTTTGATTGCAGTCATGTCAAGCATTAAGTGATTTCTAATTAAGAGGTGCACTGGTGCAGTTTTTGCCCAGGAAAATACAGTTTGAGTATTTTCCTCAGTTGTACTTGTAAATAAATGCAGCAGTGTGGCCTTTCCTCTGTATAAGCTCCCCACAACACAGAGACTAATGACTTCCATACCAATCATGGGGAAATTTCACAAATTAGAAACAACAGCTGAAGCTTTTCCCCTGCACACTGTCTCATGATATGACTGAATTATACAAAGTTGCCATAAGTCCTATTTGCAAGCTTTCCTTCTCAAGAAAATGCAATCTTAAGCACAGTAGTGACTCGTCAACTGAGGGAATTGTGTGAGGTGTGTCTGTATAGTTTGCCAAACTTTGTTGTGTTAAAAGTATGTCCTGCTTAAACTGATTACCTGATTATAAACTGAAACCAACCTAAACAATAGGGCCCCTTTAAAATATAGACAGGATACAGTTTTCAGATGACAATTGTTTTTCTTTTTTGTGATTTATGCAACATGGAAGGAAACTCAACTCCCATAGAGTAGTTTCCCACTTTAAGTTCTCTAAGGAACTATATTTTGATCATCTGTGGTGTCTAAACAACATAACACAAACGTAAAACTGTTGCAACACTCCCAAACTCTTGTCATCACCACCACTTTCTTTGACCCTGAAACTTATTCCCAAGGCTCAAGATGTGTTGTTATCAGAAATTATGAATAGTACCGTTGACATGAGATGATTAACACCGCTCAAGAGGAGTTTCCTTTGTTAAGTACAATAGTGAGCAGGCATTTTGACTGCTAAAGTAAATGGAAATGTCATCCTAACACATGAAAGGATTATGTGATCAAAATAATTCAAGCATATTTGCTGTAATGACTCTTGTTGCCAGTAGAAAGAGTAGAATAATTTATAGTTTAGTGGTCAGCTGTAAATGGAAATCAACTTTTCAAATCTCTCTTCTTGGTCACACGTACAACAGGAAAAGTGGCCTAGAGCAGAATCCTCAAGTCGGCTGCCATGGCAACCCGTAGACCTGATCCTTACCGAGGTAAAGCACACAAGTGTCTGTGGGCAGTTGATTATGACCTTATAAGGTGTTTTTTAAGCTGAGAAAGCTGATGTTGTTTAGTCATAAGTGAGATGGTATGTGAGATCCGATGATCGCGTTCTTCATATATAACAATGAGCTGATATGAGTTCTAATACACAAGTAGACTTAAGGTCCTGACTCTCTGTGGTCACAAAAAAATCCCAGGATGTCTTTCGAAAGAGTAGGGGTGTAACCCCGGCATCCTGGCCAAATTTGCCCAGTGGCCTCTGTCCATCATGGCCTCCTAATCATCCTCATATATATATATATATATATATATATGCGGCATTGAGTGGGGTGGGAGTGAATGGAATAAGTAGCTGTGTTTGTTGCAGCCCTGAGAGGACTACAGACACTCGATTTTTATACTCTCTTTTTCAGAGTACTTACATTTTAATTATGTATTGGTATATAAAGACAGTTTAAACAAATTTGGGAAAAAGTTTTTTAGAAAAATCCTGCCTCCCCTGCCTTTAATGAACAAATGCCCAAATAGTAACACTCCCAAACCTTTGTCAAATCCACACCTCTTTTTTCAAACACAAAGCTAATTCCTAAGGCTCAGGAGGTGGTGTTTCAGCAGTTATAGTACTTTCAACAACTGAAGTGACAAGTCATTTATGAAAGAGCACCTACAGTAACTTCTCTTAACTCAGTGTATTGAGATACCTCCAGTCTCTCCATGCTCAGAAAGTGGGCTCTTCTCAGAGTGAAGGGTTAAGTGTTTCTGAGGCATCTCCTCGGAAAGGTGAAACACTAAAAAGTTTGCAATGTCTGCTCACTGCAAATGTTGCAAGAGGTTCAGGTTCTTCCAGAGTGTTGGCCATTTGAGTAAGTGGGTCTTTTATGAAGTGTGATAGAAAGGCAATAAATAATGTAGCACATATTTCTTTCTATCTCCCAGATCTAAACGTTAAGCTTACAACAAGGCCTGAAGCAGCTGAACATGTCTATAACCCTAACAGAGGTGAACGCCAGTGGACGACTGGAAGTTTCTGGCACTGTAAGTTGTGTGCTAGTATATTTCTGGACCGATGACCGATTTCATGGGTTCTCAGAAGCAGAAGTCGTCATAGTTGGGTAAACTTCTATAATGGTGAACGGGAAATGACAGCAAATACATTTTATTTGTATTTGCATTTGCTCTAAAAGCACAAGAAAAATAAATCTGTGATAGCATTTCCATGACTTTCCAAAAGAGGGAAAAATATAGAGAGATTGATTACAGCAGTCAGAAGAGAGAATATATCAAATCTGCCATCACTCCCTCAGCCGTGTAAGATGGTGCGTACACCATCTTAAAAAATTAAAATCTTTACTAGATTTGCGATGTTGATAACTGTGGAAACGCAGACTGTGAAAAGGGTGTATTGTGTAAATTTATTTCCTCATTTGGACTAAGAAGTTAGGAATTATATTTTTAGAAATGCCAAAATGTTTTGTGTTCTAGTACTTTCAAGGATGAAATAATGTGAGGAACTGGTCCAGAGCAACAAAATTCCATCACACTACAGAAGGTTATCTCCACTTTTCAGTAATCAGAGTAGACTTTCCTATGATTATAAGTCACGAGTCAGGCTTACTGTTCATCTTTTGTAAATGGATGTCATTTACAATTCATTGTCTTGCCCTTTGACACTAGGAATAACTCGTCAGGGCCTAGTGAACAGGAATAAACACTGAAAGCGACAGTCTCAAATGGGCAGAACTGAGTTAAATGGCAGGAGCGAACCATGGGAAATCACTGTGCATAATGGAAAAGTGGCTGTGGTTTCTAATTATAGACCTGGCATGAGAATGCTGCATTTATAAACCACTCATGTGAACAAATAGAGCAGAATATATCTCTTTACACTACAGTATATCTTTAACACAAATTGATTACATCGTTTTATACAGTAAATCCTCTATACAATGAAGAAATCTCTTTTGGTGGATGTTTGTCCTCTCTTTTTTTCTGCAAGATTTTAATTTTAATTTAATTTAATTTGATTTAATTAGATTTTTTTATATGTATATATTTTTTAAGCATATTCATTGATGTTGACTTCTGTTGAAGAAGCACACAGGAAGTAGCATAGTGTTGGCTGGTGCCGCAGGTGATAACCAGACTGTCAAGTTTATGCCTACTGTGGTTACACCCTGCAACCGCACTATGAAATTCTGAGAGAGAAAAAAATTGACAAGGATAACAGTTAAAACTGAAAGATAAATTAAAACCAACAAGCAACAAATAAAACGATTATTCAAACAAATGAATAAATAAAACACAATATATCATGTCTACAATCACTGATATGTAACTGCAGTATATCATTAGCTGAACAAGCACATTTATAATGTAGGCTATTTGAATGTATACTCTTTTAATGGTTCTGACCTTATCATTTATTGTCCATTATGTACCTAATGCAAGGCCCAGAGTATTTGAAAGGCAGTTAAAGTGGCGTTTCCCGTCTGGGAGATCAAAGATAAAGTGAGTGGCTGAAATAAAAGCACACCCTTCAGTTCTTCCCATACTGTGAGCTGTGATGGGGCGGGCACACAATGTGTGAAGCTTATGCTCCCTGCTGTTGCGCTAGACCTCCCAAATTCTCATTGCTTCATTACACTCTTTTTGTGACCAAATAAACATTAAGTACTATTTGTATTTTATTCCAATTTAGTGCTATTCAGCTACTTTTCAGATGAGAGCTAAAGTGATTTTGACCCATATCTCGACTGTGACTTTTATGTTTGCCCTCTTATTATTGCATTATGTGTCATTTATATATTATCTGCATTCACACCAGAGGTCAGCAGCTGTGAAAACAACTGAATATAAGTCTTACTTAGTGACACAACACCATGCTGTAAACTTGTGTGTTGTGTGAGAATGGAGAGAGAGAGAGAGAGATGAGATTTGGACTTTTTCTTTTTCTCAATGACATTATGCCTTTAAGTACAAGCATAGCATAAATGAAGAATGAAAGTGTTCGTCTTCTTGGTAAAATTATTTACAATGCATTTAGTTCTTGATTTGTGGCTAATGTTATTTTTTCTAAGTTCTGTGTTGGAACTAGACATGGATGTTCAAGTATGTTTTATATAAAGTAAATGTGAATTATTGATGGTAAATTAATGCTTTTGCAAATATACATGTACGGCAGTTACATAAGCAGTAATATTCAGTACCTGAATATGTAAACACACATCATGTTGCAAACAAGCAGAGGAAAATGTGCACAGTGTCCAGACGTAAAACATCTTTCAAAGTTACATAATAAGAAAAAATCTGCTGTTGGACAACACTGAAGTTGATAAGCACTTGGAATTACACAAGATGCACTTCTGTGATTGGTCTATTACAGTTCTCATGTCCTGAGATGGTGGGCATGTTACTGTGTGTGGTTATTTTGTTGTTGGGCTGTTGGGTGTGCAACATACTATAGCGCAACAACATTTTTAAAGTGGCAGTTCACCCAAAAATTACAATTCTGTCATCATTTCCTCACCCTCAAGTTGTTCCAAACCTGTGTGAGTTTATTTCTTCTGTTGAACACAAAAGAAGATATTTTGAAGAATGTGGGTAACCAAACAGATGACCATTAACTTCCATGGTATTTATTTTCCTACTTTACAAGTCAATGGCTACCGTCGACTGGTTACCCACATTCTTCAAATTATCTTCTTTTGTGTTCAGCAGAATTTAAAAAAAATTAAAAAATTAAAATAAAATAAAATAAAATGCAGATTTGGAACAACTTGAGAGTGAGTAAATGATGACAAAATGTTCATTTTGGGGTGAACTATCCTTTTAAGGAATGTCTTCAGTGTAGTTTCTTTTGTGAAAATTAGAGAATATTTCATAGACATACATTTTACATATATTGTGCAACAAAAGAAAAACAACAACAAAGGTATTAAGTACATGACGAAAAGATATGTGAAACAACATCATATGAATATCATGCATTAATTAAATGCATTACACAGTTGTATAGAGACTAAATGAGATTAATTGCAAAGATTAATACAAATTAATTCTTTTTTTATAAGAATAATTGCTTTTCACAAATACACTGATTTGCACTGCTATGCAAACAATATTAATCATCCACTGACTGAGGCCAATCCATATACACGGCAGTCAGTTGTAGTAGAGAAAATCCAGATGTACAGTTCAATTGCCCAATCAGAGCTGGAATCTTTCTACCACGTGATCATTTGTGAGCAGTTGGGAAGCGTCGATAGGCGGGGACAATAGTGGGCCTGGCTCGTGCGTTTGGTTGTGTAGGTAAGCCTGGGGTGAGATTTTGTGAGTTTTATTTATCATTGTGTGACTATTTTGCTGTTTAATACTAATTCGCTATGTTAATATAAGCAGACTTGACGTTTAGAGCCCATGTCTTTATTGTACACTTTTTCTTTAAGCCTCATAGCGCTGGAATAACAGTTTCCTGTGTGAAAGTAACCGCCTGGATAGCAGCGGTCATTTCTCCTTTGAATAAAATCAGTTGTGTTCATTTTATAAAATATCATGTCATATTGCATACAAATCCCAGACCTCCTTTAATATTTTTTTACGAGACGCTGAAATTTATTTATATTGTAATAGGCATACTATATAATTCCTTGAATGTGAAATTACGTACATTTATTAAACGCATTGTTAAAATGTCAATAGTGTCTCGTCAGATGACTGTTTTAATGGTAACGTTACATTGATGTATTAAAGTCGACAAAAGTTCACAAGCTGTGAACTGACAGCGTTTATACAGCTCTGCATTTCTTGTTATTGCAGTTATTCCATGTGCTTTTATGCATTTTATAGTATAAAACAACTCCGAAATGTAATTTATAACATGTTAATCGGTTTTTGACAGACTCTGAGGAGCTGATTTGGGCTGGATATCATCTCACCTTCTTTTTGGGACAACTTCATACACAGATGTTATCATAATCCAGCGGATAGGTGCTTGGAATAGTTCTGGGTCCAACTCATATTTTTGTGTTTTTCCTCATGGATGGCATGGCTTTTGAAGAAACGTGATTTTTCATAAGTGTTTGCAAACTTGTGGGACAAACTAAGCGAAGTTACTTTTTCAAGTGAAGTTTCATTCCAAAGATGGATCAGCAGGCAGCTGGAGGGGAAGACCCCAATAAACCCTCCAAAAAGAAATCCAATGAGGATGAGAGCAAAAACAAAAAACTGGTATGTCTTCAGAATTCAGTTTGTTGTTGTTATTTCTTAGTTTTGTCACACAAAGTGTGTGAGATTTTGTCTTTAGAGAGGTCATTCCACAACATGGATGCCACCATCAGGTTTTTTTTTTCTTCCAGGTTTTTATCAGGTTTTCTCATACTAATATGGACGAAGGTACACTAAATAAAAATAAAGTTTCTTTATTTTTGCTGATGTTATACGAGAATTGCCTATAACAACACCATAGAAGTTGGAGTCAGCTTGTTATTGTTAAAGCTATTGTTTACACATGTTCATGATGGACACAAAATGTACCCTTTTTGTGCAATGACCCAGTGCAATTGACCCAGTCACAGTTTTTTTTCAGACATTATTTGGGTTTTCTACATCTAGTATCCATCCAGACAGCTGTAGCAGTGAAGGATTTGATTATTTTTGTTATATCTGTCAACAAAGTTTCTCTCAAACTTGTAGCATGTTTTCACTGCAAAGATTTTACAGGCTCAGTCAGCACTCTCCGGTCTCAGTCAGCCGTTGAACCTATCAGTGTATTACTTCACAGGACTCGTGATAATGTGCTGTCAAAACACTCTGTGCGTGTCAGTGGGGTCTAAAGTAGTGTTTGGGATAGCTGTGCACCTTCATGGATTGCTAGCTAGGCTACATTTATCATGAAGCCTTAGTAGTGAAACTGGAACTGTTTGTTTCAGTTCATGCTGGCTGCCTTTTTGAAAGTTTTATAAAGTGGACAAAGTTTGCTGACTTACTGACCTCAGGGTAAAGAAAGGCCATGTGATACATAATGAAGTTATTTGTATGTTGTGAATGTGTACTGTTACTTTTCTAGTATCAGGCTTATCATTGCCATCTTGTGATTTAAAAAAAAAAACTAACAGCTAACTAAAGGTGTCAGTAGTAACGGAGTAGTGTGGTGTTGGTTAGTAAAGTGTGTTAACTGTGGTATTTAGGTAACTGTTTGATTCAGAGCCAAGTATTTTAGTATTACCGTATGTCATACCTGTGTGGAAGTAGAACTTATTACTTAATCGCTCGTGTACAGCCTTCTCCTATTTCATATGGCTCTTTTAATGACCTGGGATTCATTTGCTTTGACTTTTAATTCTAAATATGTAATGCTGCCTACTGGATGTAGGACAGTCTATTTCAAGTTGCCTCCTCATGAATGTATTAATTACTTTACAAGACTGCCTCACTTCCCAAAAGTTGTGGCCTTGACTGTAGACTTCACAAAGCAGTCTGAGGATCATTTAGTCATCTTGTAAGGTCTCGGACAGAGCTTATTATTGTCACAGTAGGGTTTCAGATCAAGCGAGGTGAATGAGTGTCTAAGTCTGTGTAATCCGCATACGCATTGTAACTTTGCTTAACAGTTTGTGTCTGGTCAAATGAGCGTGTCCTGTACCAGCTTCATAATGACAGCACTTTTTTGGGAGCTGCAGGAATCCATCCCTTTATGAGCCCCATTTAATTTGTGGAATGTAAACCTTTGGGAGTCAGATGGAGACATTCTAATAGCCAGTGTGTAGTTGAACAGTGTGCTGAAAGTAGTGTGGTAGGGGTATTACCACAAACTTTTATTTTTGTGTGTCATGTTCAAATTATGAGGCATATGGGTGTGTTGTAATACTTGTTTATGATTAGTTAGTTTATCCTCTTGTTCCCAGGGAACGGCTAGGAAGCCTCCATGAGTGGAGCGGGTGTGGCTTGTGAAATTGAAAACACCCCACATTTTGGGTGCGTCTTAATCAGAAAGATATCTTTGCTGTTGTTGTTCATAAATACCAGTAGTGATGTTGTACATTTAGGATGTTGCCATTAGGGCTGAATGATTTTGGAAAATAATCTAATTGCAATGTATAGGCCTAATTTCTTTTTTTCAACCAATATTGTGATTTAATATGCAATTATTTTATTAAGCTCTTTATCGTCTGTATTATTCAACAGTCAAACAATAAATCATTGTATGTATAGTATGACCAACACAATATTAGATAGATTCAACATAAGATGTTCTTTCCTGCAGGCCAGGCCTAGGCTATATGTCAGCGTTAGGGATGGCGAAAACGAAAAAATTTCTTGACCGACCACCGAGCCTCATTAACCGGTTGAAACCGGTTAACCGACTAGTTTAAATTATGCTATGCCATTTGAAATAACAGCCATTTCGAGCCGCACCTGCAATTTCGCAACTCTGTCGCATCTCTCTGCCTCCCGCTCACACACACACTGCCACTCACGTCACTTTTTTAAAATCCTCTACAGCGCGAAACATGAGTCCCGCAAACGCGGCGCCAAGGAACTTTATGTAATCGGAGGACAAATGGCTCCTTAGTTTCGAAATGGTTTGGTTACAAGGTGATCGCGTTGAAAATAAAGGTGTTTGTCTAGCGTTAGAAGCTCATGAAACATTGTCGCGGCTCATTTAAGAAAATGACAGCTCCGAAGAGACGCCGCTTTAGTTTGAGGTAGTGCTAACAATAATAAAGAAAGATGATGATCATCATCACCTTATCTGTTACTACTGAAATGTAGATGTGAGCGCGCGAACCCAAACGCTGTGACCTTGCGCCAAATGTTTTTATTGGTTTATGAAGTACAAACAGGCGAGTTATGAAAAATTGAGTGTGAGGGATTTGTTCACTTCACACAAAAATATCTTGGAATGAGATGGCTAACTGTAGCGTTTAGTCCACTGTCTATAATAGCCAGGGCTTAATTTGAGCCGGAACATGTTCCGTCACCTCCGACGGAACCTTTTTTATTGGATCCGGCAGCTTCTGTGTCACTATGGAAAATTAATTGCCTAAATGAAAAAAATTAAATTACTGTTTGTGTAGTGCTCAATGTTGTTATTTGTCTGGTTAGTCTTTATTCCCCATTGAAGTTCTACAAAAATCTCGTGTTTGCATTTTCGATGCGTTTTGAATAAGCATTAAATAAGCGCATTTAGTTTCATATTTGTTAAAATATTATGTTATTTTTTTTTCCATTTATGTTGATTCATGAAAAGTGAACAGCACGAGTAAGATAGGATGTGCAATGAGACATGGAGTGGGTCAGACATGATTTTGACCACTTCATTATGTTTTGTTTAGTAGAAAGCCTTTCTTTAAAGTGAATTTCGTTTTGTATAAATTGTATCTTAATTTTAATCAAATTTTCATCAACCAATTGCCTGGATGTAATGAATAAGAAGCATATATAACAGATAATCATGGTGGCGCCCGCGCGCACTTGCATTGCACGTTAACTGGAGCGCATCTCATCCTAACTTAACGAAACTCAGTGTATGCCTCACACAGACATGAGAAATACATCAAATACACAAAGCTTGAAATTTTTTTTAAACAAAATAATTCAAAATGAAAAAAGAAAGTCTACTCTCTGATTATGTAATCCATTATGAGCATTTCTCTATATGGGCGCGTTCACTATGGAGATGGCGATCGTCAACTTCATCTTTGCAGTCGACACAGTCAGAAAACACTAGTTTATTAATAAAAATCAATGCACGCGTCACCGGATTTACAAATGCACATCTTGCTTGTTGCACGCACACATATTATGTCGAAATAAAGAGATATTATGTTGAAATAATAACATTATTATTAATAATAGCCTACATCTTTTAGAATATTTGATTGAATGCTGAATGCTTGTTCAATTTAATAAAATTAAAACTTTAATTATTATCATTAAAATAATTTAATATTAAATATTTAGTGGCCAAGTTTTGCGCAGCTCCCCCTGTCAATGATCTAGCACCCCCTCAGCACATGCGTTAAAAATTCTCTGGCGCCACGCCTGCAGAGAAGCTACGTAGGCAGTGTAATTTTTTTTTGTTCCTTTACCTCCAACCCCCGTTTTGAGTCGCCGGATCCACCCCCCCCGCTGCGCTCCGGGACCTCCCACTTTACAAATTAAGCACTGATAATAGCCTAATTTAGAGATCACTTTTTTTTTTTTAACCGACTACCGACAAATTTGATCGGTTAACGTTGATACGGTCAACCATCGGTCAAACGGTCATCGGTTAACATCCCTAGTCAGCGTAGCATGCCAAGTTAAAGGGCACCTATTATGCAAAATTCACTTTTACATGGTGTTTGAACATAAATGTGTGTTGGCAGTGTGTGTACACAACCACCCTATAATGATAAAAATCTATCCAGTGCTTTTTTTCCCCATATCCCCATAAATAATTAACACTGTCTCAGAACAACCCTTTCTCAGATTCGGGGCAATGTGACGTACTTTTGCACAGGACCCGCCCACAACTGTTGACTGACACTGCAGTTTAAGCAAAACGTATTAGTGTAGACCCGCCCTGAGTGAGCTGTACATTGTCTGCCATTGTTTCAACTTTGGAGCAGCTGTAGACAAGAATGTCTCCTAAGCGATTGAGGTGTTTTGTTATAAGATGTAAGAATGAACATAGGAGTCTTCATTTACTCTTGTTACTCGAGGATGGATCTGTACCAACTGTTCGTGATCCAGCTTACAGTCTCCGGAGCGATAGGCCTAACGTTACTGATCACGGCATAAACTGCTTTATTACAGTTCATCTGAGTCGTTTTATGGATATAAAGTTTACCAGTTTATTAAGCACTCTCTGAAAAGCTGTGTATATAGGCTATTTGTTTACCGTTAGTTGCAACGAGTGTTTCTGTTTAATTTGCTGAGAGTTTATGGATGAGATGCGCACTTCTTATACGGTGTTTATTCAGCTCTTGCTGTGATTTTCTGGAGTAAAAATGACGCTTTATCTTTTGTGTGATGTACAATAAACTTCATTAAACTCATCAGTCATTTTTTGCCCATCATTCTGATGGGGTCCCTAAACTCTAAATGGTAGTGTAAATATTTATTATGTAAATCTCTACAAGAACTAAATTGTTGCATCTAGGGGTGTAAGAAAAAATCGATACACTTGAGTATCGCGATATTTTATTTTGCAATACTGTATCGATTTTCAAAAACGCAATATCGATTTGTTTTTTTGTTTTTTTTTTGTTACGTGCAAAAATATTCATGGTAAGACCACAGTCTATGGGTAAGACAGTGGTTCACGTTTATGTTGTGTTTAAATCCTTACCACTAGATGGCTATGCTGAGACGCACCACTAGTGTCCTCGCCTAACAGTGTCTAACTTTTTGCTAGACGCTAACAACGTAGCTATGGCTGAACCCCGTGTAAGACCGGCTCCCGCTGCATTCCGTGCTGAAGTGTGGAATCATTTTGGTTTCCAGAGTAAAGAGGGCACTACCGATATCGACAGGAACCATGCAGTTTGTAAATTGTGTCTGGGAAAAATCAAGTACTCTGGTAATACCACGAATTTGATTGCACATAATGTGTTATGTATTGTGACAGGGGCTATATGTATTTTCTTTTATTATGGCCTACTTGAGCATATAACATTTGCTCACTAAGGCCGGTGACACACTGGCTGCGTGGTGTGTCCGTTTTTATTTCGGCTCCCATGTTAACAGGTTAGAGCTTGCACACTGCCTGCGTGAGGAGACGCGCGGAAAACGCGTGCATGCTAGAAATACAACCGACGCCTATTTTTCACGCGACACGCAAGCGTGTTGGAAGCGTTTCCAGGCAAAATAGAATAGGAAAAGATGTTTATATGCCATTTTGACACGAATACATATTAATAAATGTCATTTTGATGTTTGAAAGTCTCTAGGTTTTGACATAAATGCAAATATAAATGTAATTTAAAAAAATATTATCGATTTTCAAATACTGCACCTGTCAATACAGAACTAAATATTCTATAGCCTATTTTGCCGTCAACACTGCCGACATTGTCTTTGCTGCTATATATTTATGTTTAACATGAAGTATAGGCCTTCCACAACTCTCTCCCCAAATGTCAAATATCTCACCAATGAGGCTTATCATGTCACCTAGCAGCAGCAGCGCTGCGTCAGACACGTTTCTGGTGTGCAAAGACATGGAAAAAGCCATGCAAACGCCACGCAACAGAAACGCCACGCAGCCACTGTGTCGCTGGCCTAAGAACATGTGAACCACAATCCCAAACTGGCAGTTTGATTTTCTGTGTACTGAATTGTTTACCTAAAGTAAACTTCTTTGACTTTTATACACATGTCTTTTTTTAAATATTACTTTTTCTAAAATTATAGTCCTACTTTTAAAAAAATCCCAATATATCGCCTTATGCACAGTATCGAAATGTATTGCAATATATTGAATCGTGGCCCATGTATCGTGATGCGTATCGTATCGCCAGATTCTTGCCAAAACACAGCCCTAGTTGCAACGTTGCTGAGAATTTGCTATTTGCGGAGAATAATAAATCGGAAAATAATAAATAAGAAACAATAATCGCTGTACTAGTGGATATTGAGGCTTCCACACAATCACACATGACCCAGCCTTTTTGAGCCAGGCCTTAACACTGATGTCACTCTCTCTTACACTAATGATCTCACTATTGCACATCCTGTTACTGTTTTGGTGCCAGGCATGTTCTCTGTTGCCTAACTTTTCTGCGCACATAAGACGTCCAGAACTTCTGCTATTACGCAATACAGCTTTCGGCAAAATTAAGGAACTCATGCACTAAAGAGTGGTGAAGTTTGAATCTAGTCTTTTTAGCTTTCTCTCTGCAACAAGTTTGTCTCTATAGCACCCATTATGGTATATGGCAGGTAATAAATTAGTTTGTCAGCAGATGTATAACAGTAATGTAGGCATATTTGGTTGGGGGGAATGGTAAAAGATGTTCTAGGTCTAATGAAGTAATCAATTTAAACTATTTGCAAATAATATTTTATTTTAAAATGTACTCACATTCACTCTTATTAATTTGAATATGCCGAAAAAGCAAAAGTTTGTCTCGTCACCTTCAGTTATGAATTACATGAATCACGATAGCATATTTGCAATTCAAAACTGTGAAGATTCATAAAAGGTGGTTTGCATCATAGGCTATTCTTGTCGGTCGCTGAACAGTAAGACCCGCCTTCTTCGATTTGATTGGCCATCTCGATCATTTTGACATTGACGAGCGCATTTATACTTCTGAGGCAGAGCAGCCTAATTTTTTTTATCAGCCTTTAATTTTTTTACTTCTAAATCTTTTTTGTCATCCTAACAACAAACAGCTTTACTCATTCTACACTAAAATAAGATAAGAAAGGATTTCACTGTTTTGTATGATTTGTGTGGCTATATTATAAATGCTGCATAATGTTAATATCAGTAGTTGTATAGAGCTGCACGATAATGGATAAATTGAGAGTCCCGGTAAAAAAACCAATTCTGAATAGACAACTAAACAAAATAACATGTAGTCTACTAGAGATTCTGACAAAATCTTAATTGCTGCACTCTATTTACAAAAATATTGAATTAATTATGAATTAAATTTTTTTTTTAATTGGTTTGAATGAACGATTCAATGACTCTCTTATAAAGACTTCACTTTTTTTGCTTTCTGGATTTATCAGTGTTTTTGAACAAATCTCTTGAATGATTGAATTAAAAAATTAACAGTCGCTTGTTTATTTGTTTATATATTTAATAGGGACAATGAATTTGACATTGAATATGCATGGATATTCTTTTGAAGATTCTTACATCTGAGATGCTGAAGACAGATGTAAAGAGGAGAACAGAGACGTGCCGGCAGAGAAAATATAAAAAAATATAGAAAAATATTTTTAAAGCTGAAGTCAGACCATTCTGCTCTAAATCTTGAAATTTTACTTCTATCTAATTTAAAAAAAAAAAAAAAAACTGATTATGCTACATGCTTTTAGCGTCTTTGTTTGGATTGTGAATGCAGTGGCAGCCCTAGAAATGATGATACTGTCAGGTTGAAAAGACCCCAGAGTTAGTGGAGCTGTTTCATTCCTTTAGGCCACATGATGACAACTGCTCTCTCTGGGTCAGCGTCAACTCAAACACAGATTTGAATGTTCTGCTGTGATCGTAGCTTAGACATACCTGAATCATTGTCGTTTAAGAATGAGATTGTGGGGATGTGTTTTAATCGAGATTGCAATATTTTAACGCTTAATTGTGCAGCTCTAAGTGGTATGTTTATCTGTAGTTTTATTTGACATTTTTTAAATGATTGGTATCACAGATAAGTTATGTCGTAAGTGGGAGTTTTATGTGGACCCCCAGCACCTGAGCACAGATGCACAGGAGATCCTCTTCTCTATCTTCATTGGTTTATGGACATTCTTTAACAGTTCTGTCTAATAATTGAAAGGCAAATGCTTTATACTTATACTTTTTTCATATACAGTACTGTCATGTCCAAGTTGTGTGAATTTGATGCAGACAGAAGGACAGTGCTGCCGTCAGTGGACACTCCTGAGTGGGCAATTTTAAATCCTTGGTTTCAAACTATTGTGCTATAACCAGTTGGTCGCTATGTCATATTTATTTAATATTACTTGTGTACTACTATTATGTAAAATTGCCATTACCTGGGCTTGATTTGAGAAAATTTGATTCATAGTGCACAGATTACTAGTTTACCAGATTACTAAAGCCACTTTTCCACCATTGGGCTAAACCATTCTCTTTGTTTAACCATTCCGTTCCTTGCCAATCCGGCTTAGAAGAATGGATATGATTTCATATGCAGTACAGATATGATTTAATTTTCCACTGTGGGGCTGATAAGGGCCACTCTTTGGAATTAAATACAAATGCATCATTCGTTGCCTTGATAACGCAACGATTTATAGACCTTATGCGCCAGAGAAACGAGGGCGCCGCCATCTTTAGAATATTGTCTTTTAACTTCTGTTTTTGTCTTTCAATCCAACCGTCTCCACTGATTTTGCATTGCGAGAAGCTGCCTCCTTATTTCTGACTTAAAACAAAAAACAAAAAATGTCTAAAAGCTGCTATGTGGCAAGGTGTACAGCAAACAAGCTGTGTGGGCGTGGCCTAAATGCGCTCTGTCTCTATGCCGGGGACACACTTAACGTCTAGCTGAAACATTCTAAGACTGACTGAACACAAGTTTACAGACTGTTTCCATTGACTGCAGCAGATTTTAAACACCGACTGAACGCAACTCGGCGCATTTGGGCAGTAGCACCTCACTGCAGTACACGAGATCCAGGGGGCGGAGTTGGATCCAGATCCAACTCCTCCCCCTGGATTTCGTGTTCTGCAGTGAGGACCATCAGGGTATGTAGGGCCCCATGATTTCCGTGATGCGGAAAACGCGGACGGAATCACGGAATTTACACATGAAAACGGAATTCTCTTATACGCGCGGAATCGCACGGAATTTGCATATATTTTGTTGACATATTAAATAAACTACTTTTTTTTACTTCGTTCTCATTTTTTCAGTTTAAAACAACAAACGTAGAAAGGTCTCTACCTAAACCCAGAGCAATATAGAGAGACATCTGTCAATACAGTTAATATACAGGGATATATAGGGATGCAAACAGCACGCTTTTCAGTATGCGCGCGAGCGTGAACCACTAGTGTTTCTTCTTGCTGCGTATCTTTTACTGTCTATGGCAGGAGTCTCCGTGGCCTGATTGGAGGTAACTAGCTCGTCAAGGGGCCGTTCACATGTCGTGTCTTTTGCGCGCTCAAGTTCGTTATTTCAAATGTAGGCGCACGGCAAGCGCACTCATAATTGAAGCGACGCGCTCGTTTTTTCCAAGCGCAGCGAGATGAAAACACCTCAACTCTTCAGAATGCCGCAAGCGCACCGCAGGTCATGTGACAAGAACCAACATATCAGCTTCACCCTTTCCGTAACAACATTGAAAGCTCAGTCAACATGAAGGATGGGGGTACACCACAAACACTACGGGTGTTTTTCTCTTCTCCGTAAATAAATCTCGTAGCAGAGCTACAGCAAGCGTTTTTTGGTGGTGGAAATCTATTAGCTACTAAAACTTCTTTGTCGTTGTGGAGAGCGCAGTGCATGGTTGCATAGCAACGACAGACGCCACGGGAAAATCGGACCGAATTTTACTAATAATAATAAAAGATAAGCTAATATGCATTGCATTTATAAATGTCAGTAATTTATCTTGTTTGACTCATTCTTTTTATAAAAATGATTTAAAGGCTAATTTAATCTTTAATTTAATATTCATCAATCCTACCTTGTAACTGTTAGCTACCTTTAATATGTTACTGTTATTTTTGGCCAGAGATTTGTTGAAGGTTTGGCTGAATTTTGGAGAATTTTGAATGTGCTTTGCTGAATATATTAACAGTTTAAATAAAAAAGCTGAATTGTGAGTTTGTGTAACTGAATTTTTAAAGGTCAATACTGCTTAGAAGTGAAAAGAAAACAAGCAAATCCGAAAAATCCGAAAGGGCTAAAAATAAATCCAAAAAAACGGAATTTGAGAAAAAATAAAACGGATTTCATAGGGCCCTAGGTATGATCAGTCGTAGGTATCAAATTACATTCATAATCGGAGATGTAAATAGCAACCGTGTTATGGAGGATGATCAGATGTTTATTTTAATTTCATTATTAATGTATAAATATTAATTTGTGTTTAACACCGCTCAAATAGCACGATTAGTCAGCTACAGAGAAACTGGTAGCCAGGCAACAGACAAGTGACCAATCCTGAGTGGCAACGTCACTACACACATTCTACGAGCTCAGTTCGACACGGTTAGCTAACCATTCTGAGAATACCGGGCCGAGAAAGGTTTGCCATCGTGCCGTGCCAAACCAGGCTTAAGTGGAAACATAACTGGAACCGTTCCTTACCGTTCTTCGAACCATTTGGCCCGACGGTGGAAACGCAGCTTAAAGGGTTAGTATTTTTTTTTTTTTGCGCACCAAAAGTATTCTCGTGGCTTCATAACATAATGGTTTAACCACTGTAGTCACATTGAGTATTTTAACGATGTCTTTACTTCCTTTCTGGGCCTTCAAAGTGGTAATAAATTTGCAAACTATGGGGTTGCTCGGATTTCATCAAAAATAAATATCTTAATTTGTGTTCCGAAGATGAACGAAGGTTTTACGGGTTTGGAGCAACATGAGGATGAGTAATTAATGACAGAATTTTCATTTTTGGGTGAACTAACCCTTTAAGTGTACTGTTGGTTACAGTTACATCCTTTTTATTGTTTTTTACACTGTTTCTGAAATTGGAAAAACAACTTTTTTTCACAGCCTTATTTTTTTAGCAAATTATTATTATTTTAAATTATAGATGAGTTACATTATTTTAGTAAAGGTTTTGTAATATATATATATATATATATATATATATATATATATATATATATATATATATATATATATATATATATATATATATATATATATATATATATATGCACTGCTCTTTCTGTCAAAATAGAATGACAGTTTATTAAATTTTTTTAAACTGTGTCAATACATTTAAAGATTGTATAAAGCTGTGACCAGTTAGGAAGCCAACCACCAATAGCTTTAGGGAATGAGTCGACTTAGCGACCAACAGATCTTTGACCTTATTTTAAACGGGCTTAACCATGGGGGTGGACACATTTTATGGAAAACGTATGTGTTGCCAAAAGATTCCAGCATTGAATATGCATGTATATTCTTTTGAATGAGAGCCATCTCTGGTCTTATGATAAATCTGTCCTTAGCTGGATTAGAGAAGGTTATAACCCCTTGAGCATGCTAAGCATTATCACCCAGCGTTAGATTTCTGTAATGCACTGGGGCTAATCTTTACAGTTTGCCCCAGGATCAGACCCATGGGGAGAGAAAAGAGGCAAGAGGAAGTTTATATATATATAAATTATATATATAATTTTTTTTTTTTTTTTTTACATTTTTTACAGCATTTAGAGAGGGAATTACATCATGGAGCTTCTGTTGATGGCACAAATAAAGACAAACACAGTTTTCTTATGCGATGCAGACACACCAAAGTTTGTTATTTTGTTAGGCGGTTCTTTTTATGCACTCGACTTTCAGTGTGAAAGAACGCAGATTTTGCATTTATGGAATGAATTCCTCACTTGTCTTCTAACTGAGTCTTATGAAGTCATGGAAGTGGAATTCTAGCCAGCGCTTTTCCTCAAAAGGCATTCCGGAGTACAGACTGAATGGAAGTTTACCTCCATTAAATTCCATTGCAAATGAATGAAACTCCGAAAATAGAATATAAGCCTGGATGCTGTTATGTAACATACCATAACGGAGCACAGATTAGTGCAGACAATTTGTACAGCATGTCCTCGTAGTCGTGCTGTAAGTGACGTACACTGTGTTTGTTGTGAAAGCCACTGACCCTGAAAACTTAGATTATCTACCTGTGTTTTAATAAAGGAAGAGGTGAATTGGACGGGAGGCGGTGTGGAGGCCTTGGCTGTTCATCATTATTCAAAACAGAGGTGTGAATGGGCAGATTAAATCTGTGAAACAGACTTTAATCATTCCTCAGAACTGCTGTTTTGTTCACACGAAGACGTGAAAAAATCAGTGGTGTGCTGCAGTTGGGTGGATTTGACTCTACTCTCAGTGTAAGACAGTTTTGATCAGCTTGGATGTGTTGTAGAAGTACTCATTGTTCAAATAACCTTAGCTTTTTTCTCGTGAGAAAAAAACGTATCTGAGTCAGCTGTTGTTAGTTTTCCTAGAACAAATATAACAACTCTCTGTTGGGACTTTGAAGGTTTTTGGCCAGTCTGTTCTCCCAGGACAAGTTAAAAATATTGACTGTAGAGTTTGTTTAGCCGTGACTTGTCAAGGTTTTTTAAATTCATCATTAATGATCATATAATGAATGACAATCTGTATATGTACAGCTCTAAACAAACAATATATCTTTGAACTTGGGCACTTTTATTCCCATGCTGTCAAGCTGTTATGTCCATTTGAAGCACTGTTGTTACTGCTACTCTAATATTCTATTTCTATATAATTTATACAGATATTCCTGTTGTAGTATGGGATATTTTGTATATTAGCATGCAAATAATGGTCATCTTAAATGTTGTCACATGCAGTTAAGCATAAGTCAGCTTACTGTAAGTGAGAAGTTCACTGAGGTAGATCTGCTTTTGTGGCTTATACAGATGAATGGTCTTGAGATACACAGGGGCACTGCGCAGTGTCAAACATAGACATTGTGGCTGGAACATCAGGTTAATATTATCAGCCACACTGAACAATACATTTTGGTTTTGTTTGTTTGTAGGTCTGATCCCTCTTGTGAAACTTAGCATTGTACAAGCACATACAATGGGGTTCAAAAGTCTGAGAAAATGATTATATTTTTTATTTTCTTTTATTCACACATTAGGCTATTTTATCTGAAAGATTTGAGTGAATAATTAACATGCATTTTGGAATGTCTTAGTATTTGGTTTATTTTTCTTAATTTAATTATTTAATTATATTACATATAGTAGTATAGTATTTATTGATATTTTGAATTGGCTTTTATATTTTCAGTTTTAGTAATTTTAGGTGCTTTGCTGCTTTTGTCATTTTATTATTATTTTTTTAATTATTAAGATTAATTTTTGTTTACTTTTACTTTTTATTGCATTTTTAGTACTTAAAATTATTTTATTTCAGTTAAAGAAGTCAACATGTTTAATTTATTAAAAATAAATAAATATATAAACTTACAGGTTTAAATTAGAATCCCAGAATTTTCAATGTGGTCTCACTTTTGAAATAAATGGTTTGAGTTTGTCTGTAGCTGGCCATTTTAAACTCAGAGACCCCCTCTTTGAGTTTAAAATGGCCAGCTGCAGACAAACTCATGGGGCATCTCAGAGAAAAGGAGAACCAACAGGAAATGGAACACATGTTGAGTGTCTCAGTGCTCACAGGAAGTGAAGAAGGGAAGTGCTTTAGTTACACTGGGGGATGATTCTGACATCACCCTTTCAAACAGATGTTTCTGGCAAGTTTCCAATTCACTTTCTTCATAATGCTCACATTGTCACATAACATGAGGTGGCCCTATCAGTTGAATTGGAGCTCAGAATACTTAATATTGTCATTTCTTAGGGGGCTCTCTGTCTTGAATCAATCACATGGGATGACTGTCCAAGGAAAGCTCTTCACACCAACATGTTTCAGAGAAACATAAACATTGGCTCAGTTTTCCTGAAATAACCAACACACCAAAGATTTTTCCCATGTTAAGGCAATAGAGCTCTTGGAATGGGTTGTTTAATGAGGTCCCCTCCAGTATTTTGAAGTCATCAGTCATCCCTGCATTGTGCTGTACAAAGACAAATCCCCTGAAAATTGGGTTCTGGTTTATAATATCTTTTTTATGCTAAATATTATAATTTTAAAATATTTAAATAATAATATAATATTTATTATTTTAGATGCTAGCATGTTCTTCATTCAAATGAGTCTGTTTGCATGTTGAGAACAGTGCAGCTTTGTTTGGGCAGATGAATAAATAAAGAAAGGGTCTGTTCATTAAGTCAAGGGCATCTAGAAGCATGTACAGATTTATTCCTCAATGATGGTTGTGAGCTAAAATAAGACGGGTGGTAAAGACAAAGCAACCAGTTCTTGGTATACAATTAGTCTGTTCGGGTTTAAATCGTGAAAGCAAGTTTGGCTATTTATTTTGTTAATGCATATTCTTGGTTATACTATGAGTGATTCACTGTTGCACGCTATTGTAATGGATATATTTTGATGATGAAAAAACACAATGCGTGTAAAGGCTAATATTTTATGTATTTGAGGAGCCGAGAAGAGTGTCAGTCTGGTATTTGCCCTCTAATCATAGCCAACACATCCTGTGCATAGCACTTTATCTTTTATAACACAAGATTTTGGCCAAATGTATTAAAATTGCTAAAGATTTGGCCATTAATGACTGACAAAACACAAATCTCCTAAATTCGCGCAAGAAGCGTGTGTCTGAATGCTGAAGGAAGCTGACAATTTTTTGAGGTTAAAGAATACATTTACCATCTTGAAACTCTGATCAGTCCATTTAAGCTAGCTGAACTCAAGCTCACTCTTCTTGGTCAAGAGGAAAGATCAAATACCTCTGTTTAACTTGCTGTTTTCTGTCAATAATTTACTGTAGACTAAAAGGATTATTGTTCATTTAATGGTATTATATTAACACCCAATATGATGACCTTCCTCCCACATGCATAATAATTTGTGCATTCATCAAACTGCACTTGCCCTAGGTTAATGGTAGGTTTTGTTATTGTGTGGACTTCCCAAAGCAGCAGTGTGATATATATATTTTTTAATTACCCCCCCCCCCACCCAATGTGTGTTTGAGGTTAAAATGTCTGCGTCTCTCTGTCTTATAAGATTTGTTGCTTGATTTAAAAGGTTCATTGTACTACATACTTTGCAATAGTTAGTGATTTGCACAAAAGTTGTTGACAAGTTCTTGTGACACAAAAAGAGTGACCTCGGGTTGATCGTGTGATGTGGTGAAAGGACAGCTTGGCATGTAATAAAGTCTTTGTTTTAGCAGCAAAATTATCATTCATCATCTCTAGAGTCTATTCAGCTTTAGTCACTCTGCACATTTCTAAATTAAAACTCAGCTCAAGCCACAAGGCACACCAGAAACTCAGCGCTGAGTTTATTAATGGTGCTGAGAAACAGTTTCTCTGACAGCATGTGCAATTGTGCATATAGCGAAATGAGTTGTCTTTCGCTGCTTACTTTGCTTCAACGGTTTAAAATCACTTGTTTTTGAACCACAAATACTTAAAAACACATGCAAATGATACGCTTTCGTGACTCAGCAACTTCACGTGAACGGAACCACGATAGAGACCATAGTCCAAAATCTCTTAGCTGACAAATTTCTACCGGTTTTATCGTGTCTACCAGTATATCGCCCACCCCAAGGCTGTGTCGAAAATCACCCCCTATACCAGTGGTCTTCACTATATTTTTCATGCGAGCCGCACTGATAGGACAAAGTCAGTAGGAGAGCCATTTTACCGCAAAGTATAAAAAGTTACATCCAGTCATAAATACCATGTCTGCCTATAAATCTGTCACCCCTGAACAATACAATATGCAATGCAATAAATACAAAAGGGTGAAAAAAAAACACATTATTTATGATTTATCAGTCAAATTTGTAACTGAGACAAGATGATTTCCTTTAATGAAAAAAAAAGAAAACAAAAAAAAGGGATTTCCAGAAAATATTCATCCCAGAATGACCTTAAGTTATTATTTTTTTCTACATTAGCCCATCTTGTAGGCCTATCTAACCAACCAAGAGCACATGCAGCGTTAAGAGCTGGAAAGACCGCCATATAACTGGCATCTCTGCAGAGACTGGATATTTACATGCACAACTTTTGTTTCAGTCGGACTGAATTCATTCCGATTGATGAATCTGAATGTATTGTAGTTTGCATGAACGCTAAACATCGTGATGTGATGCATGATCGGGTTGATGTGCGTGTTTATAAGTCAAAAGATTCAAATCGGAATATGAACATATGAACCGTTGTGCCGTGCTGTTTGTATTTATCACGCAGTAAAAATGCCCAAAACCAGTCGTCTGTATGATAATCTGAAACAAGGACTGGTGACCCGTTGTCCTGCTTCACTTCACAGATGCTGAGTGAAAGGAGAATTATAGAATGACAGGACACTCATTTATATGACACTTTATTCATCAGGAGAACAGCTCGTTCGGCGCGTCATATACGTCGTCCTTTCAGTTTCGGTTTTCAGTCGATCATTTTTTCACGTTCTCTCGATAAACCACCCCTTTCAATCCGATCGAAATTATTTGTAATAGAGCTAACACTTTTAGTTTTTAAAGGGTTATGTTAAAGCCCTACTTGTTATTAATGGTTTTATGAAATATCTCTAGTGAATGCATTATCATATCAACGTATTATATTTACCGCCATGCGAGCCACAAATTAAAGCTTGGCGAGCCGCATGAGGCTCGCGAGCCGCGCAATGAGTAACACTGCCCTATACCCTTAAATAGGGCACTATTTGAAGGGACTGCCATTTGAAGTGGTGTCTTAAACCATAGTGGACGTTATAGAGTGTACTCATTCAATCCCACAATGGACTGCAATAACGAGTGTACAACCCTATGCTCAATGGCTGGAGAATACCCATAATGCACTGTGACGGTCGCGCCGAATGAATTCCCATGTCTCGCCAGAAGATAGTGCCCACAGCTGAACCATCCATCCATCCATCCATCTATTTTCCAAACCGCTGGTCCAATGTGGCTACAGTGTAATATCATACAGGTATAAATTCCTTTTTACTTGATTATTAAATTGTTTAACTAAGTTTTATACATGCTAGTTTTCATGACGGAGTTCAAGATAAATCTTTTCATCTTACTGCTGGAGCTGCCAGTTTGCTAAGTTTCAAATGATTATTATACAGCAAGCACAAACTATGCCAAAGTGGCTGGCAGCCCTTCCGGTGCACTCAGTGTTCCAAATTTACTCACTCGTTATCATTCCCTCCTTCAAGTGGACTATATTAGTGCATTTGTATCAATATTAATAATATTAATATTAATCTTTTAAACTTTCATATCACACAATTTTTTAGATCTTGAGAAATTAATTCAGTCCAAGTGTGCCCAAACTTTTGACTTACAGTGTATGAGTGTAGACCTAAAACTGCTTATCTTGACTATGGATGCATGATATTATCATGCATAGAAACTTAATGAATATTGGCAGGGCTCCAGACTAACTTTTTTTATTAGGAGCGCTGTAGCCCCTGACTTAAAATTTTAGGAGCGCAAGCAGAAAATTTAGGGGCACACCTTCACATTTTCCCCCTAAATAACTATTACAGACAAATGCTTTGATAATAAATAGATTTAACGTACAGAAATTATGGTGCAGTTTTATTTTAAGATCACAGGGCTCCAGACTAACATCTGAGGGCCGCGGCTCTAAGTTCTACAGAAAGTATTTGGTAGCACTGTGGGATGACAAAGCACTGAGCTAAATTTGAGGTGTATAGATAAAGTTAAATTGAATTATTATCCTTCATAATGTCTTAATATTATTTCAAAAGCAAAATGAGTGACAAAATAGATATTAGGGAGTGAAAATAGCCAATAAGCACCCTCAGCAGCTGTTTACAATGGTAATTTAGTCTTCTTTTTTAAAAAAAATAAGTGTGAGTTTTCCTACTTCTTGAAACTTTCAGTTTTATAAATAGAGACAATCTTTAAAGGATGAACAAAAATGTTTTGGTCGACACATTAAAAAAACAAACATTTTAATAGGATATAGTTTTGAAGTGCTGTAAAAAGATGTGTAGGCTACTTTCATAACCACAGTATACCATAGTTATAGTTATGCCTGGTTCAGAATACGCAATTTTTTTGTCTGTTACTATAGTCAATGTATCAGATTACACGATTTCGACTCCTAAAAATCTTGTCATGTCCTGGACAAGAAACATTGTCAGACTACACATTGCTTTACGACCAGTCATCTCGAGCCGTCTCACACACATATTCACTCGCACATGTACACACGCACTCACTCACATACACGCACATAGACTAACGCACGCACACACTCACTCACTCACTCGCGCACACACTCTCTCACTCTCTCTCGCTCGCTCGCTCACTCGCGCGCGGGCGCACACACACACACACACACACACACACTCATTCACTCGCGCACACACACTCATTCACTCGCGCGCACACACTCATTCACTCGGAACCCTTCATGGTGGACCGTTAAAAAATTAAACATGCTAGTCTTCTTGTCGTGATGTCGTAAACAAAGCATCGCAGACGCGACGTCGGTTGTCGCCCACTATGAACGAGATGAAATTTACTGGTCGCACATGTGCGACTGGATGTAAAATTTAGTCGCACACTCTCAAATTTTGGTCGCAAAATGCGACCATTTGGTCGCAGTCTGGAGCCCTGATTGGTTATTCATTGAGTTTCCCCTTTTCTTCTCTGACCAGTGGTGAGCAGTTTAGAACTAGGGATGTCCCGATACCACTTTTTCACTTCCGATTCCGATACCGATGCCGCAGCTTTGGCTATTTGCCGATACCGATATCCATCCGATATTTTTATTTTATTCTTGAACTAATACTAATAAAATATATGGAAGCACTTTGCTCAATTAGCCACATAAAAACAAATGGAGAACAAATACTTCTCCAGTATTCCACAACAACAGTTGATAATGAAAGACTGCCACCCTTTATTCAAAATACCTTGAGATATGTTTGGTAATTGTACCTGAATGAATTTAAAATTAATTTGCTATATTTCAGATCAATATATTTGTTTCCTTATAATTTTAATTAACTTAAACTTTATTCTCATCTGAATTATAAATAATTTATTTCTGTATAAAATAACACTACTATTAAAAACTCATTTGATTTTCTTTTTTAATCAATGTAGAATGTGTAACTTAAAAAATAAGCAGATTAGTGCTCTGTTTTAGGACAAGAAATGAAAACCAATGCAATATGATGAATGCCCAAAAGATGAGATAATTTTTGCTTTTAAAAAGCGTGTGTGTGTGATTTTGGTTTGGTGACAGTTGTAGGTTACAGTTTGACAAGAGTTTACAGTTTGACAAAAACACAATGTTGTGTTTTACACAAATATAAGTAGGCTAAACACTTAGCAGTTTTAATGATGTCCTGTATGAACAAAATGACGGAGTATGTTTTTATGTTTCGATCGCGCCCGTGCCCTCTCTCTCTCTCTCTCTCTCTCTCTCTCTCTCTCTCTCTCTCTCTCTCTCACACACACACACACACACACACACACACACACACACACACACACACACACACACACACACACACACACACACACACACACACACACACACACACACACACACACACACACGTCTATGTGCGTATCTAACAGTAGTTCCGTATTACATTAATTAATGTGCACGCGAGTTTTATTTATTTTTATACCGTGTATTCTCCGTGTAAATCCATGCACCGAACCGTGACGCACGTACCGTTTCGGTTCAATACGAATACATGTACCGTTCCACCCCTAATCATATTTTTTTTCTCCCCACTCTGATCTCCGATCTCCGATCTAGCGTTCAGGGCCAGTATCGGCACGATACCGATGACGTGGATTGGATCGGGGCATCCCTATTTAGAACTGGGTCACTCACTGTATGATTATGGTCTGATTGATTAAACTATGGATTTGAATTACTGGATTACATGCTAAGTGAATTGTCAAGTCTGAGATATAGGATAGAATAAGACATGGACAAAGATTGAGGGAAAACGGGGAGGAAACCTAAAAGTGAAAGTGACTTGAGGGTGGCTGAGTGCAAAAAATTATTTCACATGTGAGTTGAACACCGATGACATCACCGTTTCTTCTCCTGAAGTGAAAGAGCGAGTTGACACAGGCTCCATCTCTGTTTGGGGGAGAACCACAGAAAGCCAAACACCGGAAAGAGCTTAAGTCTGTATATCATTAGACAGATTACATCTGCAGGCCCTGCCTTATCTGGCTACACTCAGATAAGCCATGGATTGAAAATGAAGTCAAAGAGTCGGCCACCCCTTCTACTGAATGTTCCCACTTTGCCTCATTGCAAAAATGATGATGTACTTTACAGTTGCATACACAGATATTTGAGGCCTGCTGCAGTATCTCTGCAGAAATGGCAAACAGGCACGTCTGGCATCATCCCAGACTCTCCAGCAGGGCTATCGCAGCGCCAGCTTCTGCAAACTATGTGTTATGCTGTTTTCCCATGGAAAATTGATGGCCGTTTGTCAGTTTGATATAGGCTAATATGAGTTGCAGATAACATCACAGCTGAATGTGCATTTCAGCATGTTAATGTCATTGTTTAAAGCAAGGGGGATTGAATTACAGTTGTTTTCCGTGGCCATTTTCACTTAAGTGAGCTCTCAGTACAGGTATATTACACATTAGTACACATCAGTCTTAGTTGTGCGTATAATGTAAATGACTGAATAAATGCTTAGACTTGAAAGCCTTTTTTTTCAAGGTGTATGGAAGTAGTAAGCCTGTGTATTATACAAGTGTATTATACAAATTGTGTATTATACAATTTTGGGGGTGTGGGTGGCAATAAGCCGATGACCAATATTTTTTTTATAGATTGTATATTATGTGTACAATTTATACTTCATATTATTCAAATAATTGAAAAATAAAACTAGAACAAAATTAAAATCAATAGCTTTAAATCCTACAAGTGAATCTAGGCATCACAACATTATAATTTACTGTATGAAAAATGCATAATTATTTTGAGAATACAAATTTCATAGCTGAAAATAGCTGATAGGCTAACTCATGTGATAGCGATATGTTGTGCACATCACAGGTATGGTGGTGTTCTTAGTGGCAACAGCAATTTGATAGACACTAATGTTTAGTAAATAATTCAATTTTTCATTTATAATTGTCAGATGGCATATTTAATTTGAAATGAATTAAATTATCTCGTCAGGGGTAGATGCACAGTCCTTTCAACAGGTTGATTGGTGTAGTTTTGGCACAAGTTTGTATGTTATGTTTTTAAATAGTCACCAATCCTTAAATCGTTATGCGTTTATTTACAAAACGATTCAACAGTATTTGTGCCATGTTCCTGATCCTGAGGGGTGGCATGTACCATAACCACCCCTTTGTGCGATTACCATTGTCTCTCTTCACATCAGGCTATTGTTTGGCATCCTGTTGGCCTGTGGTCTCACTCTCTGGGCAAATACAACCAACAATCAGTGTTGATTCTAGCAGGGTATTGGTCAAAGCTTTTGTGAGCACTCGGTACAAGAACAGTGCTGATATTTAATCAAGAATTTTCTGGGCTTTACTGTACTGCAGGATTATCTGCATTACTAAGGTTTATGACCAGTTAGTAACTCATTCTTTTTAATATCTCCATTCTGGTTGTGTGAATTCTATCCTGATAGTTGTGTATGTCTATTAGAGGGTTTGACGCACTCTTTCCAGCTCTGTATTTAATTAAAACATCCCTGTGTGTGAACAGTGTGAACGAGACGAGCTGTTGGCCACTGAATGCTCCGTTCTTGAGACGAAGTGACTGCAAATTGCCAAGAACTGTTAGTTTCAAGCGATCCATTGTTTGAGTACAATTAAGACCAATTAAAATAACCCGATTTCCCAGAAAGCATTTGCAACAGCTTTTTGTTGCTATCCTCGTCCTCTGGTTGTTTTCCCAATGTAAGAATGGCCAACAAAGCAGATGGTGTCAGCTAGAAACTACTTTCAGTTTTTGGACATGTTTCAAAGTCCATTCAATGCCTCTATTGGCTTTTGTAAAACATTGATTGACCAACTGTATGTTTTGATTGGTGTGTGCCACCTAGTGGAGGAACACGTATAAGCACCATTTGCACTTCTACTGTCAAGTAATCCTTATATTTAGTGCTCTCTAACCAAAACAAGGCTGTTCTCTCCTCTCAAGTGTTTCCAATTAGCTAACTTAAGAGTTTACTTAGGTCAACACATTACAGAACTACTTAGGCCTGTGCAACTGTAATTTATGTCGCTGTTTATGGAGGTGCTGGGGGCTGCATTCATTTCGCTATTGTGGGGGTTTGGGAGTTTTCTGTAATGAATAAAGCTTTATTTTGATAAAGAATTTAATAAAGTTCTGTTGCCCTGAAGGAGTGTCGTTAAATCATAATGCAATATTTGGCCCTGTTGACTGTCTGATGTGTTGTCGAGCTGCAATATTAATGACCAGCCCTAGAGTCAAAACACAATTATGCAAAGTTGTTAAATGGTTTTTAATTAGATTTTAAGATTTTAATTACTTTCAATAACAAATGCACATCCATGTTATACAGGGCCTTACACTATGAAGCCACTTCGGGCTGTTGGATCTGTAATACAATAATCCCTACACAGTCATTATTATTTTAACAATATCTTTCCATGAAAGTCTTTGTTGGCAAGTTTGGTTTGGGCTTTAAACCGAACTCTTTATGACCCTTTTAAAGCATTAAACTTTCTTTGTTAATAAAGGTTAGTGTATTGTAATAGATGATTCACCCCCTTGAGTCCTTGACACACCTCCATTCACATCAAACCTACCATTCCATCACAACTGTCGCAAAAGCTGTGTACAGCCTGCAACCCTGGGGCAGTGCTATAATGTCTGGGTAAACGCAGGACCGGGGGGCTGAGAGATTAACAGTAGAGTTAGGAAACCTGCGGGAAGTTCTGCTTTATGGCAGCTTCTCCACAGAGCTCTGCTCGTTAACACTCATCCGGCTCTGCACGGCATATGGAGACCCATCTCTCCCCCTGTGTGCTCCATCTCATAAACGGCTATCACTGCTGTAGCCAAAAAGATAAAGCACATCTGTTAGGCAGTGAGTGAAGGCGGAGAGGAGAAGTTGTGTTTGAGGTCAGTATAGTCAAACTGATCAGGTTTAAAGATGTATCTAATGGGTTGCTTCATTAAGAGCAGAACTCACGGTGAGATTCAGCACTCCCTGCATAGACCAGCATGAGTTGGGTTTTGAATGCTCATAACCAGCATGGGATGCCAATGTTTTGGTGTCACTATAATGTTGATGGACTAGCTCAACCAGCAAGACTACTTTGGTCCACCATCTTTACCAGAAAAGCCACAGTGGTCCTCTACTATTCTCTTTTTAACTCTGCACTAGCTCGTTCGTTTGTTCGTTTTTGAAAAAGATACCGTTGCCATGTCTGGTTAAACAACAAAGATGCAAATTTGTGAAACGGTGAGATCATGTGCATGTACAGTATATTATATTGTGTTTCTTTACAAAGTGACATCGTCAACTACTGAACTTTTTTTTTTGTATAAATGGAAAACATGACTTTGTTGTAATTCAATGACGATTCATTATAGTGTATCTGACCAATCTATTGCACTGTAGACCATTCCAGTTCCTACATTCTGAATGTGATGATGTGATTTATTCTGATTTTGATCAATTTACTACTCTTACTTCAATAGAGACTGTTGACTAAAACACTCTTATTTGTTTTTATTTTTTATATGTAATTTAAATGATAAGTAAAAAATAAAAATCCAGTATTCAGCATATTCCCTGTCATTATTAATGTTGTCAGGTGGCACAACTGATATTCATCAGATGGTGCAACAATGTAATCTCTTGATTTAATCCAACAAATATTAGGTAAAAGTGAACAAATGGCTGAAAACTAGTAATTGTATTAAATTAATTTACTGCTATACTTGTATGATTAATTTTTTTCTGTCTTTAAAAGTAAAATCGGATGTTAAAGATAGAATGGGTTACTCTAAGGGTTCATTTTCTAAGACTTCACTAAATAAAATTAGGAATACATATTTGCAAATATTTGGTTGTACCACCTGACACAAAAAAAGTCAAAAAATTAATTTAAACACTTTGAAATGTTATTTAACAATCTAAACCTTAAAGCATTGTTCCTGACTCAAAAATGTGCATTACATCAATTATGAAAAGATTTTTTCCAAAAAATACTATTTTATTTGTCATTGACCCAAATGTAGTCAGTCATTCATTCAGTCAGACTGTTCCATCCTGAGGAAAGAACACATGGAGCTGAAAGGAGGGGGACTAAGACCAAAGATCCTTGGCAAGCTTTTGCTATTTCCTCTAATAATTTTTGTCTGAGTTCAGTGTTTCCCCTAGGATTTTTTTCAGGTGGGGTGGTAGACACCCCGAAACTACTAGTGTCAGGGAACGGGTGTGTTATGGATACGTGGTGTAACATTTTTAGTAATCAAAAAGCACTAAAAATAATCAAAAAGCCCCGCCCCTAAAACAATGGGGAAACACTGGAGTTGTCCATCTCCTTTTCCTGTATTGTCTCTGCTGTGACACAGGGCAGAATGTGTCTGTTTATAGTTTGTCTTGCTCATTAAAGCTTTATTTCTGCTATTTTACTTTTGGAAGACTGGTTGATGTGAAGTGATATGTTTAAAATAATTCATCTTCATAAGTCTGCTGTCATATAAACACAGACTTGTTTGTGATACAAAAGAACAGACTCCAATACATGTAACAGAGTTTAGTTTATGTTTGTTACTTTAAATTATTTAAGTTACTCGTGCAGACTTGTACCAGCAGCGGGCTTGACTTCTCATGCTGCCTGCAGTTGGTTGTTTGCTTATGATCTCATAAGCTTTTTTATTTGTTTTTTTTGTGCATAAATCTGTCATTTAATGCATGTGGTTATGGGTTCTCACTTGCTCAAAGACACAGCAGTGTTTTCATTTGCCCTCACTTATTGTCCCTTCCCTTCAACAGAACATACACATAAAAACATTGGCTGATGACATGGTAAGGTGTCTGTTTCTTTTATTTTGCGTGTCTTTCTTTTTCTCTTATGTTTTTGTTCTTTTTCTCATCTTCGCCATGACTCCGTGTTGTTAAAGTGAAGTGATCGACAGAGAGAGATCAAAGACAAAAAAGCAAAGAAAAACTGTTTTTTTTTATCACCCTGTCATCAGGTCTGTCATAATCAATCAGTCTAAAGTTCACTCCAGATCAGCAAGCTGGAGTTCAAGCAGACACATGGCAACTTGATGTAATCATTCATGATAATTTGCCAGACTCTTGTCTTCAGTTTGACTTTGGTCTCTCCTTGAACACTTGCATTTTACTACAGAGTGTGTTTGATTCTTTTATTTCATTCATTTGGATTTCATCCATATATGCATGTTTCCTCCATGTTTTCAATGACAGACTAACAGTGACTTGTGCATGGTTTGATTTTACTCTCTCTGAGCCAGTAACCCATGACTGGAACGCTGGCAGAAGCCGCTCATATCTCTTTCAAATTAGCTAGAAACCTAAAACACACTATAGTCACGTCTTGCCATCTAATGTAGTCCATAAAGCTGTCTGTGACATTGTCTTTTTATTCATTATGAATGTAATGTGAACATGAACAAGTGGAAAGATGATACAGGTAATATCAGCCCTGTGCTTTAAAAAGTGAAGTAGCAGGAGAGCAGGTGAGTCAAACATGAAACCTCGAACCATATTTTAAAACTTTCTAATAATTAACCAATCAATTTTGTATTAACTTAAAAAAAGAACCCTATGAAATCAAAAGGAGAGTTTTTATTTTTTTTATTTATTTTTTTAGTCTGTTTAGTAGCTTTAAGGCCATTTATTTGCTAGTGTTGACTTTTTTTTTTAAAATCAACAATACAGTAAAAACAGTAATATAGTGAAATATTACAATTTATTATTATTTCCGGAATTTTCAGCATTGTTACTCCAGTCTTCAGTGTCACTGAAATCATTCTTATATGCTGATTTGCTGCTCAGGAAATTCCTGAGCAACAGGAAAGTTGTAGTCTTGTGGAAACCATGATACTTTTTACAGGATTTTTGAATAGAAGATTCAAAAGAACATAATTTCTTTGAAATAGAAATACTTCACAATGTTTTTACTGTCACTTTTGATCAATTTAATGCGTTCTTTCTGAATTATTATTTTTTTAATAAATTTTTTAACAGTAGCATATATGCATTTCAAATTTAAATGTATATGCAATTCAAATTCAAAATCTTCATAGGTAAAGCCTACTAGCTGTTTTTTTTTTTTTTTTTAAACGGACACACCCATTGATATGCCTCTCCTAAAACTTCCCTTCTAGGGAAGTACACCAACAGAGGGCAGAAAACTGCACTCAGGGGATTTCACATGGTCATAAACCTGAAAATTCAGAAGGCATTTCCACTGTCAGATATATGTGCTGTTTATTTTTTTATTTATTTGATCTGACATATGCACCAGTTATTTACTTAGTTATTTGTCTCTCCAGCGTGACAGAATCACCAGTTTTCGAAAGCAAGGCACGAAGAAGGAGAAGCCTCTTATCCAGCACCCCACAGACCCCATCTCCACCCAGACCGAGCTGCCTGTGCCCCAGCCTTTTTTTGACGAGCGCTCCATGAACCTGTCAGAGAAAGAGATCATCGACTTGTTTGAGAAGATGATGGTGAGTTTGTTTTCTCATCCTGTGATCTGCACTGCGCCCCAGGCACTGTATGACCTCAGACGCCCTTTATCACTGATGCATATCAAAGTGTGGAGCTCATGTTAAGGGTGTCAATTAGGCCATCAAAACCAGTTTTCTCTGTGACGACATACCGCTTACACACTTTACCAGCAACATAAAATGAGTTTAGCAAGGATTTAGCTTAAGTTTAAAACTAGGTTGTAAGTAAGTTGTTCAAATCAACTTTTTAGTTGCTTTTTTAATTATTTTTTGTCACTTCATTCATTATAATATCTGCAGTACTTGCAGATAATATAATATTGATTAAATACAAGGCCACTTCAGTGTACTTGAAAAGAGTACACTTTCATAACTGTGTTTCTTAACACACTTAAAGGGTCAGTTCGGGGGATAGTACACTTGTAATACTACATGTGCACTTTGTAATAATGGCAAATTTAAAGTTTTACTTCATAGTACATTTTAAATCATCATGTTTTATTAATCTTTTGCCTACTGCCTTGAAGTACACTTATTTTGATGTGCTGACTTGCATACTAAAGCACACGGAAAGTACATAATTATTGTGTTGATTGTTTTATTCAGTGTTACTTTTAAAGTTTAAATAAATACATGGCATGTAAGTTTCTGTTGAAAGACATTAAAGGGGTCATGATGCTATTTTAAGTTCATCAGGTGTAATAGAATAGGTTAATATGCTTTAATGTTCAAAAGCACATTCTTTTTCACATGCTGTACATTATTGCAGTTCCTCTTTTCCCAATCTATCTGAAACACGCTGGTTTCTACAAAGATCCTCCTTCCGAAAAGCTCATAGTGCTCTGATTTGCTAGCAGACCCAGTGCATTGTGATTGTGAACACCTCAAGCGTGTTTCGGAAATGTAACGCCACCACAATCGTGAGCTTTAGCTTCTAAGACTTTAGCAATTGTAAACACTGTTAATAATGTTGTCGGTTTTACCATATCAGATCGATTCTGAGTCAGATTCTGAAAATGTTCTTCAGTGGGCCTTTAAGTGGTTCAAAAAAGAACTTATATTAATTGCAATTAGCTAAACTTTAGTTTACATGCAGTTGTGTTCATTGTAATAAGTACTCTTTTAAAAAGTGTGCTAAAGTGTACTTATTTTAAGTATTTCGTATAATGGTCTGTTTCCTAACTGGAATTGAAATCAAAAATCGGTGGTTACTCAGCGACTCAGCGTAGCCATTTGTTTCTTCAATTGTTTCTGTAGTAGCCACGTTTACAATTCATGGATAGTCAAAGAGACCTTATCTTTCTTCATCTCTCTTCTCCTGTCAATCATGAGTGGAGAATGGGACTTGAGAGGTTTGCGCTCTCTGCCGACAGGATGCATTAACTGAGCGTTGGCATGGCTTGACACTTGTTCATTTTGCCCTCTGGGAGGAGAATATACATTAGCTACCATGCTTTTATATGCATGACTCTTCTTGCTAATTCTGTCATGAAGTGTGATATGTTGACAGCTGTCAATAGAGCATCTGCTACATAGGATAGAACAAGCTACTGTTACGGATGGGGGGGAAACAGTTTTATTTAACTCATGGTGAGGTCTGAATGCAGTCTTCACCCTATCTGTGAAGTTCCTGCTGTTTATCTGTACAGTCACACAGTCCCCAAGACAACAAAACCGACAGGGCCGCTGCATACACAGGCCTCAACTGAACTTGCGCTTGTTTTGGCCAAGACAAGTCAAATAACAAAATCTGGCTGCAGAACAATGGAAGGATTATTTCCCAGACAAGGAAAATGAATGCGTTGTATGAGGGTTTTTTTTTAGGGGTGGAGGGGTTAGAGCTCTCCCCAACCTGTGCCTGTCACAGCAGATTCTGTTTTTGATGTTTCTGTGGATTTGTTGTCTGTAGATGGGAAACTCTGCCAATTTTGCAGCACCTGAGCAGAACAGCTTTCCAGTGCTCATTTTATGTGCTCTAAACTGCCTTCTTGGCTCAGCAGTGAATTGTACACACCTCGTTAGGTAGACACCACATTAATAATTGACCTGTACTTGCTTCAAAAGGCAAAATATTACTGGACTCCCCACCTCTAACATTCTTTGATTTTTCAAAAGAGGCACATTTATGTGGGGAAATGGACTGCTTAATATGTATGGTGATCTGTGGCGAGCAGGACGAGGTCGAGGGCCGTGAGAGATACGAGACCGGTGCGTCGCGCAGGTGTCGCTCGTCATCAGTTATCACGCCACCGGCCTCATGCCATTCTCTCACGGCCCTCGACCTCGTCCTGCTCGCCACATGATCAACAGCTCAGTTTTGTTCTGTGTGATGCTTGCAGTGGCATTCCATTGTTATATTTGCTTTCTAGTTGGTATAACAGAGACAGCCAAAGTTAAATTACAGATACTTGATATAGTATGGTTTGCTGAGTTTGATAATTGATAATGTGACTTTTTTTTTGTAAACATTTAGTAATAGTGAATGTAACAAAAAACAAACTTCCGTACGGTATCATTCAAAAGTTTGGGGTTAGTTAGATTTTTTTGGGCGGAAGAAGTCTTTAATGCTCAACAAGGCTGGATTTTTTTGGTCAAAATATAATAAAAACACTAATATTGTGGAATATTATTACAAATTAAATTTTGTATTATTTATTTTAAAATGTAATCTGTTCCTGTGATGGCAAAGCTTCAAAGCTAAAGTAACATTTCTTATTATCAATGTTGAAAACAGTTGTGCAGCTTAATATTTTTTTGGAAACCTTGATACATTTTTTCAAGATTCCTTTGATGAATAGAAAGTTTAAAAGAACAGCTTTAATTTGAAATAGATCATTTTTTTGTTTTGAAAATGTACGAATTTTTGTCACTTGATCAATCGCGTCAAATGCTTTCTTGCTGAATAAAAGTTTTCAATTAAAAACTTTTCTAAACTTTTGAACACACGTGTATACTGTAGTTTTTTCTTTCTTTGTGGAACAGAAAATGAAATTAATGTTTTTTTAATAAGTATTTTTGTAAATAATAAAAATAAGTATTTTTTGCCCTTTTTAAAGTGATAAATAGACTAAATTTAGGTCATCATTAAAAAAAAATCTTGTGCTGTAGCTTTCAAATAAAATATTGCACATTTTGACACATTGCATCAGGCTAGACATCAAACATGGGTTCTAGCCTATTGTTTCTTGGGGCAAAAAATATTTGACATCAAACATGGTATTTATATCTGAATTGTTGTCTAGAAGGAATCAATTCATGGACTTGCAGAGTGAGTACAATTATTTTAATGTGACAGCAGAACATATAGCTAAACAGCATCCCCAACTGTACAATTTTGCATTCACTCTTAATTTCCGTTGATGTTATTGAACTTAGGAGGATATGGTGTCTTTCTTCGAGCTTTAACATGTTATACCTATGCCTGTCTTCCTCCTTTTTTCAAAAGTATTGTGGAAGTAACCAGGTGGCCTGGTCATATGTAGAACTGAGTCATGCAGCACATTGACTGTAATCGTCTTGCATTCTCTGACATGGTGGGCTATAATCAGTTTGATTTGTTCATTTGTTTCAAATGTTTGCGCCAATCTTTCACCCGTCAGAGACTCTTGGCCCTCCATATTTCCTCACTGCTTTAGTAACTGCCTGTCAATCAATTGCTGTTTTTGTTCTCCAAATAGCGGAACATTAAACCTAGGCTTCAATTTGCTGCTTGACAAGCCAGGCAGTTGTACAGGCCTAAAACATGTTGCACAGACTGGAATTGGCTTTTTGTATTGAAGGCATAATAATCATAACTAAACAATTGAGGGACAAAGGATTTGCTGCCATTGTCATTGAGATTATAGATCAGTTGGTCTGTTGGTCTCCATATAGGAAAGATTCATGAGCCACAAAATAAAAGCACATCCAATCTAATATATCAGGGTTTCTCAAACTCGGTCCTGGAGGGCCACTGTCCTTCAGAGTTTAGCTCCAACCCTGATCAAACACACCTGAGCAAGCTAATCAATGTCTTCAGGATCACTAGAAACTCACAGCTAGGTGTGTTTGATCAGGGTTGGAGCTAAACTGTGCAGGACAGTGGCCCTCCAGGACCGAGTTTGAGAAACCCTGTAATATATGAAACTGGGAGATCTTTCATACTCACGTTTCCCTCCTTCATACTCAAGGCACACACAGATATCGATTCACATCATCAGTGTTCAGGCTAAATTTCAGGTTGTTCTTCAATATATAAACTTGAAAGTATTGACCAAATGCAAATAATACATACCCCCCCCCCCCCCCCCCCCCACGCACGCACACACACACACACACACTTTAATGCCGGTGGGCAGATCTCCGAGATTGCAGTGCAGTGCATGGCTCGTGGAAGAAAAATAAGGGTACACTAATGTGGTCAGTCATCAAAGGGCTCTTGTAAACAGAGTAGCTCTTCGACAAATGAAAGCCCCAGCCCTTTGATGAACAGGGTTAGTGGCCATGGCACTAAGCATATGATATCCTTGCCTTAATGTGTGCACAACGAGAGAGATAGAGCCACTGTCGCCCTTCCATGCTATTGTGCGTGCATGCACGCAGCTGGACCCAAGGTCTGATAAATATGCACAGCGGTAAATCCTTTCATGAGCCGGGTGACGGCATGTTAAGACACGGGTGAGGGCTCTTAACGCGCCTCTCCTGCTGAGAAACAGCACTGGCAGGATGTGACATGCCAGCTCCTCCGGTTTGCATCATCATTCAGTCAACCACTGCTATTCCTCCAGCACCATTAACATTAAGACAGAGAGAGCGCCTAGTCCGAAGAAGGACTCTGGGATTGATGAGGTCAGATCGTTACCCCTGCAGATGCAATCACCCCCCTAACTACTCTACATCCTCTCTCTCCAAACTATACTCTGGCAGCGTTCTGTCAGCTCACTCGGTTGCTATTTCTCCATTCTTCTTCAGTGTCTAGTAGTCTTGGGGGACGTCCAACGTACTTTTGCCTTCTGTTGCGTGTACTTTAGTTATTTAGTAAATGTGGCCAGATGAACTTAAATATCAGTGGCAGCATAATTGTGTCAATCCTGTTCCCTTTCTTCCAGATTGAAGGAGAAATAGCTTCTCCTTGAACTTCGCTGGATCGTCAAAAGTACATTTGGCTTATTTTGATGAATGGCACTTTAACTAATAAGTGTTCTTCCGGCTGTCCTTACATTCCTAAGCGGATTGCTTCGATTTTGGAGAAATCCTCAGAATCTCACTGCAAAATAACCCAATTGACTTAGATCAAACATGAAAAATTATGCCTTTGTTCCTCCAGGAAACTTGGCCACTCTCCACAACAATTTAAAGTGAGAGACAAATCTACTGATTTCCATTTTCCTGGAACCCCTTCTCGTGCCCTTGGTTGATCAGACTCGCATTCTGTGCACACTGTGTTCTTTTAGTTTTAATGGTCTGTATTTGTAACTGCATTGTTCCTGTGGATGACTTTATGAAGTTTCCCGAGCACTGAGATTAATAGAGCTTCAAGTTAAGAGTATGAATGAAACTGGTCTCACATTGCAGCTGAAGAGGAAAAAAAGGTACTTATTTATATCTTTGCATTAGTGGATCCAACTGCTTCCGTAAAATTATTCAGTTATGCCAACCCTGGCCTTTGATTTAATAATTCCAAGCTTTGAGGACATAATTAATCATGATGGGTAAATCATGCTGTAGAGCGGGAACTGGATTAAAGAGCCAATTAAAGGTGCTCTAAGCGATGTCATGCGTTTTTAGGCTGAAACATTTTTTGTCACATACAGTAAACATTTCCTCACTATCCGCTAGCTGCCTGTCCCCTGAACACACTGTAAAAAACGCGGTCTCTGTAGACAGCCCAGGCTCCACAAAAGGCAACAACGGGATGGGATGAGGAGGAGGGAGGGTCGAGCTAGCCTTCGTTTGGTTTGACAATACTTTGAATGTCAACAAGAAGTGACGCCACCCAACATTGCTCAGAGCACCTTTAAGATGCCACATCAACAGGGCTCACTAATTGATTAAAGGCCTTGTTTCACGTGAGGGGAAAGGAGAGAGAGAGACAGTGGTTTGATATAAAACTGTTGAAATTTTCCTCTTTGAAATGATGTCCTTCACTTTATCACTAATTTAACACATGTGCTTTTAGGAACATGTGGTAAAAACACCAAGAGTCACAGTTTTCAAAATTGGCATGTCTCTCTCTCTCTCTCTCTCTCTCTCTCTCTCTCCCTCTCCATCTCTTTCTCTCTCCCTCTCTCTCTAAAAATGTTACATTCAATTAAAAAAATAAAATAAATAAATAAATCTTGATGAAAAGATGTACACGTAGCTTTGAAATCAACAACCCTCACCCTTTCCTCCTTGAGTATTTTCATTTGTCTGTCATTTTTTTCTTCTTTGCGGACACCCACACATTCATGGGTCTCATTTGAAAGCAAAGAACACAGTCCCTTTTTCCTTCACCAGAGGGCAGCAAGGCTCCATAGAAATGCATCCTGGGTGTATCTTCGGAGAGAGGCTCTTTGTTGCACATACGACATCTCCTTGACTTGTCATGGAATTGATAAACATATATAAAGGCTTTATGACTCACTATAACCTTGGTTCTATAGGACAGTGTCCTTAGTGTGATCATGAATGTGCTGTGAGGACAAATAGCAGATTTGAATGATTTAAAAAAAATTACATTCATGTTTTTTATTTATTAATATATTTAAAGTGTATTATAATATTATATATATATATATAGATATTATTAAAAAATTTTTTTTTTTTTTTTTTTTTTGTGTCTACAGGAGGACATGAACCTGAATGAAGAGCGTAAGGCCCCTCTGCGAGGAAAGGACCTGAGCACCAAACGGGAGATGGTGGTCCAGTACATATCTGCCACGGCTAAATCTGTAAGTGCACCGCGACACTGGGGCGGTCGGTCTTAGAAAGAGAGAGAAACAGACAGAGGAGAGAGTGGGGATGAACCACATGACGAGACACTACGGAATAATGAGCTTAACCTGATCTGCTTTCTGCCTCTCTTGCTAAAGCCCCAAATCTTTGATTGCCGCCTCCTTTAGCTCTTTTATTTATTATTTATTCTGATTTATTTATTTTGTATTTTTTCCCCTCTCACCTTTTTTTTTCCTGGGTGCTCATCAGGCTGCTTTTGTTGTATTGCACTTTCCAAAAGCTTCATATTGCCGGGGATCAAGTTTTCATTAGAATTTGGTACGCATCACTGTCTCTGCTCGGTAAGCTGAAACATGGCTCTTTCATCACCGTAGATGAATAAAGGCTGGAACGCCACCGCCTCGCGGGGTAATCCAAGGCTTTTGGGGCGAATTCTCTTCATTCCCTTTATGAAGTAGGTCCTGCAGAGGTTAGACTCCACGTAAACACCAATGTTCCCCTCACCCGCTCTGTGGGCGGCTCCTCTGGCCAGCCTTCAGCGTCCGTTTTCATTAGCTTTCCTCTCGGCCATGATAATTAACCAGCATTATTAATAATGATGATAATCAGAGATGATTGAATTCTGCAGCAGTGAGCCACACATATTAGTATTGTAGTCTCAAAGTAGGAAGGGTGGAGGGGGTTCCTGTCTCTGTGTACCCCTGTAGCCCCCTCAGCACTACCAGAGGCACTCACCAGCAGCATGTCACTGTGGAGGCAGAACACAGCGCTCTGACTAGCAAGGAGGAGGTTGGGAACGTGTGCTCTCCATTCTAGGGAAGAGATGTGCTTTTATGTGATAAGAGATGTTTAACACAGGCACAACACACTTTTCCCTGTAATGCTCAACTTTAGCACCCAGAGATCTCCTCCTACTCCTCCTCTTTTAAACATTCAGCTCAAGCTACTAACCAAGCTGCATACCATATCTGCATACTGCTGATTATGTGGGAGTAGCACAAATATTCAGCCTTGTACAAATGATACTGCTGTTTTTTTTATTTTATATTGTTGAATTATATGACACAATTAATATAACTTAATTAAGCCACTGAAAGAATTATTTTAAAAAGTCTTAAAAAAAGTTTTTTTTTAAAAAGTGCCCTTGTTGTTTATGGATATTTTCCTATTTGTCAAAAAGCGTTTATGTGTCTTTCTGCTGACAAACTATTAAAGTCAACATGAAACAGAATATAGCCGCTTTTCCACCGTCGGGTCGAACGGTTCTAAGAACGTTAAGGAACGGTTCCAGTTATGTTTCCACTTCAGCCTGGTTCGGCACGGCACGATTACAAACCGTTCTCAGCTCGGAATTCTCAGCACTATTAGTTAACCGTAGGCTGGTAGAATGCGCATAGTGACGTCGCCACTCAGGATTGGTCACTTGTCTGTTGCCTGGCTACCAGTTTCACTGTAGCTGGCAATCACATACAGTCACACAAACAAAATTAAATCCTGTTCTCTCAATCAGTTCTAAAAGCCATAGTAAAAAGATACGACTTCAAACTAGACTTAAAAGCATCCACAGATGGGAAAGATTTAATGTGCATTGGAAGAGGGTTCCATAAGCGTGGAGCTGCCACAGAGAAAGCCCTATCACCCTTTGATTTGAATCTAGTTTTAGGAACACGATCTCATACTACTTGTGTTTTGATAAGGTATCAAAAGGTCAACAATTTATTTTGGGCCAATACCATGCAACGCTTTAAAAATCATCAACAAAACCTTAAACTCAATTCCCAGACAGCAACATAGTGTCGGCCCAGATCCGGCCCATCCGGTAAGCGTGGAATCCACATTCAGATGTGGCCCGGATCTGGGCCGACACAATGTTGCTGTCTGGGTTCTGAATTTTACAGGCAGCCAGTGTAAAGAAACCACAACTGGGGTAATTCTCTCTCTCTTCTTTGTACGAGTCTAAAGTATGGCCGCAGCATTTTGCACAAATTGTAGATGGGATAATTGACCCGGGCTGGATCGGCACATAATGGAACGGTTAAGCAAAGAGAACGTTTTGGCCCGACAGTAGAAAAGCGGTATATTCGTCCATTTAATTTTCCTGGTGAAATAGAAAAAAAAGACTGTAGGATTGAGGGGAGGGATTGAAATTTTTTAATAATTAAATTTGAGAATTGTTATTCATATTCCTGCAGTCATGCAAATATAATGAATTATATTCATTTCTGTAGTAAAATTTTCTAGTTTCATTGGTCATAAATGCCCTCGATTTTGATTCCATGTTGACTTCCACAATGTTCTAAAATTTTACATTTAGCATGAGATGGCAGGAATTTTTTGCATCATTTGACTAATTTGTACCTAAAACCTGCACATTCTGTTCACTCTCGGAATCATTGTTCGAATGAATTTTATTTGTATGTTGAATAGCTACTAAGGGTGTTTTTGAGTTGTGAGTTGCTTGGACTAATGCTGACACGCACACACTGACACATGTCCAGAGAAAGTCTCTGCTGTGCTGTCTGTCTCTGTCTAGCACTGGGTCAATGTCCTCTCTTTGGTTGGCGAGTGGGAGTAATTAAGTGGTGGTCTGACGGTAGAGGAGGCCTGTGGTCTCCGCTTGAGCCGCTGCAGGTGTAATTTAGCAGGGGTGAGCGAGGCCAAGAGCAGACCGCACGGAGACGGCCTCTGCACACCTCCGCATTAATAACCCAAACCCGTCTAAATAAAGGAAGGGATAGTGGAGTCCATCCATCCCACTTAATCTGCTTGCTATCTCCCCGAGTGTGCCGATCTGCCTACAGTAGATTGTGTTTCAGCACACAGCTTTACAGAGCAAATATTAGTGGGAAAACAAACCCATCCGATCCACTCCTGTCGCAGCCTGCCTGCCTGCCTGTGTGCGGCAGACTCCCACAGCTCCTGCCTGGCAGGAGGGCAGAGCGATGAAATAAAAGAAAGACGGAAGAATAGAGAAGTTTCACACCAGCGATGTCTGTCCTCTTTGATAGCTCAGATATTATTGCTTGTGTGACAGAAAGTTATAGCTCCCATGGTTCACAGTTCCTTTTATTATTTACAGCCAACACCTTTTCCCTTGCAACACATTTATGCATGCTTTCATTATATTATATGGTCACACCTTTTTTTTTTGTTTGTTCACACTGAACATTTTTTAACAGCTATTTGCCAAAGAAAAGTAATGTATAAAATGCATATTTATTATATTTATTAAGCATGTGCACTTTGCATGTGTTTTTTATTTAGTTGTTTGTTTATTTATTTATTTATTTATTTATTTGAGATCCAAGCATTTTCTTCTTGGAGGCACCCGCTTGAGTCCTTCAGCATGCACAGCTAAGAGCTCTTACCACACTTTCCAGGGGGTCTCAGTATGAGGCTTTTAAATGACTGCCTTCGCCACTATAATGTCTTATTAAGAGAAAGCGCCTTTACATTTAAATATACAGCCCTCTTAAGTATATACATACTACTCGCAAAAAATTGAATCTTTTAAAAATAATAACAACAGATGTTAATAAAAATATTTGTCATTTAAAAAAAAAGAAGATTTTACCTCATTTTAAATACTAAACATCTTAATTTTGCAGTGGATAGGTAACCTGACCATAACATACAGCCACATACAGTGAAAACCAATGTTGCCTCGCTGCTCTGCAGATATCCTTGGCCATTAACTTTTCATGAAATGCTTTCTCGCTTTTTCAGTCTCTGACAGGTGTCATTGTCCTCATGAGTGCCAAAGCATGTCTTTAACTAGTCATTTCTCTCTTGCTCTGCCAGTGTTATGAAAAGCTTTGACTTTGCTTTACTCTTTCGCACTTAAATGAAATGATTCATGTAAGGAACAGAAATCTTCTAGGCGGGGTCTTTGAGGGGGAAGGAAACAATGTGGTACCCAAGATATTCACATGAACATTGTCAATATTGTGGTATTACAGAGACATGGAAACTAAATTACAGCACAAGTTCTTGTAATAGTTTATGACAGTTCCTGAGAGATGATATGATCCTGTCTAGAATGCAGGAGCTAATAATAAATAATTAAATGAATAGATTTGTATCATGGAGCATTTGATGGTCATGAGAAGAGCAGGAACGAGGATATAAATACCCATCCCTTGATAAGATGACATTTCTTCTGAAGTTTGTTTACAGGAGCTACTTCATAATAGAGCTCCTTTATAATTAGCATATTACATGACTGCCTAATTCTGCATTACAACAATTACCATCATCTGGTTTAAGTTTTCATTTTTTTCTGCTCTTCATGCTCCTCAGGAATTGACAGCATTAATACCACAGTAAAGTGACAATGAGGTGTTGTTTTGTGAAATTTGTGTAAATTGATGTTAGCAGCAGCTTTTCCCCTCAGGCTCCTCCCTGACAGTTATTTATGTGGTTTCAAGATAATGTCTGTTCTTTTGATCAGGCTGCAATAAAAATACAACATTCATCAAACCCAGCCAAAATGGTGCTAACAATACTTGGCAGTCACCCAGCATGTCTGGTGAAAGCACAAGCAGGTGACTTTTTGTTTAGGGTCAAGACCCAAACCCTTAATGATTTGAGCATATTTTCCAGAGATGCACAACATTGGACTCAAAAGTAGCACTCTCGATCAAAAGGTTGCACTGTTAAAATTGACTTTATTGTTGTCATAAACCTTAACCTAAAAATGGGATTGTGGGAGTTTGTTAAAACAAAGGACATCTATGTTAAAAGAAAGAGAGCAGATCAGATTTAAAAACTACCACCTCCAGTTTTGTATTATTGAAGTGAGAATAGTGCTCATTTCAGTAAAATCCCTTTCAGTTGTAGAACAAATCATGCTCCCAGAAGAAAACCTTACCCTAGATATTGAGCCTAGTAATTGTCATTACGGCTTGGCCAAGAAAAAAAAAACATGCTGACTTCATCGAGCTTTGAGCTATGTATAATTTGACACTTGATAGAAACTACCAGTGACATTTGATTGATTTTTGGCCTATGGAGGCATTTTAGGAGGCCATCTGCTCATGAATAAAATACCATGTTGGGGTTAATTTAGTAAAAATCTACTAGATTCATACAGAATGTCATTGAGTGCCGATCCCCTCTGGATTTTTGTATTGACTGTCAAAAATGCCCTTAATATAGAAACTGCTTGATTGTCCCGAAGTAATGATTTGCGGATTGAAAACAAAAGATTATTGAGACAGAGTTTTTATTTTATTTACTTTAAAACATGACATTTTCACATCAGTCGTTTCACACATCAATCATTTCACCAGCCTTTTTTTTCCCCTCCACAGTCTTCAAAACCAATGAGCAAACAGAGAGATGCTTTTAAAAACTCAATCGGAGATCAATTCATCATGATCCTTAAGTTCCAAGCAGTCATCAAAATGGCAGACATTGTCTTTAGTGTCCGTCTAAACCCTCTCTCTCTCCACCTTGTTAAGTGTGTAATTCTCAGCTGACTAAAGCAGCGTAGCAGAGAGGGCCAGTGTGATAGTGATTTAAGCATAAGCTCTAATACTTTAGCAGGATAGTACAGCAGAGATTCTGGCCTACTAATGATTGTGCTGTTTGTGTCTTTTTGCACATTAACATCCCTCCGCTGACCGCTGCATGCAGATAACTGGGAGCAAAGTTGCGGTAAGTAAAAAAATTATTTGTCTTTCTCTCTCTTCCCTCCTTTTTTTGTTGTAAATATCTAGAAAAGTAATTTCTATGGCTTTAGATTTTTATTTTATTTTCAGCATTAGTGTAGTTTATAGGCTATAATTTGAAAGTTCTACTCTCCCCCCCTCCCAATCCCTGCATGTAAATTGCACATTTGGAAATGAGTGATTTCTCAATTGTGCTCTCCAAGAATAAACTAGAACCTTTTTTTGTCAGTTTAAGCAGTTTTTCTTTGAAATGGATCACTGCCTAACACATATTAGCATTTAAATATTGTAACACCAAGGATGAGCAATAGTTTTTAGGCAAATAATCATAATCTGTAATCTAATCTGTTTATTCTAATGTTCTGTATCTAAATGGGTTTCATTGTGTTCATTCTTCCCCCCAGACAGCATACTGAGAATGTATCACTTAATTAGATTTTCCCACACACACACACACGTTCCGTGATTGAACAGTGGAAAATAAATATTGAGTGCGCCCCCCTACCCCCATCCTATAAATACGTTCCATTTTGCAGTGGGACGTTCAGCACAACCCATTTGCAAAGCCATGTCTTTGTCCCAGTAACATTACAGCATGTCACTATTGTTTCTGAAATGTTCATAGCTGCTCATGTTGTTTATTGTCACTTACTTTCGCCCCTCGCCCCCACTTTCTCAAAAATGATGGTAATAATCTTTATAAATATATACTGTCTGGGAGATGGCAATGTTTCCTCATTTCACAGCTCTGTAATGCGGTAATTGCACACTGGCTTTTACTATTTCTCACGTAGTGCGGTAGCATAGCCCATATGAGGCTGCTTGTTATTTGTTTTATTTTATTTATTTAGAGGGGCTCCGTTATTGCCTCCGCAAGTGTCACTTGTCATTTAAAATGCTGTTTTATTGTGTTGCCGGAGCTATGAGAAAGGCCTGTAGATGTACGTGAGGAAGCTTGAAGATAAGGAAGCACAGGTAAATGTTATTTACAATACAGCAATAAGCTGCCGCAATAGACCCATTTATTTGCAGCGAGATGGCCCGTTCATTCAATGCTTTCATGCCGCTTGGCCTAGAATTGTGTCGAGTGAAATTTCTATAACCTGTCAGCAATAAAACCTGCTTGATTTGATGAGCATGGAAGTATGTTTTGAATGTTGCATCATTTCTCAGGGCAGAGCAGGAAAGTTACTTTGGGATCGGCTTTATTGAAGAACTGTCTGACAGTGTGCACCCCAAACAAGTCCATTCCTTTTTGAAGTTTCTCGCAGTTCAGAGGTTGCTGAACTTCCTGCCATTCCGTCTGACTTCTCTGTGCACTTCCTGTGGATGGGGGAGTGTGAGGGTTTGCAGGGAAGCTGTCAGCTCTTTTATTCACCTTGTTTCTGTTTCTCTCGTTCCCAATATCCCACCTTTATTGGGTTTTATTGTGGAAGGTAGGTTCATTGTAACCAAGATGATGCCCTCTTGCTGGGCAGATTGCGATTTTCACGCTGTCAATGTGGTTTGGAGGTAGACCGACCTGCCTGAGCCGCGTCTCCCTCAGGGATGAAATCTCTCCAGCACGCTCTCTCGCAGGGCTCAAATTCGCTGGTCAGCGTGTCCGCATGCTGCTGAGTCACATGCGCCTCGGCAGTTTGTATCAGCGCAGCCTGCTGGTGATGATGATGATGATGGTGACTTGAGGGGGCGTGCATGCCGCCCCTCCGCGGCGTCTGATTGATCAGGAATGTTGTTGCTTTGATTGTCAGGCTAAGAATGATAGATTGTCTGTCGAAATGCCCACGTTTTATCGGCATGGAATTGATGAACCCCTCTGTGAGGGATTGGAAGACCACGTCTCCCCGTGCTTAAATAAAAAACAACCAGCACACAACAGCCAATCGTGTTTGGCCCTGAAGTCGGTTCCACTGTTACCTGTTAAGGTCACATGAGTTGACCTGCAAAGCCTCTCTAGACCTCTGGAGGAGATCAGTAATCACACAGTCAGCCCAGCAGTTAGGAGAGACTGCCTGTTTCCACGGAAACATGGCGACATGCTCAGAGTTGTGGGTAGAGAGAGAGAGAGGAGCCGCTGAGACTTCAGGGACAGGAGTCTGCTAGGGCTGTTAGAGTGCAGCTGCTCTCTGAGAATCCCTGGTATTGTCGGTGAGAAAATAATGGACAAAGCTTGTATTTTAGAAATGATTTAGCTTCTTTTCACATGGGACAAAGACCTTTCCTGGCCCTTTCTTAGGTGATATGACATGTATCTTTTCGTTATGTTAAAGGGTATAACACTTAAATACTCTCTTTGAAACCAAAGGGCCTTGAAAATCATATGTGAAAAAGAGCAAAACAGTGGTGAAGAAATTTGACATTTGGCCAGTCCTTATTTTTTTTATTAATATTTTGCACAAAACAACAGTTTGCCCATTATTATCCAGGATTTTTGTACAGTCTGATATGATGCTTATGCTTATATGCATTGCTGATGCATTCAAGTCATGCTGGAAAGATTGTTTTGAACAATCTTTCAGTGTTAGGGCCTTTTCAGTGAGAAAAAATGGCAGACACAATAGAATTTTTTTTGTAAATGTGTTGAAGTAAATGAAACCCCCCCCCCCCCATTTACAATAAAACTAGATAGGTCACGTAATACAATAGTATTGTACAATTATGACATGATATATAACAATTAAATTTACACAACACCTTCAATAATTAAAAAACAAAAAGCAAATAGAAGTAGAGTTAAAAAATCTTTTTGTGGAAAAGGTACATCACCATCTTGCTCCGACCAAAGTCCAAAGTGACCTGAATGCACCTGACGTCATAACTGTTAAATCCAAACTTATACCCTGGACTTGAATGCACTAAACAATGAAATGTATCCTCCAAATGATGTTTTTCAATTACATTGTCTGCTGATGATTTACCTCAGTGCCTCTAAAATGTCCTAAAAAGCTTCTTGTTTGTTGTGAGTATATCACTTGCCTTCTAATTATTTCTTAATTTATGCTTCTTTCTATTATCTTTGCTGTGCACTGCATTATGGTTATGTTGAGTATCATATAAAGGCTCTTCTATTTATATCCTATACAGGCTTTTGTTGTTGAAAATTTGGAGGCAGAACAGTTCACATTTTGACTGACTTCTCTTCCTCTCCAATTACCTTCCCTACCCTTGCTTTTTTGTCTCCCCTTCGCTTCTATATACTCCAGAATTTGTATTCCCAAGGTAATGAATAACCTTGGCATTTGTGTGTGTGCACCACTTGTATCATCGGTAGACTTTTACCCAACATACTCCTTTTCCAAGGCCCATCTATACTGTACAGCTGTACAGGCTCATTGTAAGCGCCTGTTTAAAGGCTTTTCTGCAGTGATGGTGCACTGCGTCCTCTTTCACTCGCTCTGCTCCTCGCTGGCACTGGCAAGCGTCTGTGGAGAGGGCCCTTTTTTAAACTAAGCTAAGTTTGAATAAAATCAAGGACAGCCAAATCCCTACCTATGCCTCAGTCTGAAAAGGTCTCTTATTTCACTTTGACCATTAATGATAATTGTGTACTGGAGTGTGAACTGATTTGATTGGGAGCATGTCCTTGGTGCTTTAAAAGACTTCCTAAGGAAAAAATAAATCCAATAACCTTTTCCCCCCTTTGTTCCTTTTCATCCTTTTTATAGATTCATTTGAATTAGGTTGAAGGAATTGCACTTGTTCTACGTGATGGTTGTGTCTGTTGATTTTTATTATTTATTTATTTATTTATTTATTTTTTAACGAGCCGAAGAGAGCACATGTCACTCCTCTCCTCACAAAATTGCCAGTTGCCGCTCGCATCAAATTTAAGTCACTGACGTTTGCCTACAGAACAACCACTGGTTCTGCTCCCTTTTACTTAAACTCATTACTTCGGAATTATGTACCATCCAGAAACTTGCGCTCTGACTCAACCAGAGCTGCTGAGTCCATAGCCTCTTTCAAGAAACGGCTGAAGACACTTCTTTTTCGACAGCACTTGATCTAGTAATACTAACTTTCTCTTCTATTCTATTCTATTGTTATATTAAAAAAAATAATAATAAAAATTAACATTTACTGCGTTAGATTAAACTGAGAAGGGTCATAGCACTTGCATATTGTTGTCCTACTGTTAGTTTAACTGCTTCTATTGTTCTCGTTTGTAAGTCGCTTTTTGGATAAAAGCGTCTGCTAAACGAATAAATTAAATTTAAATGTAGTTTTTATTTTTAGTAATTTAATGGTTTTTGTCACTTCTTTTTTGTAATTTTATTTTTTGTAAAGTAATTTTCTTTAGTAATTTTAGTACTAGTTCTATAATTTTTAAACCTTTTTCTAAGCAAATGAGAATGGCCAGTGTAAAATACACAATACTTGGGAGTTTTGAGTGTTTGCCAGGGTTTTGCTATGTGTTTGCTGAATGGTAGTTAATGCATTGCTAAGCGGTTGCTTCTGGGTGGTTTTTAGGTGGTTGCATAATAAAGCCCAAGTTAGACAAGAGCCTAATCCTCAATAATATTCTAGTCTGTAGATATACCTTTGTGTTCCCTCCTTTTGTGCAAGTCTGTGATTTTTTTTTTTTTTTTTTTTTTTTTTTTTCTTTCTTCTCCTTCAGGTGAAATTGTAAGTCTGATTTCTTAGAAAAGTAATAGCACACCTCTCCTTAATGAGCTATACAATTGAGGCATGATTTATGCCTGTAGCACAAATGGTGGGGACGAGTTATGAAGTTTAATACTTAGCAATAGAATAGAAAAGGTTTTTCTTACCTAAGAAAACACCACTAATAATGTGTTGGTATTAATTAGTTTGCAGTGAAAACTGAGGTAGGAGTCCCAATAATTTTCTGCAGTAATTGACAACATGCCACAGATGCTGTTGATAGAGCTTAACTTGTATTTAACTTGGACTAATCCTTTAATGCGAGTTAATAGAAATGTAGCATAGATGTTAGTAATTCACCTATATGGTTGAGCCATGTTTTAATAGAACACATTCCCACACTATAGGAAGGTCTTTAATTTTTGCCCCTTTTGCTTGGTTTCATAAGCTGATCAGATCTGGGATACTGAGTTGGTCCTGTCACTGCATCCCAGTGATCAATTCTGAGACCTGTGAGTTTCAGTTTTGTTTGCGTCTCCAAGCTCAGGTATATTGAAGTTTCTCTGGGTTGAGATCAGATTGACACTAGCGCAATATTCACTGCGACACCTAACCTACCTCATCTCCTGTGGGGTCTCGACTGATGCTTCAGTGCTTGTTTGGTACAACCACAACCTTGCATACAATTTTAATTCCATTCAGTCAAGTGTTAATATATAAATGTCAAGTACAATGCGATTGATTTAGCTTTAATACCATTTCCAGTCCTTTCTGGGGCTGGAATTATTTGCATTTCACAGACCCAGACAGAGTCTAGGTTTGTTGATTTCATATGGGAAATGGCAAGACATAAAGGTAGCGGTTATTTTATCTATCCTGAATATAAAGCAGTCCTACATTTTTCAGGATAGCCGACACTAATAAATGCAGTTTCTAACATCATTCAGACAGTTTGACGTGCTCTCTCTCTTCGTACAATGTTATATTGCACACAAGCTCTCAGAAGTGTTTTGTAAGTCATGGCTGACCACACCAGAAAGACAAATGTCTTGTCATATAGGACACGCAGTCTAGAAAGTGTGTAAAGAATTGTAACCTGATAGACTGGCGGCATATGTCAATATCAGCTCCCACCGGTGACACAAAAGGTCTCTTTGCTGGCTGACTGCTGCTGCATTATGCCACGTGGCCTTCTTTTCAATGGGAAACAAACAATCGGCACTCCAGCCTTCAAAAGAGGGGAGCGGGATCTCATTATGATGAAGAGAAGATGAAAGGGAGCCAAGAGTGGACATGGTGTTCTCGTATTAAAGGGAAAAGAGATGGGCTCTGTTTGTGTGTAGGTGTGTGTGTGCAACGAGCATTCTCGTGATTGTACGCGACTTCTGTATGAGAGGAGCCCATTTGATGTTCACGCTGCGACTTGAGCAATATAAGTCCTGTCTATCTTTCTTTTTTTAAATTCCAGCTGTCCCTCCGTCCACCTAGATATTATTACTTCCCTTCGTACTGCTCTTAGCTCCGGTTATGAGGTCAGGAGATCTGGTAATGGCTTGTCCCATCACTCTCCTTGACCACCTTTCAATGCCACTACCTAGGACGTATCGCCTGCGATAATTAATGCGATATGGCTCAGCTTGTCAGTTAACTACGGCTCTTTGTAGTGAATGCCGCTCCATCTGAAAGCAGGTGATGGCGATTTACTACTAATCAAGGAACCGGCTTTACTGACGAGATGCGCCTAACAATGTCATGCGATATATATCGCCCAGCCCTACCGCTACCTCACATTCTTGCCCTTTTTCCAGCCTTAAATGTGATGTATTTATAGTACATAGCATATTTTTTTACTACAGCTTTACCGAAGACATCAGCGTCATCACTTTAGCTGTACAAGTCCTGCTGCTTTTTTGGCTTAATGAAAGTTGGAGCATTGTGGTCTTATGTTTTTCTTTCTCAAAGTTACTTCATTAACTTCGTGTGTTTAGGTCTGGCACTTGCTCCGTGGTTTCTGGACAGCTCTTTTCTTACAATTAGGGTAGTCTACTAGATAGTTTCATTTGAACCATAAAGCAATGAACACAGAAATATCCGCATTTAGGGCCCTATCTTGCACCCAGCGCCATTGACTTTGTACACCAACGCATGTATCATTCCTATTTTGCACCCGACGCACAGCGGACTTTTCCCTCAACAGACGCTCAACAGACGTAATTTAGGGAATGAACTTGCGCTCCCGGGGGTGGTTCGGCGAAAAGAGGAGGCGTGTTCTGGCGCAAACGTTCTCTGGTGCTATTTTGCAGTTTCAGAAAACAATTCCGCCACAGACCAGGAAAAATCTAGTCTAAAGTCAGTGGCGCGTTATTCAGATGCTATTTTAAGGGCGCATGCTTGGCCACAATGTAGCGTGTGCACAACGTGCATACACTTTGCTTCTCTCATCTACACAGACGCAGCAGTTCCCATTTTTGCAAACCGTGTAATTACAAGGAAAAAATATTACCACGCGAGGGAGATCATTGTGGTGTCCATGAAGATGTGAAAAAATAGGCATAAATCTAGCTTACACATTTACCCAAATTATTCAGGATATTATTATATTATATATATATTATTATATATAAATATTATTAATTTTTGTGGGTTTCTCCCATCCCCATACACTGTCACTTTTCTGTCTTTTACGGCCCTCACGAGAACGTCGGTCTCCTCGGCTGTGAACCTCGGCAAGCGCGCCTGCTTTTAAAGGGAATGTGAGATGTTTTGCATTTAAGGGTGTCTAATCGAAATCGATCGAAATTAATGCTCAATCTCGATTATCGAATCAAAAAATGGAATCGTCGATGCTGCCACGCCCCCATGTCACGTCAGCAAGGCTCGCCAAGCGAAAAAAACAAACAAAAAAAAAACACACGTGTTGAAGTCTATTTTTTTACAGTCTATGGTTGAAGTGCTGTCAACTCTCACGCATTCACCGTGAGACACACGCAACACTTTTCACACGCTCTCACGCCACACATCCATTTTCTCACGCACAGAAAAATCGCGAAGCAAAGAGGACACGGAGACCGACAGACTAGAGCAGGTTACTTTATGATATAAAAAAATTTTCAGCTCTCAGATTCTGTCAATTTTATCACGAAATTCAAACAATAAATACCGCTTTGGCGCTTGTAAATGTTACGTGACAGATCCCTAGCGGCACGTGAACCGATCATCTCTACTAGCTAATAGTAAAAAAAACACGAACACTGTTGAAAGATACAGTACAACTTACCGAAATGTATATTCCTCATACATAATATTGATCAATCAGTGTTTTTCATCAGCGTGAAGAGGTCAGTAACATAGCTGGAGAACAATTATGTCACATTTACCTCAGGAAAGCCATTTAATGACCATAATATAGGCTATAGCACGTAGTTGGCAAGAAAAAAATAGCTATAGAGAGTATTTTGCTAAATATGTATTCTATCTTACATATTTATTATATTTTTTACTTATATCATTAAATAAAGTTGTTATTATAATAAAAAAATGCATTATATTTAATTATTTTTAACCTTAAATAATAGCCTACTACCAGCTGATGGGGCTCTCTGTATGTTTACAGCATTAGGTGAGTTGTTTTTTTTCTTGAGACAAATTAACGCCTATCTTGTGTAGCCTACCTAGCAGTCAATATTAAATCAAATCACAATAATTGAATTGAAATAATAAAAAAGCGTAGCTTACCAGAAATTGTACCATGTAAACATTGTAACATGTTGTCACTAAACCTAATAAAATTCAGTTTAGTTACTAAAATGTTAATACACTTATTGTGATGCAATTTTTTTTTACAATCAAACAAATCGAGAATCGAATCGAACCGTGACTTTAGAATCGAAAATGTAATCGAATCGAGGATTTGGAGAATCGTGACACCCTTATTTGCGTTTGATACTTGCGCTTCAGATTGTTAAAATAGGGCCGTTAATGTCACACGCAGACAGCTCTTGGGGAACAATGTATTTCGAATGCTCACGACGTTCCTCTTCATTTTATTTTTCTGCCTTTATTTCAGCCTTGAACTAATAAGAAGCTATTTCATTAGCTTATTTGGTAGTAGTAAAAGAGACCCTACCATTTTACTTGGTTGATTCCATTGATAAGATTTTCCCTCGCTTAAATCCCCGACATCTCCCTCCGAGACTCCCTGTGGCCCCGTCGGCAAATCACAGCACTAATAAGGTGTGGCGTTTGTCTTGTGGCTGCACATTTTATGGTCGTCATCCTTGGACGCTCAGCAGTGAGCCGTCATTATCTGCTCATCAAACACACTTTAAGCACTTCCCCAAATGGCCAAGCCTAACAATTCGTGGTTTGATCAAGGATGGGTCACAAACCGTTTAGTCTGCCTTGCACTTTTTCTCAAGGGGGCTCTGGAGAAATAGACCCTTCAAAATGGCTGCGTTTTAGTTTTATTTGTTCATGATCGTGTTCCTGGAATGTCAGCTTCTCCTGATTGTTTCCTCTTGCTTTGTTCAGTGTATTTATAGTGGACACGCCGTTTGCACGTTTTCAGTTTGTCTTGTTATGCATGTGTATAAATCCATATGATTAACTGTCCATTGCCTGAGAGACTAGAAGTTGGATAAGACTGAGATGGTGCAGTACATTCCTTGAGAAAATCCCAACAGCCACTAGATGGCAGTAAGTATCTTTAAATCAAAGTTCCACAGCAGTTTTAGTGTGTGAGAGATCGAGAAAAAAAACACACATTGTTGCCATGGAATTGACCTAATGGGTTTCTCTCAGACCTGCACAGCACTGTTTTTTTTTTTTTTTTTTACTACAATGCCATTTGTTAGAGGTTTGGTATTTAAAGAGGGGAAGTAACTGTTAAACCTACCAACACTATTCAGATGGACATTGGCTAGATTGATCATTTTACTTGATCAAGTAAAATCAAGTTTACTTTTTTGTGCGTTAAAATTTCCTAAGCTGATGGGTGTAGATAGGCTGCTGTTTTTTCCCCCTCTAGCGACCTGGTGTTGGAGATGGACGTTTGGTGGCTCGAGCTGCCTCGCCCCTCATCGACATCCTGCTTATGCAATCACATCTGAATAATTTATACTGCCTCCTCTGCTCTCATCATGTCATAAAACATGCTGCTGACAACACATTGTCAAGCTAATTCCATTCAACTAGCTCTTCTTGAAGTAACACATGTTCACGCAAAGTCTAACTGTACTGTTTGCAGGTCTCTTCTCTTCTGTTCTCATCTCGTCTCTTGGCATATATTTTGTGAATTTTTCCTCGTCAGTCATTTTGTGGTAGAGGTGTTTGTTTTATTCTCTCTCATCCACATATGCTGCCCCTCCACCTTTCCCTGTTTCAGGTGCTCTTTCTAACACTGCACATTAATTTTTAAACTTAGTCATATGCTATCGCTTCTTTCTTTGGGTGGCTCTGCCAAATGCTCCTGAATTAAATCAGGACAGATATAAAGTCTTACTACAAATCCAAATACAAATTTTTCCTCACACAGATCAGATCAATAGATTGACCACTTGTGGTGAGATGCGATTTTAAATGAAAACATGAAACACTGTTTGTCAGGTTAAGCCGAGGACACACTTAAACACTGTAAGGCCGATTATGAATGTAATTTGATACTTACGACTTACGAGTTAGAGACAGTTGCATGTTCACAGTCGGTATTTAAAATCTGCTCCAGTCATTGGAAACAGTCTGTAAGTGTGTTCAGTTCAATCTTAGAATGTTTCAGCTAGATGTTAAGTGTGTCCCCGGCATTATTCTGCACTCCATTTAGGTATAAAAGTAATGGTGGCTATAAAATAGAGCATCCGGTGAGCTGTTACTATGCGGTTTTCAAAGGTGAACAGATGACTTGCGTTACTTGGGTATTGCTGTAAATCAACTTTTACACCTGTTTGTGTTTTGCCTGGTGCCTGTTTTACTCCGGAAAGACTTCAGGTGTACTTTTCTTCATCTATTTTTGGATGTTGGCCATTCTAACAGTCTATATCCAAGTCTGCCTGTAGAACAAAAGAGAAGGCAATAGTAGAAAAGATCTGATAATCATATGCCAATTACACTCATAAGATTTTCAACTTTCTGTTATAAATAAGCTAAGGCTGCTAAAATTGTCATTTGAATTATGCCTTTCATCTCCCTATGGCTTTTATTTAAGCAGATCAGTTCAAGCCTCCAGTGAATGTTTTTTCTTTCCTGTTTGCATTTCTGAACATGCAGTACAATGGTAATGAATTCCACCATTTTAAAACCAATTACAGTAGTTGGGCTTTTTACACTCTTTGTCACTGTCTCTGTGGAATAGGGCTGCTGGAGTGTCGAATACAGATGATCTGGATTCTTTTTTAGCTATTCCCAAAACCCAGCATGCTAATGCTATTCTTTTGGCATTACCATAACTTTTTTTTTCTCTCACCTGGAATTTTTAGGATTTTTGTTTGTCAGGTTGGCATATATACAAATTATTCGAAAAAACACTTTATATTTAGTATTACGCTTATTTAAATGAAGAACCTTATGAAGAAAAATAGGAAGAATCTGCTAATATAATGATATATGGACTGGCTGAGATAAAGCTGTTCTCAGGGGGTACATGAGGGTTGAGTGGCCGCTATCAGCCTGGAGCTCGCATCTCCGAAAGCGTCTAAACAAATTGTAAAGTATGCACTATATTTATATTTAAGTCGCATTTTTGAGGTCTAAATAACTATGTTCTCTTCTAAAATACTCTGTGATACAACAACAGTAGTATTTGTAAAATGATGGTGGTTTGCGCGTCCGAAATGCTGTAAGGTACTGTGGTGACACTGGTAGTCTATAGCATGGCTGGAAAGGTTCTCAGCCAATCAGAATCGAGAACCAGAACAAACTCGAAGTATAAATATATATATTAGAAATGCTAATATTTGAAAGACTTTTTACGACATTTACAACTAAAGACTTTCACTGCTATCAACTGTTATATTAAAGTGAGGGCATAAAATAAAATGTCACATCTGTGACTGAATGTGTGAGTGAGTAAATATATTCCCCTTTTGTGCCGAATAAAGGATTTGCTAGGAAGAGAAGAAAACAAAGGAAACAGGGTTTAGGTTTCCCCCATCCTTATATCTTCTTTCATTAGATGTAATTAATGGCTCCTGATAATAAAATTGGGTCTTTGTCTGTTGCTGATGTTACACCATTGGACTTCTTTGTTCGGTGTAATTATGTTTATTAATGATCACCAATGACCAACAAAGGCAGTTAATAACCATGCTTTTCTGTCTCCATTTTTTCATTCATGTTTAATTGTCCTAGATGTTTTGTAGGAAGGCATTAGGAGATGGATTATTACAAAAAGTAGTTCCTTACATCTTTTCTTGAACATGCATTCATTTAGTTTCTTAATTAGTTGTGCTTAATGAAAGGCAAGGTGGACAGAATCCTAGATTAAAATGACTCTGTTTTGCATTTATATACACAGTATATGAAGAAGTTGGGGTGGTTGTTAGAAGATTCTCTTGATGTAATATTCCATAATATAAGAAGAAGTTGGGATTGTTGTTAGAAGATACTCTTAATGTAATATTCCATAATCTTCAAATTTAGTCTCGTCCTCAACAAGCTGCTTACACAGAACACTGACACTTTCAAAGTCTGCCTCAGGCTTTTCAGTAGACCTCCATCCGCTAGTCACTACTGTCTCTTCCAGTCTCCCACAAATCAATACAAGCTGGTGATGCCCAATTTCCACCGTCTTGCCTCTAACTTTAGTCAGTCGGATCAAACAGGTGCTTTACTGACTGTTAGTGGCTCTAGAGCGAAGTCCTGTCTGAACTCTTTTGTACATTGTTGCTATGTTTATAAAGGCCGCAGCCAGATGTTGTTGTTCCTGTTTGTGATTAAGGGTCCTCAGCTTTGTAATTTACTATATTTCATGGATTGTATGCATTGTTACAAAGGTTAGAATTTCCGTTAAGAATGAGTTACTTCATTAGAAAAAAAGTAAAGAATAAAGAATTCAGTGAGGACTCTGAAGATACATGAAAATGTATTTTTCATATTGCGATTAATAAGAATAATTCACTAATTTGATTGATTAATAATTAATTGAAAAAAGTTATAGAAGCTAGGATTAAATTATACTGTCCACTTCAGCAGAGAGAGAGTGTTGTGTCAATTGCTCGCTAATTGCTGTCATTCCACCCGGCAGCTGTGGGCTATTAGAGGTCTTTTTGTTCCAGATGTTGTCATTATAATGGACTTGATCATCATAATGGCTTCTGAAAGGTGATTGGCTGTCACGACTGGGCCTCATAATGCTGCCATTGTTCTTTCTGAGAAATGGTCTCTATGGTAAACTGTATGCATGCATGCAATGTAATACGATATATGCTAGTGGAATGACAAAGGTTACGAGACGCAATTGAAGCAATTTCTCTGTAATGTTTGTGCTTCAGAGCAGAAATGGAAGTGAATGAGTGTGTCACTGTGCCCAATCTTTATGTCCGTGGATCTCTCTGATATAGAACCTGAATTGTCGCTGCCTCTTAAGAATATAACCAAATGGCTCTTTTATTTGCTATGTGTTCAAAAGAGAACGTCCTTTAGCCATGGATTGCTCAAAATATGTTATGGCATAATGATGTGCAGTATTCTGATACCAAGCATCTGTGGCAATGAAAACGGACATGTGTATGTGTGTGTGAGAAGTAGAGAGGGAATTGAAAGTGCCCTACTAGCTGTGTTTGGGTATGACTCCATGGAGAGTGGCAGTGATAAGAGAAGGCCGGGTGTAATGAGCCATATCCCATGCCCCTGCTTCCTGCCTTCGGGCCTACAGATGGGAAGAGAAATGCCCTGCTCTCCTGTCTGTCTGCCTGCCTCGCCCGTCCACTCCCTCCCCTCCTCGAGAACTCAACCACTCTTGAGTTTTTCATGCCTAGCTTTATTTTTCTGCCTGGCCTCCAGACCTCTGCCGGATTTTGTGGAGCTTCTGATGGCGTGCAGTAAAATCAACGAGGCGTCCTCTGCCTATTCACTCTGAGATGGAAAAAAGAGAGAGAGGGAGGCAGAGAACAGGACAGAGAGAGCACTGGACTGTCTTATTTCACAACCACTACCTTTCCCTTTCTCTCAGCTCACTGAATTTAATCCTCATAGGGGTGATTCCCGGCCACTACTGTACAGAGCGACCTGCTGCATAGTAATGTGCTGCATTGGCCCAGAGTGCATGTTCTATTCCTATACCTTACACTTCCTGTTACTCGGCATTTAATTCACATGTTTTAGGCTGCTAATTTAAAAAAAAAATAAACTAGTCTTTTGAATATGCTTCAATATAATTGTCTATGCACTGGTCATGATGGTCAACAACTGAGGTTTACATTTTTATTTATTTATCTAAAACACACAAATGTGTATGATTGTGTTCTATATACATGAATGTGTATGTATTTATGTATTTTATTTGTGCTCTAGTTATATTATTTGTAACTATTACATTTATATTATATATATAGCTCTTATAATTATAATATAATATAATATAATATAATATAATATAATATAATATAATATAATATAATATAATATAATATAATATAATATATAAATCAACATCAATAATAATTGAGCAAATTTTTATCATCATCACCCATTCCTCCTTCCTGGAAAAGTATGGGATTTATTAATTGCTGGACCCTGCAGTCATCTTAATTTGATTTTGTTCACCAAAACTTGTCTTTCACATTCATGGCATTATTTTAATTATAGTGTATTGGCTGGTATTTGGGTGAATTGTGTTATTCTGGGCTGATTAATTTTTCATCAGCCTGTTATTAACATTTGTCTATCTTAAGCCCTCTGTTTAGAAAGAGCTATTTAAAGTTTAAAGTTTTATTCTCCTTGATGGATGGGAGTTGTTTGTTCCCCGGCAGGGAGAGGAAAATCTTCTTGAAATGAAAGTCAGTGAATTAAACCAGCAGCTCATTCAGTCCAACTCCTCCAACCCACAAATAATTTTCTGCATGAGAGAGGGAAAACAAAGGGATTTGTGGGCTCAAATGTGAAGTGGATGAGGTAATTGTTTATAGGTGGACCTCTCTGTGTGATTCTTGTTTAAAAGCACTTGGCTTTGCCCAAGATGATGAATTTACCTTGTTTTTGGAACTATTACGCCATTGTTCTTGATCAGCTGATGTCAAATGGATGCTTGATATAATGGTTCTGATTCAGTAGATGTCTTGAAGTCTGCAGCATATGTCTGTTTGATTGCAGGAGTGCAGGGAGTGGCTAATTTTCGAGAACTTTCACTGCTTTGATTGTTGATCTTTTTGGCTCCTTGATATGGTTGCCCACAGCTTGAACCCACTGAGTTTGGCAGTTGTGAGTCTCTTCTCTTTGAAACAATTATAACAGGATATCAAAGGAACATAATGATGTGGAGACCGACATTGGCTTTTATCCACCGAACAATGGTGTGGGTTTATTGCATTTTATGGATGGAGGAGCTGATCCATCATTTTGAATGCGAATCAGTAAATTAATCGGTTTGTGAGAGCATGGTTAACACATTACTTTTTGATTTTTGTGCTGAGTATTCTGTCTTTTTCACTACATGATGATAACTGCCCAAATATTTGCTCAAACATTTTAGCACACCATTGAGGATGAAAGAGGACAACCAAGGTGTTGTCTTTCTTTGTCAATGAAATAATAATTAGTCAGGCAAATGGGCCTCTGAATTTAGATAAGCCCATTATCATGCACTGTTGCTGTTCGAGTTTCAAGGACTTCTTCTGGAGCTGAAATCTGTCGTTTCCCCAAACATGAAAATGCTGTCATGTTTTCTCTCAAAGACACCCTCATACAGATCTGACTTAAATGAAATATTTTTGCTGGAGCCAGAATACAATTCTCAGACTGCAACATGTAGTGTTAGGGGCTACACAAAAGAGGGATGAACTGAAAAGCAGTAGCGGTTATTTTTCTTGTGGATGTTGCTGTTAGACAAATTGGCGTGTGAAGTTTTTTGCATGTGCAGCACTGAACTTTAATGCAGTCTTAATAAATGGCATACATATTTTCAGATTTCCTTCTGTAGCTAAATATACATAATTCACGTGAATATTATGAGCAGATAATCTACTGAATAATTCATGCTACCATAAACAATGTACGCAGCAACATATATTCTGTAAAGTCAATAATTACATTTTAACCTCTGCTATTTCTCATGTTAATGTTGTCGCAAAGTAAATTTAGCACATTGTTTGAATTCTCCTGTGCTGAAATGTACATTTGCATTAGCAAAGTTCTAGGAAAAGTTTCTCTGAAATGTAATTAAGGGGACAAAATTTGGATAATTGCAGCTTCGTCTTATTCATGCATTCAAGGCCTTAAAAGATCCCTGTTTTTTCCTTCTTCTGAATAGGTGGGTCTGGCTTAGACACAGTGATCTTAATTACAAACAGATGCTATTGGTCTGTCTAAAGATTTTGGCTTTGCAGAAGGGGGAGGTTAGAGAATCTGGGAGGTTTTCTGCTGACCCTCACGGTTCGAAAACTGCTGATGGCCTCAAGTTGTTTCACGCATCTTCAAAACTCTGCCACACTGTAGAATATCCGGCTTCATTTTCAGTTGAAAGCGCACACAGGTTTCTCCAACACAAGAGACACAGTAAGCCATTACAGACAGGAAGAAGCTCGGCTTGGAAAAAAAGATAATCATCTGTTTTTTTTCCACCCCCCTTTATTCTGAATTTCATTAATGAAAATGAACCTCTCTCTTTTTGCAGAGACAGTAAATGAATTATAAGGGCAGTTATTTATTAACTGTGTTTGAGGGGCACAGAAGTGTGGAGAATCTTTAACGCTTAATGGCTGGGTGAACAGTCAGATATTTTTGATGTGGTAAGTGCACTTTTATCAGTCAGTGCCATCAAATTCTTTTATCTATAAAAGGATGCTTGTTTATATTGAAAAACAGGGTTGCAGACCAGAGATAGATACAGATCTTATTACAAATGTGCTGTTTGTTTGTTTCATCTGCAGCACAGTGTCTTAAACATTTGTAATTTAACATACAGAGCAGTTTTTGCCTTAAGTCTACACTACACAGTTAGTTAATTCTGTTTGTGTCATGGGAATTATCTTTCTCTTAATGCCTCTCTCGTGTAGAGCAATGCCCAATTCACACTGTCTAGGGTCCCACCAGCATCTGCATGGGGTTTAAACCCACCACAGCAGACTAAATCATCTGTAATTAGTTGAGCTGGGCAATTTATACAGCTGTAGAAGAAAAAAATGTAAACTGGGCAGAGAGAGAGAGAGATGGGAGTTTGCAGGTGGTTCTTGCTGTTTCTAATCTCCTCACATCACTCCACCAGTCACAGACTGCTTTTCGATGGTCTCATGTCCCCAGTGCTTGTATGCTTGTAGACTGACATCAGCGACAGTCAGACACCTGTAAATCCAGGTGTGTTATGAGCTGTGCTGCTGTGTCTGTGATTCCTGAGCTGCCAAAGGGAGCTTGCAACACTCTACTTTGATGTTGCGAGTAATTTTGACCAACAAAGCTTTAAACCCACATCAGAAGTTCCATGTTGATATCTGTATACCTTTATTAAAAAAGGTAATGGAAGGACAACAGTCAGAATGCCTACCTTTCTAAAAAAAAAAAAGAAAGAAATAATGATATTTTTTGATATTTTTTCATTCGTATTCATTCTTGCCTTTACTTATTGCAAAAAGCAGTACATTCATCATTCTTTTATGCTGATTTAAATTTAAAAAGAAAAATCATATTACAGTAATGTTTTACTATAAATATAATGAAAATCTTGACATAGCGACTAATGGCAATTACAAAACTACTCAAAGGTACAATGTTTGGATGCATTACACTAATGAGAAAAAGCAGTGTTTGCAAATCATAATGGTCCCCAAAATAGGCTTAATCTAAATGTAGCAACCAGTCATTTCTAGTGATCGACCGATATTGATTTTTTATTACCGATACCGATTATTTGCATGTTTATGTGCCCGATTACCGATATGCAAAACCGATATTTATTTACTGTTATACTTCTGTTTTTGACACAATTATTACAACACAAATGAACTGAACAAACCATTTTATTTATAACAATCACTCCCTCCTTGCATAAAAAAACGTTATATTTATACACAAATAAATAGAGGGGTCTGAGTCCAAAAAATAAAGTGCACTGTTACTAAGTGTCTTTGTTTAAAAATAAAAGCTTTGATGAGGTAAAAAATAAAGCACAAAAATTATTCTAACATATATTCAAAGATAGTTGAGTGATGTATTTTTAAGTGGTTCCACATGTTGGAGGTATTTTTTGTATTGTATTTTGTATTGAAATGTAATTCATTTTAAACAGTTTTAGAAGGTTTATGTGCCGTTTAATAGGTTTAAAGAATGAGGAATAATTCACTGGGTAATATTAATTCACTGAATAATATTAGCTGGAATATAACATTGTCAGGAAAGTAACAAACAAAACAGCATATTTGCATTTTCCAACTAGTATGTTATTAATTATTAATAATGTTTTTGTCGGTCTAGATCATGAAATCCTTTCTGACAAAGTGCTTTTTATCTATGCGTTTACACAGAACTATAACTTAGGCTACTCAACCGCGATCGCGCGTGGAGATAATAAATAATTAATTTCCACAGAGCGGTATTTATTTAGATTTGTATTAGCGAAATAATGGTTATGTAGTAAATGATAATATAATTTAGGGTGTTTAAACGAGATAATCTTGTCAAAAGTTTCATTCAGTGGCCGTGCTTGAGCATTCCTCAACCCAGTGAGTGCTCAGTATGAACGAACTTTTTTTTCCGAGACTAATGGTGATCAAATACAACAGATAGAGAATTAAATTCAGCGCTTTTATTTTCAACATGCACTCATTCATGTCTGTTTTATTTAATTCATGTAAAGTTACGTCTTTATTGGGGCAGGACATGACGGATTACGCTACGTGACTCCACGAGTTCGTCACAATTTTTTAGAGCCAAGCTGCATAAATAAACTATATCAGGCATTTACGTCTCAAATCTCATTTCTGCATGTCTGTTATGTTAAATAAAGTTGAATAATTAAAGCAAAGCAAGCAGAACATATGTTTTACCTGTGCACAGAGTTGTTGTTGACTGATCTCCTCAGATGCGCACTGCAATGGCGGAATTCTCAAAACGGCCACAAGATGGCGCCGTTTATCGGCAAATCCGATATTATAAAACCGATACCCGATTATGGGAAAATGCTTAAATATCGGGGAAAATATCGGTAAACCGATACATCGGTCGATCACTAGTCATTTCTTTATTTGGTTGGTTTTCCTTTGGTTATTGCTTTGGTGATTTTTAAAAAGCATTTAGTATTAAGTTTAAAAACAGGAAATGTCAATGAGTATTCAGCACCAATGCCAGTGAACAGCTTCCAGCATGAGCTCAGCCTGTGCTGAAGGTTTGCGGTAGCACTCCGGTAGAATGATACAGAACACTGTAGCCTACACCCTCTTTCAACTGTCAATCTTTAAAACTTTCTTGCTCTCTCACGTCTTTCACCCTGTTTAGTTCTAGATGAGCTCTGCCATTACTGTGTGCACATCTTTTAATACAGACAACCGTCTCCTTTTGTCCTGTTTCTGTCTGCCATGTCCTTGCCTCATTATTGACTGAAGCAGTAATGATTATTTTTCCATTGGTGTGAACTGAATGTGAAACAGCCCCAGTTCCACTCTTGGGGCCAGTGGCATTGGCAGTGAACTATCCAGCAATATTAAAAGAAATGCCTTGGACCCTAAAGCTCTTAAAAATTTGTTTAGGCACCTCATAATTCAACCAAATTAAAAAGAACAAATTAATAATTTCTTGCAAACAGCTCAGTGAATGTGCTTATGCCAGCATGACATCCATTTAAAATATATCACGTTCTGGTTAGTACTGTATGTTTGTAGGGTGCTTCTGCTGTATATGAATAATTCAGAATATTTTGCATGTCTGTTTGCTTGTGTGTGTTTCTCTACTGATAATCGTACCTGCACATGGATTACAGGTCTGTGCAAATGTGGGAGTGAATTAGCACTAAAATCTGCAGTCAGCCAGTGTACGCCCACAGCGTCTTCAAAATGAATGTGTTAAAAGTCATTAAACAGCACTCAACTTAATCATTCTTTTACTTTTCATAATTAGGACCCTGGGCTACTGTCGGCTCCGGCACTGTTCATGCTTGGCTATCGGCCACAAGTTGACTGAAGTTAAATTAGGCGAGATGACTTCTTTATGCATCTGCAGCGTGATTGACAAGCATGTTATATATCCAAGCATTACGAGATATTTTACAACTCTAAATGTAACAGCATGTAACTCTTGCCATATTTGCTGTCTTTTTTGCAAATTCCACTGAACATTATAGCTGAGCATACACTATACCTACTGTAGGATGATATAAAACAGTTAAATACATGTCAGTCATTTCACTGGCCTTTCGTGTTGGTATATCTGAGTGGCTGCTTTCAGTGTGAGAGCAACAACTTTTCAGCGTTTTTTTTCTTCTACCCACTGAGAATACATTACCTGTCTTTTTTTGAAATTGTAATATCTCATGGTTACATGGGAACATTAGATAACACTCAGACAAATGATTAAATATTATTTCTCCTTGAATATTAAGCCTGTGTATTCAACTCATATTATATCGGACATTTTCTTTCTTATGTAAGTAAATTATAATTATCAGTGTAGTTACTGGTTATTGTACACTACTATTTTTTCATGCAATATGGAAATATGAACATTTATGAGTTTATAAATGTATGTATTTGACCTTGCAATGGACAAAACAAAAACTTGGGGCTTTTCTTCCTCATATGCCTCCATAATTGCTGTATATTTGGCTCCTTGATCACATGGCCACATGTCTACTTGTTTCAGGTCAGACAATTCACCTTGGGCTATCCAGCTGCATGGCTCTAAAACATTATGACTTTCCTGTAAACAGGAGGACCCTAAAGGAGTTTGCCCGGAGGGCCTTATAAGAGGAAACTGGCATGATGGTGATTATGATTTATTGAAGTTGTGATCATCTCTAACTGACCTGCAGTGAGCAGCTCTTGTTTCTGCTCCTGTGCTCTGTGGGGTTTAGTTAGGCTGTGGGTTTGGTATTGGATGGCTGTCACGAGCATCTCTCCAGTCCCACCTCTATAAATAGAGAACACACCTCTCTCCATGCTACCATTCCTGGGGGTAATTTTCCTCACCACATCATCCTCCTTTGCTAGTGTCTCTCTACTGTCAACTTGCCTATCCATCCTTCTATTCATCCTTCCATCCATCTGAAACATTAGCGTTAAAGTCTAATGTGTCTTGACACGCATTACCCTTAGCCCCACCTCCCTGTGCAGTGTACACACACACACACACACACACACACACACACACACACACACACACACACACACACACACACACACACACACACACCTTCCTTTTACTTTTGATGTATATACGTATGAGTTTTCCATGTTATGAAAGCATTAAGCTATTACTTAAGAGATCTATTTCTGAGTGCGCAGTTTTAATTTTAAACACTCTTCAAAATGATGCACTATATCAAAGATGTTCTCCCTGTCATTTTGTTTTTTGATGTTTGTCTAATCGGCAAGAATTAAGTCCTCTTTTAAGTTGAACGCCGATATCAGTCGAGCACCACATGCATTTGTAGTGTATTATGTATATTTATAGTATGATTTAGCGCATGTATGGGGGGTGTCTGCTGGAGTGTGTCTGATTCAATTTCTAGACTTGAGGTGCGGGGGGAAATCAGATGCTTACTCACACACTCCATCAAAGACCAACAGAGAAACTTCAATATTCGCCTTGCAGCTGTCACCCAGAGTCAGAGAGCATCAACCAGTGAGACTTTAAACCAGCATTCACCCACTGAGTGACAGGTGCAGGGCTAAATGATGGCTCGACGGAGCTCCTTTGAATCCGCTCCCAAAAAGAAAGCAAATGAGATGCGTGGAACATCAAGTCTTGGCAGCCCAAAGATCTGATCATCCCCCCTCACCTCAAACAACTGGAGATGCCACTACAGCATTCGTAGACATTTCTGGAGCGAGCTTTAGGATTTGATGCAAACATGCTGCTTCAGGGGAGTTTAAAATAGAACTTTTACATTCTTTTCTCAGAATATAGAAGATGACACGGTTTTTCATTGGAGAGATACGGGGCGCAGTCTGCTTGAAGTAGTGACCCTTTGTTGACCTTTCTTTCAGAATTGCATTGTTCCATCACACTCATTGGGTATTCATCTCATCCCATATCTTTTAACTGCTGACTGCGTGGATGTCTCCTCAAATGTGCAGAGCCTCTGGCTGTAATATATTTAAATGGTATAAAGTAGCTCATTTTCCCAAGGATATGCCCTGGATCCCTGTTCCCATAAACAAGCACTTAGAATACAAATGGCAGAAATCTGGGCGAATACCTCGGAAAACATCATTTGTTTCCCTCCTTATGAAGCGATTCGTTTTCTCACTGAAGGGTGGAGACTTGCGAGCTAACTCGATTGTAAGTGAAAATCTAAATAATGTGCTTTGCCAGAGATGGCCTCAAAAATAATTGCTATCAAGCTGAATGTGTGAGTGGGAGACGGGGAGAGGCGACGAGATGAGCTCGTCAGAGAGAAGAGCCATTTACCAGAAGTGACAGAAGACAAGATGTTCTCCCGTGGGTGTGTTTGCCACACTCAGAGACCTCCACTGCTGGGGGTCCAGTAATTACAACAATTAAGATGGATATCCTTCATGTCATCTTAAACGGGATGTAGGCGCCGGTTTGTTATTGTCATGACAATTTGGCTTTATTTTTATTCATAAACTTCCTTATGCCGGTTTCCCAGCTTTATTGTCCTGCTCAACATGTTTAATTGCCCCAGAAAGTGACACATTTCAGAAGTGCAGTGTCTTCACACCCTAAGTTGGCTGGTTTGATGCTTTTTTATTGTGGAAAAGAAAAGCTTTATCACAATTTCTTTGTGAAACACTTTGAAAAGAGTGTCTGAAGTTGTGGTCTTCTTTGTTTTCTCGAATTAATTTGGTGTAACACTTTATAGAATGAGACGAGCAGCTGAAGGTGCTTGCTCTCAATTTCTCCGTAACATTCTTTTGAACCCTCACTTTGTCTTATCGAGGTAATTGTTTGAACAATGACTTGCGATGAGCAGTGACTGGAGTGAGAAGGAGGGTGAAGAGAAGGTAATGACTGGAGCTTTTTCAAGCCTAACCAAGGACAATGGAGACAACAGCATCAATAAAGAGTAAACATTCCCCTACCTCTCCACACAGTCTTTAATGGAGATCCAAGCTTTTGGCAGAGATAGATGGGGGCTCATTCAAAGCAGCGAGTAGGTAGATGTGTGCTTTCTCAAGCTAACTGGCTATTGGTTTGGAGAGGAAAGTCAGACACCATACAGCATTAAAGGGTGTGTGATTAAGGAGTACATTTGATGGAAAACCAGGCCCTATTGACATGCCTTTGTCTCTTCTTCCCGTAAGTCCCCCTGGGCTGCTAGGTGAGGAAGGGTTGCAAGTGGATTCAGAAAAGTTAAGGTGATTGATTGTTTTGCAGTAGTTTCTGTGCCTGCCATTGATTTCACCATCCAACTTCAGGGATGGAAGTCATTTATATTACTGCTAATCATTATTCCCATGGCACTTTGTCAAGAGCAAAAGGTGATTAAGACGACGATACATAATTAATTTGAACTGGCATATTGGTTATGCTTTTTCCCCTCTTACCATTACCTTTGTGCACTATACCTGCTCATTTCACACGCTCCCTTTATTGTCCCTAAACATGCATCATGCCACATCTTCACGTTGCAGTCAGATAAATGCGCACAGGTACACAAGCTGTACACATGTTAACAGCAGCGCAAGAGTACATTAAACTCGGTTACAGCAATTGTGTGATGTTCAGATTTTAAAGTCTCAGATGTGCTGTCAGAGTCGCTGGTCTTCTCATCAGCGCTCGGATCTTCTGACACTTCAGAGGTTCACTTTACATACCTGTCATCTCTTAATGCTTGCTTCCCCGTGCCCGCTGGAGCTCCGTCACAGACTTATGCTCTTTGTAGAGGAAATGTGTCTCTCTTTCACCACCTTTAAGACAGTAAGTGGTATTGAGTGAAGAGACTTTTCAGTGCACAGTTTAGAGATGAGTAGTGAAACTCCTGTCTGTTGATGCATTGGAGGGCAGAGTTTGAAATACAGGACGTTTCGCCCACAAAACCTCGTCAGCGTCTTTGTTCTGATTCTCTACAGAAACAGGCAAGCAGAATCACAAATGAGCTTTCTCCTGCAGTGCTGTCTTCATTCAGGCATTGAAGAACACATGAGGAGATGGTGTCCTAGAGATGCTACTGCATAATTTCTCTCTTGTCGCTGGCCCTCTCACAGATGTCTTTGTTCTGCCCTCTTTGTTCTGTTGAGGAGTGAGACTTCACACATAAGAGCGAGGTTTTGATTAGCAGTTTTTTTTTTTATGCAAACCATAAATTTGCAAAGACTTTGTGCAATGCATATACATGACACAGTCTTTAGACATTTACAAAGCAGTACAAACAACTTGTTTTTCCTCTTCCATCTGTGCTGCTGTGGCTTATTTAAAGGCCAATCCTGAAGAGCAGTACCTGGCCTTTTACAAGATATTAGATCAGTGTTTCGTGGAGTGTGCAAGAAACAACATCAGCAACAAAAAATGTAATTCTAAATGTTTTTCTGATGCAAGACTTTTATTTTGAAAGATGTGCGTGAAAGCTATTGGCTGCATCCATAAAATGAAAAAGGGTAGGCAGGCATCAAGGCACATCTGAATCCAAAGTTAGCATTAGGGCTGAACGATTGATTGCATTTTTTTTCAACACGATTTTTGTTATGCTGCGTGTGTTTTAGAAACCGTTTTCTGCTTGCTTCCAATTCCTCACACACCACTCGAACCTTCCGTAAAATAATCTTTCATAAAGTTTGTAAAGGCTGAAGTGAATTACAAAGACATTCGCGGTCTTCATTGCACTTTGCTTGATGTTATGCTTGCAGTGTGGGGTCTCGCCCACCGGTATTTTCCTTACTGCTCTACGAAAGCATAATTTAAGTCTTTTGGAATACAGTGGGCTTATATATTAAAAAAGGAAACTCACTGACCGGCTCCGTGTAAGTGGTTTAACCTGTTAAGCTGCAACGCCACTTTTGAAAAATCCCCAGAAATGACATACCCAAACTAAAACAGATACAGTTCATGAACCCTTTGTACTAAAAGCACAAGTATGATCTCGTTTGAAAGCTGACACCTGGCAGTTTATTGTAAATGTAGAATTAATTATTGTCGTAATGACAAAAATTGTTATAAATAGCTTCAAAGTTTTGTAAAGTTATTAGAAATTATTTTTTATGAAACATCCTCATGAAAATAAAATTGAAATTGGCACTGGAGCAATCTAGAAATGCACTACAGCTAAAGCCACATGTCTAAACATTTTATGTTTAAAATCTGAAGATAATAAGCCCAAAACTCTGTATTTAGTTAAATGTTTTTCAAGACCATGTCATGTGACTAACAGTTAGGGCTAGCTAGCATGTTAGCTTAGCACACCATCAATACACGACAATATATGAGATTAAAACCATATTTATGCTCAAAACGTACTTTATAACTCAAGCCGAATGTTTTAAATAATCTTCTGTGATCTAATTTAGCTTCAGATAAAAAAATCAGACAGAAAATATATTATTTGATAGTATTATGCACAATGATGAAGTCTATATAGATTAGCATTACATTATAAATATAATCTATTATTATAAAAATACCTGGCATGGCTTGAAGAACACAGGCAAATCAGATATCATTGCAATCATGTTTATTGTCTTCAAAACATCTTTTATCTGCATGATTACAGCCGATCTCTGTTAGCTGTGTGTGTGTTCGAGGCTTCCTGGAATGTCACATGATCATGGCTCTTCTTCATGTGCCATATATGGACTATATTACTGTGCATATAGCGCCCTCAGGCTATTGGTATGAATTGAAAACACTGTGAATTAGAATACCAAACGCTCATAAAGATTACATTGACGCATTTGGGTATAAATTCAATAAATATTATTCCTGTCTATAGAAATATGATGTGAATCTAAAAGAATCTATCAATATTTCTCCAAATCTGCACATTTTTGAGCTAAAGCCCTGAGGGACGTTGTTTTGTGTATCGCTGTCATGACGACAGCACAGAGTTTTTTATGAATGGGAGCGGCTGACGCGCATAATTCATATTAAAGGTATCGACTCATTTTTTCATTTCATAACTCCTGACACTAATTAAGACATAACTGTCACTATGAGTTTCTCAGAATACAATAGTGGTCAAATACTGAAACTTGAGTCTTATATCTTTTTAATGATGTATAGTTTGTCAAGGTATAACATTAAATCTGATAGTAATTTTGAATTAAATAAATAAAAAACGCTTCAGTGCGCCGACGCACTGGTGAAGCTTAACAGGTTAATGTACTTGCATCTAGGGCTGGGCGATAAAACGGTATCGGTATTTATCGACGGAACACCATTGTCGGTAACGATATAAAAAATGTCTGATATAGTGCTTAAAGGGGACATATCATGCTAAATCCACTTTTTTAGCCCTTAAATGCATTTTGTTGTATATTTGGAGTGTTTAGAAGTACAGAAAAGTTGAAATTATTCTCTTCAGGTGCTTCGTTGATATCTTCAGTTTTGGCCTTATTTTTCAACCTGTTCCGATTTTTCTGTTATCTATGACGTTTTGTGAACTATTACGTCACAGTATTTGCAGCGGAACTGCCAAATAAGGACATTGACTTCCAGCCCAACACTTCGAGCAATCCGCCATTTTTATTTCTCGCTGCAATTTTGTAGTCCAAGCTAAAAGATGCAGAAGTTACGAGAGGGTAAGTTAAAATGTTCGGTTGTTGGATGTAGTAACCCACGCTTCATTACACCGTCTAATGTAGATGAACTGCCGCGCATGTTTAACTGAAAGAACGAGCAGAGATAGAGAGACCCGGTCGCGCGCACGCACTCTCTCTCTCTTCGGAGCCAGGCGAAAGTGTAAACAAGACACCGTCTCCAAACTAGACGCTGTCTTGCTCTCTCTCCCTCGCACATATTAATCAAAACAAATCGACACGGTGGTAAAAGCTCGGAAGACCAAAGTTTCATGTGTAAATACAGTAACACACCATTGCGATACATCCATATGAAGACGTTGTTCTGCAGGTTCGTCGTCTTCATTTTCATCTCGCTCCGGCTCCGACTCTGGCTCGAACATGTAAGGCTGGCTGGACAAGTCTTCCGTTGTTGACATTTTGTTAATAACGTGTGAATAAAAAGTTTCTGTGCGGCTAGATAATCGTATCTCTGCTATCAAACTACAAAAATGGCCGAACGGGGTGGAGTTGAACCGAGTGTCACCTGGAGAGGGGGTGGGGTATGAAGTGTCTCAATTGTATTTAAAGAGACCGCACCAAAACGAGTTGCTCTCAGACGCACATCAGAAAAGGGGTAGAAAAGGGTCCTGTGGAGCTATAATAATGAGGAATTCAGACCCAAGCATTGCAGTTCCGCTTTATATAGACTACAAATGTATGATTTATATGTAAAAAGGAACGATTTAAAAGCATGATATGTCTCCTTTAATATTTTCATTAAAACCTGTAGATCTTAGGGGCCGTTCTAAAAATGCGTGGAAAGTGCGGCTGTGCTGCTGTCTCCTCCTTTCCAAAGTGCTTGTGCTCCCGTGGCGTCTGTCGTTGCTATGCAACCATGAACTGCGCTCTCCACATCATGTTGACTGAAGGTGCGTTCCATTCGACTGTGATTCGTAAGTGGACCGCGAAGTTAAAGATGGTGTGACCACCACAACGTTGCCCAACATCAAATGGCAAACGTAATGAAAGCGGAATGAAAACTGCGCTAGCCTACTCATTATTTTGTGCTTCACACTCAGTTTGGACCATTGTCTGTGCAGCGCGAGCCGATCTTGATCAAGTGACACTGTTACTACACAGCGCTAAGAGATCCAGTAAAGAAAGCATTTGAATTCACCACTGAAGTAATAACATCACTGCGAGATCTAGTGAGAAACATTCAAATTTCTCAGCTATTAACGGATCAAACAGCGCTGACGTGGAAACCAGGAGAAACATTGTGTCATTAACTAGTTATAGGCTTTAAATCCATAGATCAGCAACATTCACCATGGATTTAATGTAGTAACACTAACTGTAACCATGGAAGTTTGGCACGAATAGTAAAATGCTTTCAAATATGTCACACATCTTTTCCAGCACTTCAAAACTCAAATATTATCATATTTAAATGTTATTTTTTAATGTGATGACCAAAACTTTATTTGTTCATCCTTCAAAGATTACCCCCATTTATAAAAATAAAGTTTCAATATGTAGGAAAACTCACACTTATTTAAAAATATTTTTTCTTTTAATACATTTTATATTTGTTCTTTAAATCAAGGAAATTTCTTTGGCATTTCTTTCTTTTTGCTCTATCGAAAACGTACCCAACCGTGACACCACTGTCGTGTCATATCGAACCAAACCGTAAATTTAGTGAACCATTACACCCCTACATTTCAGATGTTGATACCTCAAAGTTTGCCTTGATTGTTCTACGTTTACACTTTTACATTGCACACATTTTGTAACATTTTATTTAAGTTCAAGAGTTTCTTTAACACTTACTTTTTAATCTTAATATAAGACATAAAGAAGATATTTTTGTTTACATTTTATTTTGTTTTTGACTGCTAAAACTAATATAATTTATTGTTTGCCTTAATAATGCGGATAAATAAATAAAAAACCAGTGGTTTAAATTCAAACTTTTCTACTTGTCTTTTAATTTAAAAAATGTCAATAATTATCGATAACGAACAATATGAAACATTGTATCCTGATCATTTTTTTTAGCTATATCGCACAGCCCTACTTGCATCTAAAAATGCTTTTATGACGCGAAATTAATGTAAACACAGTCAGTTATGTCTTAAGGGATTAAAGAAGCAGGACAAACCACATCTTATATTTCACAAGAGATCTGTGCATTGGTGTGAATGCAGTTTATCGGATCTATGATGTCTGTCTATGATGTCATCAGTAATAATAAAACAACAATAAAGACGAGAAAGAAAAATCACTCCCAGCTCTTGAAAGGAAAACGTTCAGATAGACTCTTACACACTGAAAGCAGTCTTTGTTTATTGCTTGTAATATGTTTTTTGTTCCTCTTTATTATTTACTAGCTTTTATGCTTTGAAGCTATATTAGTTTATAAAGGCTTAGGCTATTTAAAATTCTTAACATGCAATTGTTTTAATAAATGTTTTAAAGTGTAATTCTTTTAAAAGTACATATAATACATATGTCATTACATAATACGATTAATTAATAAGAAAAAAAGTAGATCATAAATCGTTTTGGAATTGGATCGTGAATCCCAGAATTGGAATCGGATCGGATCATGAGCTGACTAAAGATTCCCACCCCTACTATACAATGATTTATTGCTTGTCTTTGTTGAATAATATTGAAGATAAAGCGCTTCAAAAATAATCTCAATATTGGTTAAAAAAAATCACAATTAGATTATTTTCCAAAATCATTCAGCCCTAGTTAGCATAATTTCCTGTCTCCTAAGATACCTTTCTCTGATCGATTTTTGAAATAAGCATAGATATATCCTTTGCTGCCTTTGATATCCCACAATCCTGTGCTTTCTATTCTGTGACAGTTAAGCTAGAAAAAGAAAGATGGTATCTGAAAGTTGCGGTTGCTGGTCAGTTTGTGCGTAAATGTATGTTTTTGGCCAACGTTTTCCACTTCAGATGTCATTTCTAGTGAGAAATTACTATCATAGTAATTACATATTTGCTTATTTATCACCAAAGTTTGTGCTATATTTCTGTGGATCATTAAAATGTTACACTGCCTCAGAAGTCTGTCCGAAATCAGTTTTGTGAGGTGCCTTCGTAGACAAACGCTGCCTGCAAAATCATTGCCTATAAGGCAGTGAGGCAACAAGTCGGCTGCTTAAGTTTTCGGATGCAGCCACTGACTCTTCTGTCAGACACAGTTTAAGTAAAGAGTGCCTGAGAAAAACATATTTTCCCGATTTAGTAACTACGGTCAGATTAGATGTTGTCAGGCTGTATGTCAGTGTCACTATTGTAACGTTATTTAGTCTCTCACCTCAGAAAAACAAACTTTCCTGTCCTGTTAGCCGTTATACTGTGCTTGTAGCACACACTCTTCAATTGCACAGCAAATGCGGCGCGCACTGTATATTTCTTCACTATATATAAAGCGTAAAAGAAACTACGATCATGCAGCGTCGTAGTCATGAAATAAAAGTAAAGTTCCAATAAATCACTTAACTGGCACGTTGTGTGTTAGTTGGGAAGGATTTGCATGCAGGTATGATGTTTATTCTATTCAGCAGGAGCAGTTTCCATGTTTCATTAACAGTTCATGTTAGTATTGTGTATTCACCATGGGGACTGTTGTTTCCATAACTCCAAAATGCCACATTATTTTAACTTTGTGTTATTTTGTATATTTTTAAATGAATGTGGTGGCTCATACCAACTTACCAACTTTATTGTATTAACAAAAACTAGTTTGGGACTGCTATTTAATAGCCTTACTTAAAGCCTACTCTTGATTCATCAGTATTAGTCATATTCTTACAATATATGTGTAAAGTGGGACTGTTCTTGTGTGTGTGTGTGAACAATTTATGTGAAATAAATTTGCTTGTTTTTAAAATAAAACTAATTTATTATAATATATATAATTCCTTAAGTAGGTCGTGGCTTAATGACCATGGGGAAATGTGGGACCCATGGCCAAACCAGTTGGGAACCACTGTATTAGATGATTTCACTTTTATACACAGTGGCGTAAGACCACATTTAAAGTATGTTTATGATGTATGATTTTGGTATAAAATAAAGAAGAAATATATAAGATTGTGGACTATTTAAAAAAAAATATGTAAGAGAACTGAAAAATGTTCAGTTACTATTACTACCATTACTACTAATAATATAAAATAGTAAACTTAAATTTTTTATTAAAGTTATAAATAATATTAATTGTATTAATTACAGTATACAAGCACATTTAGTTTTAAGTCAAATCGAAGGTACAACGATTGCAGAATATTTTAGTTATTTGATTTTCCAAAAAGCATGTTGGGATGCAATAACTGTCACAAATTTCATTATTTATAGTACAGAATGTTATCTCTATTTCTGATTCATAAATGCCATAACCATTGTTTGTACCCCCTTTTTTGTAATTTCCAGGTTTAATTTCCAGGATCTTGAATCCCAAATTTTCAGTGTGGTCTCAGACTGTTGAAGCCCACTGTATATATATTTAAAAAAAGAGAAATGTGCATGTCATAAAGCAGCATATTTTTTCACATATACAGCTTTAGGCTCAGAAAAACAATGTAAAAAATAAATAATAATTGTGCAATTTTTACACCAGCAAAGCAGAGAAGCACTGGGTAAACATGTTCAGTCCTGCAAGGGCTCTGCTTTAATTGCATCATGTAAGGAGCAGTGGTGTGATTGCTGAGCTGTGTAGCAATGTATGTGGGCCTGGGTGCCTGGGGCCTCCATGTGCTTTCGTGAGTGTGCGTACTCCCACACTCACAGACAAACTCAGTGTGGGATGGTTTGGAACCTGCTCAAAGGGAAAACATACACAGTATAGGAACAAGGAACAAGTTTCTTCCGTGTTTGTTCTTGGATGTTTGTGGATTTATGACAGTTCTGTAAGTGAGTGAGTGAACCCATTCTGTTGGTTCAGATGCTCATCTGCATGCACATGTATTTGTGTGTTTGAACGACGTGTGAATTGGCGAGGGATCCAATGAAAGCCCTGCCTGAACATCCTGTGTGTGGTGCTGTATTATCTGGGCAGCTCCTCCACATCTGGCTGACTGTCAGCTTGGCTGCCGCAGCGGGGGGATCCTCCGTCTCCCGTGTCTGAGCCATCATAAGGCGATGTGGTATTTACACGGCCTCGCTTGTTTACCCTGGCAGCCTGAGAGAGAGAGAGAGAGAGAGAGAGAGAGAGAGGTCTGGCTGCGGCATGGGATTCCTCCAGCACTGGAATAAAACACACCTCGTTACCAACACACACACACACACACACACACACTACACACACTACACACACTACACACACACACCTGGAACCCGAATGCTCCAGCCAAGGTGGGCTATGGAGGATGGTTGTGCCAGCACTAGCTCTTCTGTGAAACTCACACTGGGACCTGTTGACTTTTTAATTTTCTGATTACACTGTCAAATCTCAGGTTTGTGTTTAAGATAGGGATGCTCTGATCGAAAAATGATATAATCAAATTACATTTCTTGTTTTTCAGGTGAATAGTTACAAATGTCACACCTGCTCGATATAATGTGTGAGGAGACACTCACAGAAACTTGTTTTAATTTTACATTTGTATTTACTAGCTATGCATGCACATTGTGTGCTGTAATAATAAAAAAAAAATGCATTTTTGCATTTAAAATTTTCCTAAAAGTGATAGGCCTCTTGGATAGTAATAAAGAGTGCTTCTCGTTTTTGAACAGATTGAATAAATGCACATTTCTGCCCTATGCATTACACAGGCAGTGAGAGACTAACACAGTCTTGTGTAATACATGTATAAAGTGCAAATGTGCTTGTATTAGCCTCATATCAGTTTGAGAGTTATTTTGAAGTCTTTGTGTTTTTTTGCTGTGCATAAATAGTGTGTCAAATAGGAAGATAATTGTCTGGAGTATAGTTTGTTTGAAGTAGGTATGGCACTGATCAACACTGACACATGCATAAACATGTACACTCTTATTTTTGTATTTAAGCTATATTTTAAAAATAGCTGAAATCTACATGTTAAGTCAGAATCAGAAATAGCTTTTATAGTAGCATATATAGTAAGACATATAACATTTAAGAATAACCAAAAAAGTATAAAGACACTGATAGGTTTTGTCAGAATAAACAGAATAAAATCATACCAACTGAAGACAGAAGTGTAACTGAAAAATATAATTAATAGGATACATAGTTTAAGTGCTTTACATTTTAAATGTTAAATTATTATTATATTTTTCCAATGTGATAGGAGTTTTAGAAATTTTGGAAACTTGACTCTCTTCTAGGCTGCCATTCAGGTCATGCATTTGACCTTTGTATATCTGGGTTGTGAGAATAATTAAAGGTAAGGACAGACATGTTCAGTTAGGTTTTGCATTTGGACTTTTTATGATACTTTTTTTGGTAACCAGATTGCGTTGTGGAAATAACCTTTTCAAGCGGCTTATTTGTCACCCATGATTGAGCTGATCTATTTTGCATGACAAATAATTGGGGTTAATAGTAGTATTCAGCTGGTCATGTGATGGCGGTAATATTTGGCTTCATCTTATCTGATTGAACATCATTGAAATCATTCCTGTCAAAAGTGCAATTCATTTCTTTTGTGTAAAAGTGTTTTTGATGTTGAAAAACTTTGGATCTTTTTGAGATTTAATCTTGGACAGAGAGCAAGTCTATATTATTTTATTAGTTCTGACTTCTGTCCTTTCGGGGATTATTTCTGTATGCAGAGTTTACCATATTGAAATCTGTATGTGTGACTTAGATTCTAAGGAAACTTTACTTCATTATCAGAAAGTGAATTTAATATTCTCTGGAGTTATGCTGACTTTAAATGAGACATTTTTTTTTTATATACTGGTCACCATTTAAATTGGACCCGTTGACCATTTAAATTGGACGACAAAACAGTTGGGAACATTTTACTTCTTAGTAAACAACCTATATCCTTTGAGATCTTTTCTTTGTCTTTTTAACACTCATTGTGGGACTAAGCCTATTCCTTTCATTTCACTCTGTGTGCAATAATAAGGTACCTATTTCTATTTTTCAACCTTCTCCCTTAATAAAGTGATCTTTGTGTTGTATCATTATCCAGGAGGAAGCGTGCGTGGGAGATGCAGGACTTTATGAGAAAGCATGAATCTTGTCTCAAGGTCTGCGGAATACAGATGACAGGTGTTGCAGATGTCGTTGGTTCTGCAGATAAAGTAGACTTTAAGATTTAGAATTACCATAGCGATAGCCGTAACATCCTTCAAGCGGCCCCGCCAACCTATCGATTCTGTGCTGGTTTCGGGAACATAAGAAATCGATCGCAGGGACAGATTGATTTTTTTTTAAGTAGCAGATTTTGTATGTGCTGGTTTTTTAATGGCTGCATTTGATGGATGTTAAGGATATAGTGGTCAGAGCACCGGAAACGTCCACGGCAGCTTAGACAGGATCTGTCGGAATGATTTATGCATTCCTCCCTGTAATCAAGGCATTATGGATAGAAAGAGAAGGTGCAAATGAAAGCATCATTTACTTCTACATTTGAACATGAGCTGACAACGGGTGGATATTTGTTTTCTGAACTTCACAGCTCGTGTTACATAAAACATATTTTGACTATATGTTCCCTGAAACTGTGTTTTTCTCTTGTAGGACACTTACAGGTTAATTTTCGTCTGTGCTTCCCAGATCATCACCCTATCTTACAGCTGATAATCATTAAACAGTTTCTCCACTTTAATTTTCTTTTTTGTTTTTAATTTTGGTTTGATGAATTACAGTTGTCTTTTTTGGGGTGTTTGTTTGCATTGATAGACAAACATAAAGCGCCCAGGCAAAAAAACAATTTCCTCACACCATGATTCAGTCACTTAAATACCCATCATTTCATCCTGACAACTTAATGTTTTGTTCCCTGTTTATGGGGCGTCATGTGGGCACAATGTGTAAATGATTGTCACTGTTGTTGGAGCTATTAAGTTGCCCACTGTTCTCTGTTATTAGTGCTCCCCTAATTCCGTCAGCTTCACGGCCATCTCCAGCCTTCAATATCGCCCGCCTTTGTTTATTGGAATCCTTTCCTGAATTTGAGCAAATTAAGATCCTGATTATTTTATTTGCCGGATGAGGACTTGTTAATGATCTTTCAACAAATTAAATAACCTTGGGCCATGCTAGGATTAATTAGATAATAAGAATCACATCTCTTTTTATCTTTTTTTTCCCTCCACTAAATGCATTATGTCTTGATGGTATTAAGATCCAAATTGGTTTTCATTTTAATGGCAGATCCTAAAACTAGCTACTCTCAATCTCAGAAACTAAACTTGTTTGCAACTTTCAAGAGAGCAGTAAATGGCTAGTGGTTAGTTAAAAGTGGTCTGTTCCTTCACACTCGCATCATATCTGTCTTGTCCAAGACTGATTTAAGAGAACTGATTTATGGCACCTTTTATTGAAGTAGGCATTTGTCAATGGTTTGTGATGATGAGAATGTATCACCAACCATGTTTCATTCTGTTCCCCAGAGTGGTAAAGTTTGACACTTACATCCCAAATTAAAGGCAAATCAGAAAGAGCACTGCTGGAAATCGAAAATTGTGTGCGCCTTCAGTTACATGTGGGAATTGTCCTCTAAAAGTTTTGTTTTTTGTTTTTTTGTAATAACTAAAGAACAGGAAGAGAAGACTCCCTCTTGGATATTTCTGGATTGACAGAGCCATTTTTGAGGCTACTGACACCAATTAACTTGATACTCGAACAGGGCTGCGGTTTTACTGAACATCGAGGCGATCAGGTCTTATCTGTCACTTCAAAAGGTGATTTTTTTTATTTTATTTTTTTTATTTAGTCACTAATAGAGCAAAGACAAACTTTGTGTTTTACACACACACGTGTATATATAATGTGTGTGTATATATTTATACATAATACCTAATATATTCTTTTACTTTATCATTTATTTGTTTGTTTTACATATGCTCCGAAAGTTTTTTATAAGGGTTTAGCAAGCAAGATTCATGCAACACACTAGCATTAATAACAACTACGATCGTAACAACATGACATGATTTGTTCATTGTCAAGCTACTGTGTACATTTCTTGCAACTATTTCAGCATTCTTGTAGAAGGTCACCCTCAAAGCACTACCTTGGATCTGTTTCTGTGGCCTTTTTCTGTTGATTTCTATTGAACTATTCTTTATCATCTTCTTTAGCCTCTTTGCAGCCCACAGCAATGCACTGGTACCTGTTCTTTCAGGTGGAGCTGATGTGAATGGGGTTTGAATGTGAGAACTCTGCCTGAGATAAACAGAAGGGTTTAAACATTTGTGCGCCGATACAATTAAAATGAGCAGCGCATAAATCCTATTAGACAAGTGTCAGAGAATTAACGGCAAAAAAGGAATATGAAGAACGTCTGACCTGTATTTATTAGACTCCGTCAGAAGGAACTAAGGAGATTTGGGGAGCTTGTATCAATCACAGGCAGTCTGCATAGATAAACCCATTACTTGTAAGTTAGCAAAGGGGTGCAGAAAATTACAGCTGCTCCCATTGGTGCAAAGCTGTTTGAAACATTGTTCACAGATCCCCAACACATTGTCGCTGAAAAGCTGATTAAGTGAGATTTTAATACTGGCATGTCTGCTTTAATAAATGAGCCAAGTTAGTTGTTCCTTTCTTTAGCTGTACCTTCAGTGAAATGGTACTTAATTTCTTAATTTGTCTCCACGTCGATTCTTTGGCTTGAACCTTCCAGTCTTCCTCATTTCTGTGTTTATCTGTTGTTCTTCTATTCCCTCCTTTTCCTCTCTCACATGTTCTCATTTGGTTTTACTTTGTCATTGAGGCCTGTTGAATCAATATTTATTTTCTGTTGTGTTGCAGAATGAGGCCTTAGGGATGTGCAGTGGAAACAGGAAATGATGGGGACCTTGTGGCATCAGACAATTTCTAAATCATGTTACAATGCCCCTTGCTTTGAGTGGCCAGCATCCCCATTGTCTGGTCTCTCATAACATTCTGCCACTTGCACATTGATCAGGGTGGACCTTTGAGCCTCCACTCACCAGCCCTTAACCTCTGAACAATGCTAAAGGTAGGGTGGGCAACTTCGTAAAGGCTAGCAATAGCTTTAAAAGCAAAGGATCCCACCCTCCCTTCAGAACGCTCTCCAAAACCACGCCCCTGAGAGACAGCATTAAGAGTGTCACGAGAGACAGCAATAAATTTCCCTTACGTCTCAAATCACATAATATTACAATAATAATGAACGTAAACAACTTGGAGCCCTGACTTGTACCACCTGACTGCTGCAGATTCATTTTAGCGTTGAAAGTTTTGCCATAGAAACGCGTAATTCAGAGTCCGAGGACGTGAACAGCTCTGAGTAATACGTCATGTGTTGCCATCTCTTAATTACGGTAATTACGACATGATGTGAACGCAGCATAAGCTTATTGTTTTGGTTTTGGATGAACTGTAAAAGGCGGCTGCTGTATGTTTGTGGCGCTCGGTGACTCGTCTGTCTACAACTCTGCATAGCCTCATGAAACACGCGGAAGATGTGTGATGTCTGTGTGAGCAGGGTGTGAGGAGGCAGGTAAGACATCCTATAAATTAAATTGGACCTAAAGCAATGATTGGACAAACATTTTCTGGTCCTGAGACTTCAACAGAAGATATATGTAAGTGTTTTTTTTTTTTTTTATATATTTAGACCACTTCTATTATTGATTGCTATTAGGATGTGAATAGAGTTTCTATTTCTAAAAATGTTTTTGAAACCATTTCCTACCCTACCTTTAAGGTAGCATCAGTAGTTTCTACAGTCTGAATAGAATTTTAGCTGGCACTCTTTGAAAAAAGTAAGGGTTTCCTTTTGCTGCTTCTGTTTCATAATTCTTAGCATTTGTAGTGTTGTCAGATAGTTTCCTGGACATTTCAGCATTATAAAATAATTCACTGTTTCAACCATTGTCCACAATTAATACATTTTGATCGCTCAGACAAAGTCGGACCTAATCACTGCAATAGACTGCATTCGTCTTATGGTCCTTTAAAGCATTTATCTTCGGAATTAAACCCTTGAGGCACACATACTAATCGCACTTTGTGATGCTTGCTGAATCCCACATTGCCTCATCAGTAAAATACTTCACATTTAATTGCAGATGTAAGAAAGAAATTGGTTGTGTTCATGTTAAAAATGACTGGGGTTGAATGAGAATGGGAGAGTGGGTAATCAGCTGGGAAAACTGCCGGAAAAGTTACCGCTGAGTTGCGAGGAAGCCTTGCAATCCTGATAATTAAGTGTTCAGTGAAACAGTGTGTACTCGCCTGATCTTCTGACAAGAGCAGGGAACAGTCCAGTAACTTGTGTTAATGACCTCATCGCTGAAAGTATTTTTTATTAATTGCATTAGGTCAGAAATATCACCCATCTCCAGTCTGGTTTATGCACCTCTTGGCACCCAACTGTTATTAACACAGGGATACGATTTCTTATAGCCATTTACTGTAACAGGAAGGTATTGGGTTTCATCATAGATTGCTTGTCTGACAAAAGCATCTATTCTGACTCCGGTTTTCCTTTCAACAAAATTACGCAGTGAATCCAGTACATTGATTTTTATTTATTTATTTTATTTTTAAATTCAACAGGTTGTAATTTAGAAGTAGCAATTTATGTCTCTATTTAGTCAATTCTTTTGTATTGAATGTGGCTTTATGCATTTGTCTTTTTATGTTAAATGTTCCACAAGAGGAAACTGAAATCATTACAAAAATTGCGTCGTTACACTCACTTGCTAGCTCCAATTAGAGGAATTTACATACACAATGAGCTTCTGGATAGCTTTGCCACAGAGTTAGGTACGACCGGCGGCTATAGCTTGACATGTAATTCATTTAGGCTCTGAGGAGTCTTGTAGGCAAAAGTTAATTTCCTAAAATTAAACTTACCATATTAGCTGAAAGATTAATGCTAATCTGACTGGTAGGTCTAGGCAGCGTCACATTGATATAATTCTTGTGGCCGGGGAGTAAATGCTCAGAGACAGGTGGTATGTCAAGGTTGGCCTGGCTGTTATTAACACCTCGACTGTGTCGAACAGACACTGCAGAGGCTCTTTTGGGGAATGCCAAGGCTGTTTGTTCAACTTCGTGTTTATCCTAATTGACAATCTTACAGATCGATGTTGGTGTGAAGCTTTTGGACTCTGACTTTGCACTGGTGTTGTGTGTGTGTGTGTGTGTGTGTGTGTGTAAAAAGCACAAAAATTTTTGACCTTAGCTGGGATATCTGAAAGGGATACCTTTCTGTGGATGAATTTGACCTTTTATGGCTTTTTTATTGTTTTTAGGATTGTAAGGAAACTTTTACTCAATACCTGAGGCAGGTGGAATGGTGTAGTTTTTGGTGTTTTTGGAGGGTATTGACCTGTTTTTTTTAAGTGTGTGTCTGTGTGTAGGGAGGAGGAGAGAGTGAAAAAGTTACAAACTTGTTTTTTGGTATCCCTGGCCAGGGATTTAATGACTAGTTGTTTTTAAGGAAGACTAACTTAATGTAAGACCTAGAAATTTAAATTTATTTGTCAGCAAAAAGATGAAAATGACAGATTATACTTCCGCATTTTTGTATCCCCGCCCACAGACAGTGAGTTCGACAGAGGGTTATTAACAGAACCGTTATTGTAAGGGTAGGTTTATCACTGAAAATTGTAAACACAGAGGTTTATCAGATTTTCTGTTGCAACGTTCTGTCTGCATTTATGATTCTTTGCAGCCTTTAGCCAATGTATGATACGCTGAATCCTTCAATGCAAACTGAAAGTAACTTACTGCTTCTAAATGTTTACTCTTTGAATTCTTGATACACCTTGACACCATACTGACTAAAAGTTGGAAGAAGTACTTCCTACTTAAGCAAATTAAGCGTATCCATAGAAGACTGGTGGGAATGGCCTTGGACGGCAACATGCCCAGCGCAGTATACGCACGCACGTACGTTTTCATGATCAGATGTTTGTTGGTATGTTTGTGTCTTCTTATAGAGGATGTGTCTTTCAGGTCTTATGTGGGCAGAAGTGAGAGACTGTGCCTTTCCTTTCTGAGTATAGAATGAGATGGCCAATGCAGAGCACTAAGGTTTGGTGAGAGCGGATGGGGTTGGTGCTTTTGCAGTCAGTCGAGGCTCCAGGCAGCATTAACTTGCCGAAGGCAGTGAAGCTGAACCTCAGGGCTCGGCCTGACACTGGCCCCTCCACTGGTCACTCCACACAGCGGGGTGGACAGCAGTCATCACCCATCCACCTCAGTCTGACGGCCCGCCTAAACTCTGGGTTCTTATGGTTGTTAACAGCCTCTACAACTTTTCTGTCTTATTGACAGTCGTGTTTGTGTCGGCCTACGGGGCATTGAAAGATTTATCATACTTTTGCACAGATTTCACGCTTTGGGAATGTTGAAAGACCCTGAAATAGCACAGTCCCTAGCGAACATAAGAAAAAAGTCAGTGGAGCACAGAGAGAAGACAAAAGCTGCAAAGCAGACAGGACATTTGTTAGAAGCAGAAACAAAAGTGGTTGAGCTGGAATCTTTCGTAGAAAGGGCCGTGACTAAAAAGCTGTGACTACAGCGTGCTTGTCCGCAGCTGTCGCGTTTGTTGTGAGAAAGTGTGATGGTGGAGAGTGTGGTATCTGTTATCATGCTTGTCTCCTGACATCCCCTTCTGTATGATCTGCCGTTTGTGTACGTGGATGTCATGAGCGGGCAGGCAGGCGTGATGGAGCGGCGTCAAAACAGAATCAACAACTTCTGCCGACAAGAAAGATATGATTTCCCCCCTGTATATGCCTCACATTCAAAAACAAATAAATTTGATCCCTTGTGCCTCATAGGGAATGTTTGATATGCACAATATGTAATAGAGCAAGTGACAAAGGAAAAGAAAAAAAAAAAACACTGATTTGGGGACTGTTTTCTCCTGTTGTTGTTTGTAGAGATTTTCTCATTTGAAATGTGAGAATAAACTGTCAGTGTGGCATATGATGATGTGAGTTTTTTTGTTTTGGCTGTGTTCCTCCTTTTCGCCATGGTAATGTGATCTGCTAAGTGTGTTAATGTGGCCTCCTCAAACCGACCATTGTTCAACACAAGAAACCTTTTCTTACTCCTTATTCTCTCTCTCTCTCTCTCTCTCAGATATCTCTCTCAATATCATAATGTAGGATGATAATGTAAATAAAAAGCTTGCGTACTGAGAGATCGATCAGCTTGAAGTTATGTCCTAGCAGGCAGATGTACCCAAGAGAGGCAAACAAAGAGAGAGGACGGTGGTTTAGCTTAGCTGTAGATTTATTCACATTCAGAGGGCCATTACAGTTGACCTTGCATTGCCAGGGAAAGCTTGTGTAAACCAAGACCTAATAAATCAACTTTAACAAGCTCACTCCCGGCCGCCAGAGCAGACATGCAATGCCCAGCCAGCCCTGTGCATTTATACCATTCTTTCCACTGAGGTTACCTGTAGATTCGATTTCCCTGATTGCGTTCCACGAGACAGCAACACCATTTAATTGCTCTCTGCAGAAAGCATCTCCTCACTGTCCCTTCACCTACACAAACATATGTTTACTTAGATATCATCTAATGAGGACATACCGTAGACTTGTTGTTATTATTGTTATAAAACAATAAAAAATAAAAATGATAAAAATTATTGTTAAATAATAAATATTATTAACAATATACATTAAAGCTTAATACAATTTCAAATACTTGTATTTTTCTATAGATTACAATTGTATTACAATTTAAATGAACTATTTACAATTTTAATATATTTAAAATCATTTATTTCATGTAATGTTATTTTTTTGCCCCAAATTTTCAACAGCTGTTACTCCAGTTTTAAGTGTCACATGATTCTTTACAAATTATTCTAATATTGCTGCATTGGTGTTCAAGAAACTGTTCTTATTATTACCAATGCTTCAATGTTATAAACAGTTTTGCTGCTGAATATTTTTGTGAAAATTTGAAATTGAAATCTTTTGTTACTTCATAAATGGATTTTACTGTCATTTTTGATCCTCGCTGATAGACGGGATGCAGAATGAAATGACTCATCTATTTAAAAATGCCCCACATGTTGTCTTTGAAGAAAACTTTAGTATTTGTGATGGTATTAAACATAAGCCCAATTTTTCATTTTGCTTCTGTGCATAGTCCATCTACAATTTAGATTAAATTGCATTTTTAAAGTCTTTAATTGTTCCTTGAGAATAGTAATGAAGTTAATACATTTTACAAAAAGAGATATTGCCATTTACAGATCAAAATGCTGTGTTGTCTTTTTGGAAAAGTTGGAAAAGTACTGAATGATGAATTACTGCTTTAAATTGGTTAAATTGCACCATGGAGTTTTTAAAACTCCATGAGAAAAAGGAAGAAAGTGAGATACAGTGATAGAGTAGGGAAAGAGAGAGTGTTTTTCTTTCCTTGTTGTGCATGTCAGTGATTTGAGTGGCTGAATAATGTGGAGCAGTAATTGTGGGAGAGGGTGAGGTTGTTTTTGAGGCAGGTATGCTGGCCTGACACTGACAGCCAGTCACTCATACATGTAGGCTGCTGTTGACAGGTGGTCTGTGGAGGATTTGGAGATCTCACAAACACACACACACACACACACACACACACACACACACACACACACACACACACACACACACACACACACACACACACACACACACACACACACACACACACACACACACACACACACACACACACACACACACACACCACCCTCTACGCTTCAGCCCATCACCCAACCCACTGTAACCCATTCATTATCGCACCCTGGTGCCGTGACCAGTTTTGAGGACAGGGGTTCGGCATATGGATATGTGTGTGTCGTAGGAAATCAGCACAGAATGCACAAGGTGAAGTTATCCAGATGTCACATAGCAGGGTTTTGAAGCGGAGCACAGCCGAGGATGCCGAACATCAGTATGTATGGTGTGCTGGTGACGGGGAGTGGAGTTGACACGCTGTCACCGAGTGATGAAAAGCACTGTAAGGTGATGTGGCGGCACTTCTCCCAGTGTCCATGCAGGGGTGGGGTGGAGGGGAGGGGAGGGGAGAGGATTGGTGAGATTGGAGATAGGTGAGCTTTGTACACTAGACAAGTGCTGCTTAGAGGCCTACGTCCCACATGCCCAGCTTGTGTTACACCATCACTCCATTGGCAAGGACCTGAGCCTGGTGGCATGCTGTTGGCTCCCTAGAGAGAGTGAGAAAGAAGGGTGGGGGAACGTTAAAGGAAAAGCAAATATGGAGGCTAGAAGCACAATGAGAGAGAGCCAGACAGACAGACTTTGACTTTTAAGGTCTCTTTTATTTTACAAAAAATATTTTCCTTCATATATATTTTTTTCCCTTTTTTTTTCTTCCTTTCAATTAAAAAGTTTACATTAAAAATATTTTTTTAAACCAGAAAAACAATATACCATAGACATAAATATAACAATATACCATAGGTAATAAAAATACAAATATATGTTTAATATAATTTAGAAATTTATATATAGATTACCATCAATATCAACTTCACACACACATTGATTTACTTCCCATTTACATTTAGATTAGACACAAGTCTCAAGATTATCAACTAGCTTATAATAAGCATACTCTATTTTAACACGTGTTTTTATCAATCCTTTTAAAATTGATAAAACATCAGCTGAACCAGTGTCATTAAATTTTCCTTTACGTGACAACCATATTGCCATTTTTGTCTGTCCAAATAAGACATTTAGTAAAATAAGTACTTCCTCTTTACTTCTAATATATTTTGGCCCATAAATAAAAACCTTTGGGGTAAAAACGATGCCCAACGTTTGGCACCAATTCTCTAATTCAGAAAATAGTATCTGCAATCTCACACAATTGAAAAACAAATGGAGAACTGTTTCCTGTACCCCACAAAAAGGGGTACTCTCTGTGTCGAGAGAGAGAGAGAGAGAGAGAGAGAGAGAGAGAGAGAGAGAGAGAGAGAGAGAGAGAGAGAGAGAGAGAGAGAGAGAGAGAGAGAGAGAGAGAGAGAGAGAGAGAGAGAGAGAGAACTGTTTCCTGTACCCCACAAAAAGGGGTACTCTCTGTGTCGAGAGAGAAAGAGAGAGAGAGAGAGAGAGAGAGACCACCTTCTTGCTGATAGTTGTGCATCAAGAGCAGGCAGAAAGGAGTCAGAAGGATTTAAGTTCAGCTTCTTTACCCTATCTGCAACGTCTACGGTTGAGACCTGTCAGCTGTCTCCAGAAAAGCTTTCCTAATGTACTGCTATCCCTACGGACACACTAAGAGTCTGTGCTGGTCACTTGCTCCACTCTTTCCATCTGTCCCTCCATCAATTTCTTTGTTAAATTATTGAACAAAGGACTTTCAGGCAAGAACACTGCCTGGTGCACAGTTTGTTGTAGTGTGTTTTCAAGCAAACTGCGCACCATCACAATTCGAGTGATTGCATTTGAGATATTTCACGATGGTGCAGTTAAATAGACCTAAAAAAGACAGTTGCATTGATTTGTTTTTCTTCCATGTCCAAAACCCATAATTCACAAGCTTTTATGCTGAGCTTGATCTAAGCACAGTACACATTCATGCCTGCTCAAAGAGAGAGGGGTCAACATGAGGCCAGTAGTACTATGGAACAATGACGGAATGGCTCCTGGGTAGGTCAGCTGATTTGCGCACTGCCAGCTCAGGGGATTGAACCAATGACCTTCTCGGTAGTTCTCACTCCTCTGCCTTCTTGGCTACTGCCGCTAAACATGAAGTAAATCAAGCACAGGAGATGCAGTGAACCGTGTTGTAAGAGGAATGGAAATAAGTACAGCGCTTGGTAATGGGCTTTCTGAAATGTGTGAACTCTCCTAACTGCAATGTGTTGTTGACTCTATGCTTAAGACATCTAGAGAGGAATGCGACTTAAGTGTGTCAATTTGTGTCTGTGTGCTACAGCAAAGCAAAGTCTTTTAACACTAGCTTTCTGATGAACTGGCTGCTTTTTGTGTGACTAATTATGAGCACAATAATAATCTGGCTCAACCAGATTTCTTTGTAGAGCGCTGTTTTGCATCAGCACATGTGTGTCTCTCTTAATGAGGGCCGGTGTTTGGAGAGCGGCTGACTTTACCTCTCAAATAACTGGCTACTACCAGCATCCTCCTGTTGTCTCGTCCACCGGTAATGAATACATCTCACTGTCAAAGAAGTTGTATTAATGTACCCAGATGACTATTGGGAAACATTGCAGAAACAGGCATGAAATAATACCGCAAGTCATAATAAGAGAAATGCAGCAGTTCGTGCTGAATTATATATTGCATTTATGTGATTGGATAAGGTGAGGCCACTGGAACTCAGAATTAATAATTTAGTGGTTGCATTACTTTGGAGATGATTGCGTGGGCAGGATAACATTTGTTTATTGGGCGTAAGGGAGGTAAACAGAGTGGCACCGGAGGGTATAATGTCCCGAATGAGACACCATGGCATATTGTAAACTGGAAAGAAAGGCAAGGTGCAAATTACAATGTGTAAATGCTTTTTTTTTTTTTTTTTTTTAAATTACCACAGGTCATAAAGGAATGGTTTACCCCAAAATGAAAACTGTCATCATTTGCGACCAGCTCCATCATTTTAAATCATTTCGACCTAGAAAGCCATTAAGAATTTTAAAGAAAAAATAATGTACCAGCTTTCTAATGAAAGAATGTTTCTACTCCAAACCATTTGTTGTAAGTATTGTGATGTAATATAGTTTTCTTTTTAAGTAATAAAAACAAAAAAAATTGTGCTTTACACAACATAGAAAGACACACCCTCATGTTGTTCTAAACTCATATGACGACAGAATTTTAATTTTTGTGTGCCCTTTTCCTCTCTGCAGTCTCATATAAGTAATTAGTGGTCCATGGATTTTGTAGAATTAGCTCATAGAATTCAAGGACTCTGAATGCTGAGTGACACTCTGGGTCCCCATGGCAACAGCACATGGACTCCCCACATCGATATGGCCCCGTTCACCCCTTCCTCATTTAGATATTTAGCGCTCGTAGGGGGCTGATGATTTAGCCCATACATCCGCAGCCTCCTATACTATGAGTACACAAGCATGCACATCACTGAGGCTTTTCTCTGTGCAGACAAACATGCCAGCTAGTTGCCGCCTTCATTACTGCACCGTATGTGTGTGTAGTTGTGCATGTGAGTGTGTTTGTGTTTCTTGGTGCTCTTGAGTGTGAGTGGAATGGACATGGGTGGACGGAACAGTGTATGTGTGCTGTCCGGTCAGGTCCCAGGGGCTGCTCTTCATGCATGGGAAAGCGTGCCGGAGTGTGTGTCTGTGTTTGTGCGTGCTGAAAGTCCACATCTGTTAGCGCGGCACACATTGCTTTCCCTCAGACAGCGCCACTGAGAGACTCTGGCACTGAGTCGTGATGGAACAAGCTCATTATACCGAACCCTCCCTCCTTCTCTCGGTAACACGAGAAGTGGGCTGTGTGTGTGTGTACGTCTCAGAGGCTGGCCTGTCATATGTGTGTGTGTGTGTGTGCATGTCGTAGACAGATTACTTCTCCACCAAACCCTAATACAGAATGGCACGCAGTTAAGTTGGGCGTGCAATCGTGCATTTGAAAGGTGTGTTCTTCTCTCTGTCATGTCCTCTGAATGCATGCCTCTCCATCGCCGAGCTAAGAAGCAGAGGCAGGGAGGTGAGAGGAACTTTTTATCCAGTTCAATAGTAAGAGAATTAAGCATGAAATGACAGAGTTGGATAACAGCGAGAGAGCCGGCTCTGCCTCTGCTGGAGTGAGTTTTTGGCCTTAGAAAGTGAGACCAAAGGCATTTTTGAGATGAGTGCCTATTACTTGCACAGCCAGCCTGAACTCGTAGAGGAAGATTCAGCTGTAGGGCTAAGGACTGGGCGGTAAAGCGAAGGTGATCTCTGTCATTATAGGGCAGGATGACCATTGATTTTTTTTTTTCTTCCTTAGGAAATCGAAAAGACTAATGCTATTCATTGAAATGATCTTTTTTTCATCTTTCCATCTTTGCTTTACGCCTCCATTGATTCGCCCGTTCTAGTACTTGAACAGTGTCTGTTCGGGTGCAAATGAAATTTTAGTCTTTTTCCTAGAACTTCAGACTCTGCCTTGTCCACACAGACTCTATGCTGTACCTTCTTCGTAATCGTGTTCGTCATTGATTATGTTGCCGCCAAGTTATTAGACACGACTGTATCGCATTGATTCTTTTCAAATCCTTGTAGTTATTGTAAGTCATGCTAACTTTCACATCACAAGCACATCTTTAGCGTATTTATAAAGAGAGCGGGCATTACAAAGCTGTAGCCCACAAAGACGTTGCCTATGAAGCTTATTTGTGTCTTGTCTGTTTCACTAGCTTTAAAAAACTAAATAATGAGGCTATGCTCCACAGATGATGATAAGAAAGCCCAAAAAACAAGGCAAAAAAGAGAGATTGGGAGAGAGTGGGATGGGAAGAGAGATGTTATTGCTCCAAAATAAGAGAATAATCTACCAAACAGGTTTAAAGGAGCTAATGAGAACATCTCATGCAAAACTAAAGAGATGTTTGCTACTCAATGAAGTCTTTTCACTGCCATATTTCCACCGCACATTCTCCTAATAACACACACGCTCAGGCAAAACATTTTGTGAGGCTGTAACCTAGAAATACAAATAGGAGAATTTGCAAAAGTATCTCTATTAACACATTCCAGGTCACAGTCAGCTGCTTTTATTATGTAGGTGCTCAAAACATTCTCAAATGAGCTTGTGGTGCTTCATTTGAACCTCTGGAATAAACACTCAGTGTGTTTATTTGAGACTAATCTAGGAGTTAAAATTAAAATGTGTGCTTTATATATTAATAAATAAAAGCATTTTAATTTTATAAACTTCAGTTAAAAAATGCATTTATAAATTATATATTTTTAACATTTATGTATGTAATATTTTCTATATATACTCTACCGTTTTTTTGTAATGTTGTTAAGTCTCTTTTGCTCAACAAGGCTGCATTTATTTGATCAAACATATAATATAACAGTTTTCTGTAAAATGTCATTTATTTCTGTGATGGCTGTCTCAGTGTCACAAGATCCTTCAGAAATCTTATATTTTAAGTATTTGAAAAAAAAAAAAAATCTTTTGTAACATTTATAAACATTTCTGATCAATTTAATGTGTCCTTGCCAAATAAAGGTCTACATTTCTTTTAACAACAAACACAAAAAATATCTTTCTGACCCTAAACTTTTGAACTGTAGTGTATATGTAAATAAATGTATCATTTATAATTGAATTTATTATTTTATACACTAGCTATTCTCAACAATATTCTGAAACTGAAAACACTTCCTACGTGTAACAAATATTAATCTTTGAACTAATCGGGATGTACTAATATTCTTCTACTTTGTTGTAAGTGACAACCTCATTCCCGCAATGCTGTAGACTGTCCTGAAGTTTGAATTTGAAACCACCAGTTAGAATTATGTCCTGTTTTCCAGGCCTGGGTGATATATAAATTTGCATGGTGTTTGAGCTGCTGTGCCTGCGCTTGTCTGCTGGATGGCCAAAGGCTTGTGACTTTCTTTTTCCCCAGCGTGACGGACAGCTCTGTCCAGCTTCAGTCCGGTTTTAATTAGGACAGCCCATCTGAGATTAGAAGGCGTGGGGCCCGAGGGGCTCCCGTTTCCAGCCTGTTAGAGTGTTTCTCCCAGATGTGAGTGCTGCATAGTGCCAGACCCATATCTTTAGTCTCAGCACGCTCCAAACAGCACCATGCTCTCCCACAACACCTTCTTCCCTTAAAATAACCCGTGCAACTCTCTCAAGCAACACTTATTAATGGAAATGGGGCTAGGCCGGGTGGTAATGGAGTTCGACTGTGGTTCCGAGGTTCCACCACACTCCCTCTGTGGTGAAATTAAGAGAACTGTCACTTGTAATTGGGTTGCTCTCTGAGCCTCGGTGTAATCTTTTCTCACGCTCTCAAGAGTCGTGCCATCTTGAGCCTAACTGGGCCAGACTTTGCACAGTAGTCCATCAGAATCTCTTTGGAGGATCTGAAATAAAACAGAACTTTAGGCGGACAGAGCCATGCCTTTGGTGGAGATTATTGTGCTTTTGCCTTTGTCTTGCAGAAAAGTGAATCATCTTCCTTTTCTTTGTTTTTCTGCAATGAGTGTATGACTGACATGCAAAGCCGTATTGTTGTTACAAAGAAAAGTTTTGTTTGCTGGCGGCATAGTGCTTTGTGGTGGATAAGATGGCTTGAGAAATCTGCAACTCAGACACAGTTTTGACTGCTTTAGAGATGAAGAGACATGCTCTTTTTGTTTGAGGAAGGGTTTCGCTTCAACCCTTCTCCATCTTTTTGCTCTTGATCCACCCACTTGCCTTTAATCTAAAAAACATAACACAGTTATTGCTTTATTTATTCCCCTCCTATGTGGGAAGATTGATTTTTTTTTTCTTTCTTTTCTTCTTCTTCCTTTCTAGTAATTGAGAAAGCGATGTTCCTTTCCTTAAGGCCAGTGGCTTGTTTTTGGCTCATGCATGTGTGCATGTGAACAACTACTTTTTTGAAATATTTTTTTTTTAAATAATTTTTTTTAAATAATTTTCTCTTTCAATTATACATTATTTAATTTTATTATTATTTATTTTATTTAATTTTATTATTTTATTAATTCATTTTTTATTTAAAAAATAAATAAAAAATCATACCAAGCAAACAGCCTCATAACATAGTCATTAATTGTCCAAATTGGGAGTGGATTAAAAAATGTATATACTGGCCAAAAATATTTATTTTTTTACCGCCATGTTTTTTTTTTTTTTTACATTAATAATAAAATAAAAGTACATATTTTTATCTTATTATTATATTTGTAACATGCCAAAACAATTTTTACTCTCCATTTTGAACTTTGGGTCTGCCTTCTTTCTTCATTCTCATTTTCCTACCTTCTCTTTCTCTCATCATTTAGTTCTGATGCAAGGATGGTACCTAACCACAGAAATATGTGTTACGGAGTGTACAGAGGAAGTAAGACTGTGATCGGATCAGGGACACTTTTTGGAATTGCTTGGTTAGATGGATGCCACTGCGCATTTGAAACGGCAATGTCAGAATGGGTTCCCTCCTCTCGCTCCTTCCTGTCACTGCAGAGCTGATTAAGAAAAGATGGGCTCCTGCTTGAATGAACCGCACACACAGCCCTGATGCACAACACGCGAAAGGCTCAACTCAATTCCCCACTTCTTGTGCCACAACATCCTCACCATAAGAGATTTCTTTAGCGGTGAATTGAGTTGTAATTTCTTTACTCGAGTCACACTGGTTGCCCTTGCACTATACCTTGCTGTCAAAAGGTTTGTGTGTCCTTTGTCATGCTTGAGTGTGAACATTCCACAGACTTTTTAATTTTCATGTAATTTGTGCACTGCTTGAATTCATACAGAGCAGGTTCTTCTAAACAAATTGAGTGTTAGGTCTTAATGTCCTTTGTGGTGAAATATTTAGCATATGTATAAATCATAGAATATTATGTATGTGCATATACTACTATTCAAAAGTTTGGGCTCTAAGGTTTTTTATGTTTTTGATAGAAGTCTTTTTTCATTTGATTAAAAATATTGTAAAATATGAATACAATTTAAACATTTCTTAGTATTATTAATGTTGAAACCAGTTGTGCTACTTAATGTTTGTGGAAATATTCAATGTCTTAGAATATAAAGTAAAAGACAAACAAACAGCATTTTTATTTTAAAACTGTTGATCAATCTAATGTATCCTTGCTAAATAAAAGTAATAATAATAATAAAAAATAAAAATAAATGACTTTTAAGTTTTAAAAACCTTTAAGTTTTAAAAGGTATGCACGTATTCTGATTCAATGAGGGAAACTTGAATTATCTGGTCAGATGTACATTATAGTTATAGTTCAGTATCATAGCTTGCAAATCACTACCAGCGCCCATAGACACTTAATAGGATGCTTGTGGAAGTCTGTAGTCCCAGCGGTGTTTTTTCTAAGGTACTGTTGTCTGCTTGAGCAACTGCTCTGATGTTTATTGATATGTCTTTCTCATTGATTCGTCTACTCCCTGGACAATTACAGCTTCAGTTTTCTCTACACGCTTAAAAGGAGTAGCACATGAAACATGAGGCCCATTTGTCACACCTGGTTTCTCCGCTCTGTTGCAATAGTTACACAGATTTTATTTGTGCAAGAAATGATTCCAGTTTATCTGTTTTGAATAGCTAATATATATATATATCTATATATCTATATATATATAATAGAGCCGAGTGGCTTTTTTTATCTTTTTTTTTTTGACTGCCATCACATTTGAAGGTTTCTGAAACGTTTCAAGTGAGTGAGCATTAGAAGTGTGCGGGATCGATGCTTTCTCTTAAGGGGCCGGATATTCCAGCGGTGCATTAGAAGATTAAAAGTTATGTCTGAACGTGTGTGCCACTGGTTAATTGATTCTTAGGCTCCTTTTAGATGAGGTGTCGTCATCGATCCGCTCAGCCAATTTCTTGATTGCAAATCCTGATGTCAAAGAATCCAGCCTAATGCCATAATCATACACTTGTGATGACAAGGGAGTTGTTTCTAATCAAACACTGCAGGCTATGCCAGAAGTAATTTTTTTAGCAAAGCAATCAGTCTGTTAAAAGCAGTGCTCAGAAAATATTTTTTTAGTCTCTCCCCTATTGTCTTTGAAACGCCATTGCACGATCGCAAAACCCCCTAAGATCGCCACTGTCGCCTCTTCAACTTCACTTTGATTGATTTACTGTTGTTTACACGCAGGATTAGTTTGCTTGAAACCTTCGTGAGTTCGTCCATATAAAAAATGTGTTTATCTTGCAACACTGCGGCTGCAAATAGTTGCCTGAGGAATAATCATTAAAGAAAGAAAGCAAGCATACATGCATTTTTATATTACTTCACTTTTCATTTCATTGATCCTCATTCAAAGGAAGGGAACGTATAGCGTATTGCTCAAGCAGTCTTGAATGGCAGATATAGCCAGAAGCTTTAAGGTCAGCCTCGCTAAAACATGCTGTTTTCCATTCATGGTCTCAGATGCAGAGAAATGGGTTAAGTTGGTATCAGCACGGTAGTTTATTAAGTGCGAAAACACGGTGGTATGATAGCAGGAGGCGGTCTCTTCCCTGCGCTCCTCTAGAGCTCTGTTTTAATAAGGAGAATGCACTCTTTAATTGTTGAGTGAGACCATAACAGATGCTTCACTTCCATATTAATGGAGAACCGGGAAGCTGGTGTTAAGGGGGTGGCAGCCGACTGTAATGCCGAAAAAGATAAACAGAGCGAACTAGTGCAAAGTGGGTGAAATTTGAAGGAAAATCATGCGGAAAAAGACTCCTTCATTAGTTTGTTTTCCCAGTCCTGTTCTCCTCAGCAGATGATGTTCTCAGAGTTTGTACTGACTTTGCAAATTAGGATGCAGTGGCAAGCTTTCCCAGCCAATATAAGCCTGTCAATCACATTTGTAATGCAATCGAGAGGGTGTTGATGTTCCTCGCCTTTCCCCTCGCTCCAACCTGTCGAGAACAGTAAATAATGCTGATAGTTTAGGGAAACGCAACATGACGAGAGTTATCCCAGCGTGCCACGGCGCACACCACTGAGGGACCAAGGAAATGGCTCTGATTATGTTTTGCATATTAACCGACAGCATGGAAAATGTCTAAATTGGCTGTCATTTAAGCTTATGAAATGGATATGGCTTTTCCAAAATGAAATAAACATCATTGGTGTTATAGCAAAAAAAAAAAAGTTCTTCTGTATTGATAGACAAACTCAATTTTTGCGTCAATGCGTTCATCATGTTAGCGTTCATCATGTTTGGTTATGAGGTTCCTGTCACAAACACCTGCAGGCAAGGACATTTTTTTTTTTTATCCATTTCTCTGTTTATTTTAGCTATTACAAGTCAGGGAATTTAAAAATAAATGAAATAAACATATCACTCTGCAGACGTTTGTCTTGATGAATTTCAGTTTGTTTGGCCATCAGAAAATGAATTCAGTCGTTTCTCCGGCACGTCAACATGCTGCATTTAAATATAATTTGAAGTTTTTTATTAAACAGGAAACTGAGGAAGTATCTTTCTCTCCACTTGCGTTTGATCACGACTGCACAGGAACGGTTCTCAGCGATGGTGCTTATTGACTGCTCTTCAATATCGTTGATTTTGTGGTGGTGATTGGTGATGTCACCAAACCGGACACAAACAAAGGTTTCCGGTTTGATGGTGGCCGTGGCAACAGTCACTGGAGAGGTTGTCCTTGCAACTGCACTGACATTTGCAGCCTTTTTCTCTGACCTTTCTGTAGTGCCGGGATTAATCCAGTCCTCCTATCCATCGAGCGGAGACCATAACAGGATGAGGAGCACCGCAGTCTTGCGTTTGAGATATTTTGATATAAATGGTCACCCTGAACTGTCCTTTTGCTATTTTTCTCACTTTCATTTTTAGTTCTGTTCTTTATCTTGATTTCTCTCCCTCTCTCCCTCTCTCTCTCTCTCTCTCTCTCTCTCTCTCTCTCTCTCTCTCTCTCTCTCTCTCTCTCTCTCTCTCTCTCTCTCTCTCTCAACTTCTCCACCCGCAGTTCACGTCAGTGTCCTGCAGAGGGCAATCCGTGACTGCGCTTGACCGTGAGCTCTTCACACCAGTTGCTGTGCTGCATTGGAGAGCTATGCATTTTGGATTGTTTTATAAACTATGCTATATCTGATGAGGAAATAACAAGCTGTGGCAGCTAGCGGACCTGAGTCCTTGCCCTGAGACTCCGGGGGCAGTTGAAGTCTATGTGTCTATCGCAAGAGTACAGGATAAGGGAGCTGGTGGATCAGGAAGTGAAAAAGCACAATAAATGATTTCTGGCTTGTACTAATGGGATTTATTATTAACTGCTTGTCAGCACAGATGCACATTGATCCTGTTTTTCACAGCTGCAGGGGGGCGGAGGGGGTGGCGGGGATGTTTTCGCTCAAAAACACATGCTTGCGCTCTGAAAGACTGGTATCTAACATGATCTGGAATGTGGCCTGAGTTACGGATGTGAAGCGCAGGTGGAGGAGCATTGATTTATACCAGCAGGTTTGCCAGGGTTTTATAGGATTGACTAAATGTCATTACTCTGCTGGTGGCAAGGTGATGAACTGTAATAAACTTTGATGTGGGTGGGTGGGTGTCAGGGTGCCAATCACTCGTAAACCTCTGAAGCATGACAGATTTTGAGATATTATTGAAAAAGTCTTCCCCAGCCAGCACTTTGTGTGAAATGTTTATTTATTCTGCTGGCACAAAGTTGTATTTACACCACCATTCAAAAGTATGGGATCAGTAAGACAAAAAATAAATAAAAAAAATACTACTTTTATTCAGACAGGACACATTCAGTTGATCAAAAATGACTGTAAAAAAACATTTATAATGTTGCAACACATTTTTGTTTAAAATAAATGCTGTTCTTTCGAACTTTCTATTCATTAAAGTATCCTGAAACACATCGTCACAATTTCCACAAAATATTATGATCCCCAATTAGCATATTTGAATGATTTCTGAAGGATCATTTGACACTGAAGACTGGAGTAATGACTGCTGAAAATTCAGCTTTGCCATCACAGGAATAAATTAAACTTTAAAATATATTAAAATAGAAAATGGTTATTTTAAATTGTATTAATATTTCACAATATTACTGTTTTTACTACATAAATAAATGCAGCCTTGGTGATGAGCATAAGAGACTTACTTCACAGAAATAAGAAAGACCCCAAACTTTTAAACTGGAATTTAAGTATGTTGGCTAAAGAGTTTTAGGTTTGAATGTGGAGCAGACAGACTCCTCCTCGGTCTAGTTGCTCCAAAGTCTACAAATACAGAGCTTGTCCTAATCCTCCACCCTTCCTCTCATCCCACACTTAGAGCTGATTAATTCATTCTTTCCTTTCTAATCTCACATCAGCTAATGTGTTCCAGTCTCCATCAGCAAAGGGGTGTGTTGTTGTGCGCATTGAAGGTCAAGTCCCTGTCTTTAATTAATTGCTTTTTGGTAATATTCTCAAGTCAGGGATACAGATAAGCCAGAATTTAATATTCAAGGAGTGTGTTTATTTTCTACTGTATTAGTTTGGTTATTTCTTTCACTACTTCATCTTCATGTTTTTGGCAGAACATTTGAATGGAATATTCAACTGGGGGCCTTTCCAGAAAGCTCTGTGGGGCTTGTCAATTATTTCATTGTTTTGGATGCACCGTCTTCATTAGGGAACCAGGATGTGTCTGCCGGACTAGGTGGGAGCTCAGACTGCACTGGCACTGGAGTGCGTGGCCATCGAGGGAAATCTACGGCAATACTCACCTAGATGAAGGGAAATTGGTGGAAATCTGCATTAGAAGATTAATGGCATCAGTGAAGAAGTCAAGCAGAGACATTTGAGAAATGAGTTTGCAAATTTTAAAGGACTTTTTAATTCTTTCACTCTGTTTCCTTAATTCTCACTACTTTAATTACCTAATTTATTTCTCTTTCTTTCTCTCCTGACAACACGCATACATTTTCTTCTCATTTATCTCTTCCTGCCTCTCTTTTATTTGTTATATTTAGTATTACTTTATTTGAGCTCCTTGTTCATGCAAAGGAGATATTTTTACCTTTGTGCACCAGTGACTTTTTTTAATTCACTAAATAGACAATTTACTATTCGAAAAACTCTTTTTGCCTGGACACTAACCAGCTTTACTTCTCTAAAATATTTTATGGACTTATACAGCACAATTTACTGTTCTGCTTGGCCCATTGTTGGATAAGTGTGTGATGCTTGTCTTACCCTGAATGAGATAATGTTAGTCCTCCTTTGAAAGGGCTGAATTCCTCCACTGCTCTTTGTGTTCAGGTGATTAAATTCCAGGGAATTTGTGTCCACCGAGAGAGGGACATCATTTTCGTCACTGGTGCATAGCAAGCAGACAAACCTTTCTGCGTGTTAATCTCAGAGCTCTGCTTTAGTGTACAAAGGCACAATCTGATTTGGCACAAATACAAAGAGGCACGGAGATCATTTTACCAGCACTTAAGGGAGAAGTATGAACGGCGTAACCGGATTTAACACAAAGACTGGTAATTTTCTGTAAGAGTTGTCAGATTTCATATTCAAGGTTGCTTGCATGTTTGGAAAAGATGTGAAGATGACTTCATTGCAGACTGGATTGGTTTTCAGTTTTTGAGATTGGTGTCAAAAACATGCCTAAAAGCTCCACAAAAAGCTTTTCTTAAAGTATAATAATATTATATCTGAGTGAATAATATCAGTATTAATATTTTCGCTAGTTTTGGTTATTTTCATTCATTTCAATTTGTTTATTAGTGTTGTTACAAGGGTCAAAGTTAATTTATTCACTGCAACACATTTTGCATTATTTTTGACAATAATAATAATAATGATCCAGCATCTCACTGGATTAAAAAATAAAATAAAATAAAGTAATAAATAAAATTAAATTAAATTAAATAAAAGTTTAAACATAACTGAAATCACCCTAGACAATGGGCTTTTTTTCAAGTCTTGATGAAAAATAAAGAAAACGTGACGCAACAGGCTTTTTTTTTTTTTTTCAAACATGTCAGTGTCAATACAGATTAAATAATCCAGGTGACGTTAATAAGTAGAATGAGACGTGTGCGTGTCATGCCATCTCTGATACCTCCTCTGCCTCCACATTCCTTCCGAAAAAGGTTTTAGCATCTGCGATGGCAGAAGAGTCCCCGTCAATGTCTTTAGTAAAAGCTGTCTCCCGCTTGGCCTGTCACAGCGGAGGTTACCGTGATCATCCCTGCCGTTCACTAGTGACGCTTCGCCCCGTAAACACTGCTCCCTGCTCTCCTGCTGGTGGCTGGGGGTGGTACGTGTGTTTTATGTGTGTGTGGAAGTGTTTATGGTTATTGGAGAGTTGGGAACAGGGTCGGTGAGCACAACGAATGAGAGGGGTGGCATTTTGCCAGACGGTACCACAGAGCTGATGAGATATTGGGACAGGGGGAAACTAGTATTAATATTTGTGGCTATTGATTGATGGTCTCCGTAATATAATTTCCTCATCCGGTTTCATCTTTGCAAATATTGGGGGTAAAAGGCAAGTAGAGACCACTATAAATCCGTTTTTTTTTTTTTTTCATATTTTTCTCCTTGGGTGTGGGCCTGGAGCTGTAAAGCTCTCTAGCTCAAAGGGCTTTATGGTTGGCATTGGGTAGCTCCTGCATTTCACTTTACCCTTGTCAGTCTTGGTGTACATGAGCACAGTCTGTACAGTAAAGCCATAAAACGCCCGTCCCTGTCAGGAGAAGGCTGTAGAGACATAATTCTCAAATTTAAATTTAAAGTCAACATGATTTTATTTTTTATTTTTTATACATGATCAGTGCACATTATTACAAAAGAAATGCCACATGATCCTTCAGAAATCATTCTAATTTGCTGATGGGGTGCCTAAGAAACTATTTTTATCAATATTTTAAATAGTTGTACTGCTCAATATATTTGTGGAAATCATCATTCTTTGTAGGGGTGTAAATCGGACAGTTCATCACGATACAATATGATATTGATTCTCTCAGCCAGCGATACGATATTTGCAGATACCTCAAAAAATGTTGCTTTACGATTCGATTCGATTCAGGGCTATATCGATTGATTTATCGATATTTAGATATTATGTGCCAAGTTTACACAACCAGTTACGTATTACCTCACAAATGCAAACAAAATATATAACATGAACGTTTAATTAAACTCTGATAATTGCACACCCTCTCCAAATTAGGACATTTACTACAGAGTTAATTTGCAAAAACCGATAACTCCGTTCTCGTTCATTTTCATAAATCACGGGTCTTTTTATTGTGCATTCCAAGTAATATCAATCAAACTGCAGCTGTTTTTTTAAGTTTTTTTTTTTTAAGTAATATTAACAACAACAACAACAAAAAAAAAAAAAAAAAAAAAAAATACAGGTAACTTACAAAATTAAAGTTCATTGAAAGTAAATATATATATTTTTTTTTTTTTACTTTTTTTGTAGCAAAAGCAGATAACTCCAACAGTCGTTTTTTTTGTGTGGCAAAAGCAGATAACTCCACATTTCATGTTTCAGAGTTAAACAAAACCAAGTAATGGCTATGATACATAATAAAACACTCAGTTAATCTTCGTAACCTTAATCTCCTCAGATAACATAGACGGCTGACAAACTTTGTTGTGATTACACGCTTACAAGCAGGGAGCTTTTCCCTCACCACTGTAACGTGCTGCTTTAGCAAGGTTCCGTGAAAAAGTTTCAGCTTTTATTTTCCTTTTACGCCCCGAAGAAGATATCACAGGCTCATCAAGTTCGTTGAAATTATCCATCCTCGATCACTTTTATGCCAAGTTCACACTGCACGATTTTCAAAATAGTCAGGTCATTGTTCTTTTCACACTGCACGACTATCTGGGGTATCATTCAGTTGCTGCTGTGTGCACACTGCACGATGGATCAACGACAGGGGGTTTCACACTACATGACTCTACAATAGGAAGAATCGCCAACAACTTCTGTCTGGTCCACAAACTACATTTCACAACTAAACACGCGAGAAGTGATAAGGAAATAACGCAAGATCACGCGTGCGTGAGACCAAATTGTTATTAAAAATGATTGCGATCCAAATTGTCTGTGTGTGCTGATTTGCAGCGAAAAGGAGAAAAAGAAAATCAGATTATGCAGGAGAAAATGGTTGGGGAGACGAGGGGAGCAAGGATTGTGTGTTTTGCAAAGAGAGTCGAGGGTAAATTAGTAATTTTGTTATGTGCTGCTGGTCAAGCAAATGTTTTTGCTTTGTTTCTGTTTGATATAATTGTAAAGAGATCTATTAAAATACTGATATTCTGGTCTATAACAACTCCTCGAACATCCCGCTGCCCTGTATCTTGCTCTTTCATTGGCTGTAGGCTCATTGCCGATGTAGTTTTCAGGTCTCACGGGAGTCGACAACGCTTCGGCGAATCTCTCAGATCGTGTCTTTGATCATTCACACTGCGTGATTGTCACTCGCATGAATGAGCACCGATTTGCCTGTGATTTCGGGCATTTGTCTGCAATCTCGCAAAACCTGTCGACGAGTGAAAATCGGGCCTAAAATCATTCAGTGTGAACTCGGCATAATGACGAGCTTTGACGAAACTCCTCTAAGCTAGCACGTCTTTTCGAAGTGACTAGCATCCTTGACCTAAATACTGCGCACTGATTCGCTAAAATGGACTTATCAGGTTGTGTTCACCAACAACAAGGGTGCTTGTCGGTTTCTTCTGTGAAACATGAACTTGCGATGCCTTGACAGTGGACAATACCGGCTTTTGTGACAAAACGTGTTTAGGGTTCAGTCAATCTAAGGCGTCTTATTTCAGCTGTGAAAAATAACGTAATAAAGACACACCGGCAGACAGTATGGTGAGTAAATGAAAGCGCACGATTTGGCGGAAATGTATAGATGGACGTAGGGCTGGGCGGTATGACGGTATATATCGTTACTGCGGTAGAAAATGTCAATCGTAACATATTTTTTTATTCCGTGTATACCGTGACATGTAAATAAGTGGCCGTGGTTAACTCACATGCAGCGTGCGTGAGACTGAGACATTGAGATTTGTCAAAGAAACATGGAGAAAGCTGATCAAGAGGATCCACAAAGGAATTACGTTTTCTAAAGGGTTGTTGTTAACGTGATATTTTCGGGAAAAAAGGCGCAGCAGTGCGGCACCCGTAGGCTACAGAGGAGTGCACGTTCGCAACGGGGAAAGCATGAAGCTTACTTGACAACAACTGTTCATATATAAATATCGTAACGAATAGAAATAACCTTAAATAATGCATCTTTCCGTCTCTTATGTATAGTTATTTTTTAAACACGAACATCGCATTCAGCATGACACAAGCGGTTGGTAATGAACAACCTGCTTGTTGAAGCGAATGTATAATCCTGTATCTGAGGCAAAATTACTAAATATGCAGCGCGAGTTATATATTTCTAACTCCAAACAATTGGCCACTGAACCAGCTGATAAAATCTTCCTTTGATTCGATACGTGATTACAACTTGACACTCAAATTAACCGATCGCATTTTACTGATGCAAAAGACGCGCGCGTGCACACACACTGAGAGGGAGACATGTCAGTGTCCACGGGCTATGGTAAAATAATGACGCAGTTACAAGGTGTGTTTAATTTACACTACTTAGTCAACACTAAAAGTAGCTGCTGTTCGGTTTTCAGACTGCTGCTCTCCTTCTAGTCACTTCTGAACTTGATGAACTTGACACTTCTGAACTTCTCTTGATTAAAGCTCCAGGTGACGGGTTGCCAGATATCACAAAAAGAGCAAAACAAGCCCCCTAAAAACGCAGTATAAGCAGCAGCAGACATAGCAAAAATTTACCGGGGAACACATTTAAACATAACTAGTATTACTAATATCCTACAAAATTAAAAGGAAGTAACTAATTTATTATGAATAGAATAGTTCAATATAAAAAAATCAGATATTAGGCCTATAAACTGATTGAAGAAGTAGAGCAATAACATCAGCAACACTTTATTTAAAGTGGGGGCAATTCATCTAAAAGTTGATGAGTGTGTTTTGTTTACTATATTTAGCTATCAAAATAGTTACCAAAGAAATAATTCACCAAATAAAAGAAAAAGAAAAATCAAACAAGGTGAAGTACTTTTCATTTCTAAAGTATTTGGGTTTATTTATTATACAAAGCCATTTTTGCAGATTTTTCGAGAATAACTACATATAACTATATCGTGAAATATATCGTTACCGTGAAATAAAATTAGTCATACCGTGAAACAGAATTTTGGTCATACCGCCCACCCCTAGATGGACGTTATGTGAGGATGTGGAGAGTGACAAAATAAAGGGACCGAATATCAATATTTTACCTGTGGCATCGATGCATCGTGTCTTTAGACGTTTGATCGATGCATCGATCCATATCGATGTATTGTTGCACTCCTAAATCTTTGATCTCTTTACTGTCACTTGTGATCAATTGAATGTGTTCTTGCCAAAGAAAAGTATTAATTTCTTCAAATAAAATCTAACTGACTAAAGATATATGTAATGAATACATAATCACTAAGGCAGTTGATAATGAATAATGAAATTATAATTTAGTGGGTCAGATGAAGGCATAGCTTTTTTGTCATCACTTCAGTACGGTTTAATGTTGAATGGGATGCAAGACCTGTAAAGTCCTGTCCTTTAGCTTCGGCGTGTTTTGTTTGTAAATGTAATGGCATAAAACATCTGTTTTCTTCTCTTCAAGATCGTTTCCATGTACAGACCTGTTGAAGATGAATTATTTATAGCCGTTACACTGTTTTTTGATGTGGTCATATAGTGCATCTGTATTACATGCTGTCATAAAGAAACTTACCTGCTGCTGAAACCCTGAAACATCTGCTCTCACTTCATTACAGCCAACTTCCTGTCATACATTTTGAGCATCCTACTTTCTGTCCTCCGCTCTTTCTCTCTGGTTGTATTTTGGGTGGCGAGTTTGAGCGAAAAAGGACAATTGAATGATAAACAGATCAGCAACAATAATGCCAGCCCTCATTTGCTTGTACAAAGGAACATGCTTGTGTATTCCCTCTTGTCCTCTGCCGTTTCTGTGTCTCTCCATTGTCTCCGGATCTGAATCAAGCTGTGCTGGATCTCTAGATGCTCTGAAAATCTCAGTGGACCTGCCTGCCAAAAGAGAGCATCCTCTAAATGAGCATCCTTCAAACATAACATCTCCCATTCCACTGCACAAAAAAATGCCAGGACACAGGAGGAGCAGTCAGGTCAGATTCTACTTTGAAGCTTCTGTTCCCAGAGCCGCCTGTTTGAAACAAAATCACAATTCTCACAGAGTGTTTTCCCCCCTGCAACTACTGGGCCCCCGGCCTCGGCTTAACCAATTCAAACATGCCAACGGGAGGAGACAAAACAGACAGATCGACGGTGTGCTGCGCCTCAGAGAATCACAGCTAACCAAGCATTGCTGTTTGACTCGTTAACAATTACATTTTTGTTGTTTCTTTTTGTCCCTCTTTTTGATGGTAGTGAAGGATATCATTTTAGCACAAATCTGGACCGATCTTTTATAGCCTCAAAAACCTAGAGAAATACACAGAAAAGAATGTGACTAGCAAAAACTGTAAGAACTCAGGGTTTGATGAAGTAAATTTGAAGAGAGGAGAGGGCCCTCGGGGTATCTTCAGCTCAACTTATGATAGAGAGGAACATGTAGTGTATATTTCAGATACTTCCCCCCTCCCCTTGGCACACTATCTATTGTTCCTATTTGTTGTTTTCTTTTTTACATTGTTATAGCACAAACACAATTGAAATTCCACACTGAATCTCAAAGAAGAGAAAACAAAGCCCAGTGGGATCAATGAATCCCTACTGTCAATAGTGTTGTCAAAGGTTTATGAATCTCTGGTAACATACAGCTTGAGTCAGTTTGTGTAGGGGGGCAATTAGAGCCGTCTAGGCAAAAACTGAAGTTGTCTCCGTTTTGTTTGTATTGGAGCCTCTGAAGTGTTGTGTTTTCCACCCACTACGTCTCCGCTGGCAGACTTTGCTTGTTCCTGGATATCCCTCATTAGCATGTTTTCAGGCACCAAATCAGCTATAGTGAGCCTTCAGGCTTTGAAATTTCTCCTAATTTTCTATCTGAATAATAATTATTATTTTTTTTTAAATCAGTGCATGATAGATTGACAGAAAAACAGATGAAATGCTTTGTTTTTCCTATTGATTTTGATTTGAAAATGTCATGATTTTTTATTTATTTACAAACACCACAGATTTGGTTGGTTGTGAATAGTTGTCACGCTACCAGCATTTCCCTCTAGCATTTCCCTTTCACTCAACATGTATGTCTCTCATTGGCCATATATGTCTATATATATGTCTCTCATTGCCCATTGGCCATCAACGTTTCAAAACATGTTGTTTTTGATGATTGATCTTCATCAAGCGCTTATATACACTTGGGAGCTTTTGAAAGTGGCGTATATCAGCGGATCCGTCTATCAGCGGATATATTAGGGATCCGCTGATAGACACCTGCTTTTAAACTATGATTTTAAAAATGTTTTTGAAGCGTTGATCATTGTAGCCAATCACAGACATATACAGTATGTTGAGCGCGTCAACACAATGGCCAATCAGAGGTATTTAAGAATCCGTTCAACAGCGCTCAAAATGTTAGAGGAAAATGCTGGTATCGTCACATTTTTAACACTTGGTACCGAAGTTGATACTTTTTGACATCTCTAGTTGTAAATGTAAATTATTTTGTTTGTTATAAAAATAATACCTGACATTTTTTTTAAGCCAGCTCTATTGCAAATAAAAGTATATACGATATAATTCGCTAGGGATATACTGTGTACTCTATATTAACCTTATTTATAAAGTTATATTTTATACTGTATATGGTTTACCTTTGCCATCCTCAATCACTTAATCTTTAAAATCTTAAAATCAGTATAGATATTTCATACTATACATTATAATATTGTAATGCTTAATTTCACTATAGCTATTAAAAAGATTGATTTTTATTTTATTTTATTTTTTATTTATTTTCACTAAATAGTGTTTTATTACAAGCCACTTTATTACATGCCATTTCTTGGTTATTGGTTGTAACGTAAATAATTATCGGCTTTTCATGTTATCGGTCAGAGTTTTAATATTGATGCAACCCCTAGATTGTCAGAGAAAAGGCAGAAGTGATGTGCAGCTTTGCCGCTTTCAGTGTAGACATTGTGGTAGAGAGAAACAAATGCTAAGAAAGTCATCTTGCACATAGTGCTCCAGTGCAGATAACTTTTGCCCTCTCACTCAAGCTAATTCCTCTGTGGCGGTTCAGAATCAGCAGAGGGTGGGATAAATGGGGACAGACCATTACCTAGCGTACCTGTGGGCCTGGACTGCCGCCACTGAGGTTAACTGGTTTTAGTTGCTCAACTCCAGTTGGCATGGCTACCGTCTCCAGGGGTAGTGGCTTTCATCCTGCTCTCGGTCCCCATGAGCCACAATTGCTTTGTGTTAAAAGACAAGCCCGCTCTTGATCCTGCCCGACTTGGGATAGAGTTGAAAACAAAAAGCCAGTAAACGATGTACCAGTGGGAGAGGGTTTGTGGCCCTCAGATTTGGCATGGTTTTTGTGTGTATCAGATATTTTGCACGATACATAGCACAGCAAGCTACTCGCTGGCAAGGATCTTTCCCTCTATCCTTGATGAATGATTCTATCTGAAGGCATTAGGTGATCTATTTTTCATGCGAGTCCTTTAGTCGCACCATGTAGCTTGGGGTGGCGTGGGGTCCTGTGGGGTCCCGTGTGCTAGTGCATTTCCCTACATCTGATGTCCGCACGGACGATGAGACGATGAGTATCTCGGGGTGCAAAGGGAGATGGTCTTGAGGTGAGGAAAGACGTGCTGGCTGTTGAAAGGTCACACCTGTCATTTCTTAGAAGCTGAGTGGAAAATCACCTGCAGGCCACCACATGAAAGACTATGACACTCTTGTCTCATCGATGTAAAAAGAGCCTAAACCTACGCACACATACCTAAACACACAAATTCTCTCCCCATGGAGCTGTACTACTGAAGAAAGATGTGATATTTGCCCTCCCACTCAGCAACAAAACTTTATTTGCTATCTTTTAGTAGATAAATGTGTGCAAAATGTTAAAAACACAATTTTCCATCCAGCCCTGACATACTTTTACTTAGCCAACTAAAGTGGACGTTCTATTTAAAGCACTGGTAAATTAACAGCAATTTGCAGATTTGATGTGGAGGACGGCTTGTTCGCATCCCTCGTCTCATTCGTTAACAAATCGCCCAGCGCCTTAACAAAGAGTAATTGCCTCACCTGCTTTCACTTATCCAGGCGGCTCAGCCTCTCTGAAAGAGCACCTCCATCTTATTTCGGCGTGTCCTACTTGAGGAACCGAGCTGAGCCAAGAGCGACGCGAGAGCCCCCGCTGGAACTCCCCAACCCTGCTGCAAATCCACGGGAGGTCCCAAGGCCGCCCCGCGCCGGCTGCAGCACAAGCAAATTGCCACAGCTGAGACAAGTCTCCATTCAACAGGCTAATTAATCTTGCTTTGTAAGAGTAGTCATGCCAGAACCTCCCCAGGCAAGGCTGCTGATGCAGGCCTTCTGAAGTTTGGAGGCTTCGTTTATGGGCAGTTAAAGATCTCAGCGTTTGCTATTAGGTGGGAGCGGGAATATTGGCTATGATGAATAGGTGTTTCTACTGCTATTGAATAGACAGAGAAATGAGGTGGAAGCGATTTTAATGTTTCGGTTGTGAGAAACCGCTTGTGTTTTCCCAGATCTCTGGCTGGATGAAGCCAATAACGCTGATTAGGACACTGGGCCTTCGGAGAGTCACAGAAAGCCACCTCTTAGCTTGCTGTTGATTGCTGCCTGTGCAGCTCACATTGTCAAATTGTCCGCTGAGGAGCCTCGGAGGTGATGATGAATATCTGCTCTTTAATAGCTGTTGCGTTTCTTCTAACTTGACACCTATTTAACATTTTAAATTGATTCCTCCCTGTGGAAAACAGCAGTGAGACCAAACAAACATGACCCTCTTTGGATATGCGAGATAAATAGTATCATCTCCCCAACATAATTAAGGTAGGCTTTAAAGATTTTGTGTGCCACTGGTTTGTGTGTGCGGTAATATAAGTTGTTTGCACAAAGGCTGTAAACATAGTTTGAATTTTTGTATGAGAGAAAAATAGCAAAGCATTGTGGATTCAGGTGCAGGTTCATGTAGCTTTAGTACATCTTTACATTGTCAAACTTTAATTATATATAAACATTTACATGCATACATACTATTTTGAATTGGGAAAAAAATATATATAAATAAAATATATACTTTATATTTTCATTTTATTTTATTTTAAATTACTTATCAATGAAAATTGATATATACATTACTATTTAAAAGTTTGGGGTCTGTAAGATTCTTTTGTTTTTAAAAGGGTCTCTAATACTCACCAAAAATTTGATAAAAGAAAAAAAATAGTGTGTGTGTATATATATATATATATATATAGGGTCGTTTATATAACGTTCTGTTCATGAGATCCTTCTGTAACATTTTTGTTTTGATTACAAAAAATACCAATGCTTTGAGCTTTTGACTTAACCTTGTAACGAGTGGATCCTCAAACTGTCTGCAATACCTCATATGTAGCTCCACCCGCCTCAATCATGAATAAAGTCCTAAATGCATTTAACTGTATCTGCTTGTTTGCAGTGCAAGGGTAAATAAAATAAAAAACTGGTTCTTTGAATAAGTTCAGCATTTTCTTTATTCAAAAAACAATGTTTGTAAAGGCTGATGTTTTATGATGTATTTTAGGAGTGAAGAAGCGTACTTAGTCTGGTATTTACCGTCTAGTCATAGCCAATACAGCCTGTGCGTAACACTTCGTCTTTTATAACACAATATTTTTGCCAAATATATTAAACGACAGTAAAAACTGACCGGCCACATAGCTACAATAACCTTTATAACCTGTAAGTTGATAAGATCTTAATGCGATTCACTTACTGCCTCAGATACGGCCGTTAATGGCGGGCAAGACACAAATCTCCGACATTCGCTGATGAAAAACCTTGTAACTCCAATTAAGCTTGATTTTGGAAAAAAAAAAAAAAAATGGTGACACACACTAGTGTCTGACCATACATAGAGCCACAATACTAACTTTGACAATAAGTCCAACTTATTAAAGGAGAACTCCGGTCAATTTTAACATTGAGCTAATTTTTTTGTCAATTTGGAGTGCTGTCAATACAGAGAACAACGACAAAAATCGGTGTTGCCTACACCGTGTTATCCTCTTTTTAAAATTTGCACCCTGTTGACTTCAATGGGGCAATATTTAAACCTGCTTTTAGCCTCTTTACATCCTTGATGTGTCATTACAAGTGCACAGGTCATGTGAGTGATTCCTTCAGAGTGAACACGAGTGAACCTGACTGCAGTAGATGTGAAAAATATGTATAAAAATGATGTTACACTCGTGTTCACTCTGAAGGAATCACTCACATGACCTGTGCACTTGTAATGACACATCAAGGATGTAAAGAGGCTAAAAGCAGGTTTAAATATTGCCCCATTGAAGTCAACAGGGTGCAAATTTTAAAAAGAGGATAACACTGTGTAGGCAACACCGATTTTTGTCGTTGTTCTCTGTATTGACAGCACTCCAAATTGACAAAAAAATTAGCTCAATGTTAAAATTGACCGGAGTTCTCCTTTAACTTTTTGTTCAGAACGTTTAAACTTGATTTTGTTTTTGTTCATGTTCTTGTTTAAATTTAGTTTGTTTCCAGTTTTTGTTTTCATTCCTTGAACCGGTTCGGAGCCAGTTATATATAAATACATTTTTATTTTTATATGTCTTGAGCCATAATGTGCCACTGCTGTGTGATGTGGGTCTTTCAGTTGGAGACTGAAGCATCACCTGCTCAGCTGTGGTTTCATTAATCACTGCAGTTGTATTCCCTGAGCAGTTCAACAGCCAAAAGTCAGGTCAGTGTCTGGGTCTGCATGACACACACATCTCATCTCAGCAGGAATATCACCTCAGCAGTTAGCAACTAACTCAAGGGGTCCTGTTTAGCCCTCACTAAAAGTTCCCCAAGTTCACTATCACTACTGCCCTTTTCTCTTCTGTTCTTTGTTATTCATGGTTTCTTTCTGTTTCTTCACTGTCTCCCTTTATCTCTTTCTGTCTTTCCTCCATCTCTGCACCAGTTCTCTCAGGCACTCTGGCCCCTCTGCTGTCAATTTTTCAGTGATGGACTCTAAACTAAGTTAAAGTTCTAGGTGGAGTTCATCTTCTTCCATCATACTTCCCATCTGAAGCATCAACTCATTTGCGGTAACCAAAACATGAGGACTTGGATCAGCCAGTCCATTTATTAAGTGTAGATTACACTTGTTTTATCCTCAGGAGGAGAAAAAGAATAAAGGGTGAGGGAGAGATGGAGAAAATTACATCAGACAGCAAGACACATTTATTTCTAAACTCTCATCTTTCTGCCCAGTAAGGCTGTTTGGGTGGTGCTACCCCTCCACTGTCTACAAAAGAGCCAGTTCATTAGACCCATATGCTACAATCAATTCAGCGGAGACTCCGGCTGAGCCCAAATGAGATCCGCTGTGATTTACCTTTTAAATGGGCCTCTTGCTTGTGTGAATATACTAAAAAAATGCAGCTCTGCTTGATTGGGCTCTGGTGTCCTTCAAGGTGCTACCGAAGTTACCTGAGTCAACTTGCTTATATTCTCTTTCACGCTTATTGAAAAGGGAAGTCCACACAAACCTTTTAAGACTATGAGCTCGATTGACTGCCCTTTGCAATTGATTGACCAAAGGATGAAATAAACACTCCGCTCCGCAGTGCAGCAGATCACCTTGAAAGCCCCTTCTTCTCTACCTTACATTCAGGCAGCCACATTTATATGGATGATAAATTCAGCAGTAATAGAAACGTTTATTCCAGCCTTTTGTGGTCTAATGCAGACTTTCAGCCTAGTTTGGGCGGTTTTCTCCGGTGTCTTTGTGTCTGTGCTGTTATGTTTGTATACTCTTAGCTTACAATGAATTTCAACATCTACATTTAATTTTTGTTTTTTTTGTTTTGGTCGTAGCTTTTGTCTCTTAAATTTAGTCAGTGTGTTGCGATTTAAAAAAAAAAAAAGTATTTTTTTTATATTCAGTTTAGACAATTTCTTTTAAAATTACATCTGATTTTAGTAGACGAAAACTGCATTTTAGTTGATTTGCAAAATGAATATGCTGGTCCGAATACCATTTTTTGAGCTTTGAAGCTTCGGTAGTAATGAACATCGAATATTCGAAGCTTCGGAGAGAGGGTGCTGAACATATTCTTCTCTCTAATAAAGGCAGTATTCTCTATGTGTCTGTCTGTCCGTTTGCATTTTGATTATTTCGAGAACCGTTCATCCAATCGACTTCACAAGGGAGTGCAGTGTGCATTTGGTGCAATATAGATGGGCAGGGCTTATATGCTCCGAGAACTGACACTGCACTAGTGATATAAAACACACACACACACACACAGGTCTGTTAACTTAAGCAATACTTTTAAGGTAGTCTAATATTTTTCTGACTAACAAATTACTGACACAGTAAAGGGTAGATTTAAATAAAGAAAAACGAAATTTAAATAAAGGAAAATGAAATTTATATAAAGGAAAAACAAAATTTAAATAAAGAAAAACGAAATTTAAATAAAGAAAAACGAAATTAAGTTAAATTAAAAACGAGATTATTTTAGATTGATAATAACGGGTAAAAAGGCTAATACATTTTGTTTCTATTATTCTATTTTCCACAATGTCAAAGCAGCAGCTTAACCCAAAACACAAGCTCAGGCATGCACTTCTGTCCATACAAACTCCGCTGTTCTGCGCTCTAGCCAGAGAATACTCCCGTTGCTGGAACACTTAGGCGTCGGTTCTATTTCTAGCATGCACGCGTTTTCCGCGTGGCTCGAGCCGCTCCTGAGACGCGTGTCTCTCGCAGGCAGTGTGCAAACTCCAACCTGTTAACATGGGAGCCGAAATAAAAACGGACACGCCACGCAGCAGAGACGCTCACGCCACGCAGCCAGTGTGTCGCCGGCCTTATTCAAGCGCGAATGAGAACAGTTTCGCGGGGGATCCCAGGTGTGCAAAAAAAAACAAAAACAACAACGAATATTCGAATGTCACATTTTTTAATCGAATACCAACCCACAGAACGAATATTCTAATATTCGGGTCCAGCCCTAAAAATGAAACCAAATATTCACACTTTTTATAAATTGATTTTAAAATGTGAGAACTTGGGAAATCTTTGCCCTTTAGGTATGCATCATCCACGTTTAGACATGATTTAGTGCATTATGGAAAGAGCGTATTTACAATGTGACTTACAAATTCTGTCTAGCATGTAACTTAAAGTCCACTTGTGCAATCACATAGTTTTGTGCGGATACAAGTTTATATATGATACAGATCATATTTTTATGTTGTGTGTACATATATATTTGGGCTCAAGCAGCTTAAGTGTGCCATTTCAACATGATTGTTTTATTTGAAACAATCATATATATTGTTAATGTATTTTTTTTTTCTTGTGATTTTTTTTGCCAAAGGTTTAATTAAAATTAAAATCATTTGAAGGGATATCTAACTCAAAAATAAAAATTCCCGCAGCATTTATTCACCCCATGTTGTTTTAAACTTATGACTTTCCTCAGAACAAAGGTCTGCAAATTTTGAAAAATGTAAGGTTTTTTTTTTTTTTTTTTTTGTCTGCACAAAGAAAGTTGGTGGAGTGTACTGTGGAACTGTACTTTTATTTTACTTATAAGGAAATGTTGGCTTCCAAAGAGGCATATAGTTAAATGCTTAAAAGTACTTCAGAGATACTAGATACTGCAATTCTGTGAATTGCTTTTGTAAACAATTAAAATTACTGCGGTTCTCTCATAGCGTAGAACTGGCCCCCAACTGCCCCCACCTGCCCCAGCACAGCCCTGGCCCATTGTTGAGGTTGACCACTTTACCTTACATCATAAAAATAATTTTTTCTTCTTTGACATTTGATTAAATAGTAATTAGGGGTGTTATACGTTACATGTATTCGTCCTGCTAATTTTCGGTACGTGTCTTACACCGTGTCCTAACTTCATGCGATGCGCGATAAAAGTTATCTTTTCCACGTTAATCAGAGTTTTTGTCCTAACCAGCCGCGACGGCGACATGCGACGATTCTATTTTAGAAACGGTTTCTATTTTTCTGCGACGTCGCGGCTGGAACAACAAACACAAAGTGTGGCAATGATAATCTCAGGTCCTGTTTATGTGCTTTATTTAATGTTAAAAGCATGCAATGTGACTTTGAATATCATTTAGTGCTCCCAGCTTTGTAGCTGTAAAAGCAACAATGGATTTCAAATTAATTAGCCCTACGCCCCGCGATCTTGGAACATATTGTTAGACATAAGGAAACATGATCAGATGTTATTGTTATAACGTTCACTTGCACTTGACAAATTTGATCATCGGCCGGAGGAGGGATCTACTGTAAGTGCTCTCAACCCGATCGCGACCGAAACAACGAGCTCCCAGTCAAGTGCCGGCAGCGTCCCTATATTGTGCACACCTCAACTGGACAACCAATGACGATCATACACACCATCGCTGGACAACCTATCAAAAATCAGACAGAACAAGAAGGAACAGGGAGAAAGAGAACACAGAGCAATACAGTAGAACAAATACAAGACACGCAGGTCGTAACACGGTGAGACAGTGACTTGTAGAGTCTCTCTTATCCTCAAAGTGACAGGTCTCCCTCCTGTTAGGTATTAATTAGTTCTTAATTGAAAAGGTTGATTAAAATGGAAGAAAGCTTGTTTATGAGCTTAAAGCATTCACAGCACTGCTGAGCCACTGAGAGCTGGACACGATTACTGAAGACGGAAGTTTTACTCCCTGTCTCAGATTCACTCAACCGCAGCTAACTGCCATAAATGCTTGTTTTTCACTGCAAAAATAGAACATTTAGAAATGTAATAAAAAAAAAAAATTCAACTCTTTGCGTGAGATAAAGCAATCCTTTCCTTTTAAGCTATTGTCTTAAAACCTCTGTACAGTTTGACAATATTTATTTCCCTTCCAACGTAATGTGTTTAAAGCAAATACTTTTTTTTTTACATTTACATTTAAATTTTTGGAGAGCTGTCTTTGATGCTCAAATATTTTATTAATGTATTCATTTGCCATGCTTATTGAGGCAGCCCTCATCTCCGGAATTTTATTTTATTTATCAGTAAACAGCCTCAAGTTGTTTGGAACAGGTTGGTTTTGTCCTCTCATCTTTCCATGAATTTCAGAGTTGCACTGAGAGGTGTTTAGATATCTCTGGCTCCACTTATGTTTTATTGATATTTTCATATTTTTTTGTATAAAAAAAGAGAAAGTTTTTTCTCTATTCAGAATCCATTTTGCATTGGATTAAATGTTTTTAACTTTATTTCCTCCTCCTCGTCCTCTGCCTCATCTTAAGAGAGAGGTTGGGAATGGCCTAATTTCATCTACAAACACCAGCATGACTTTGTTCACACATGACTTCCAAAAGTTCCTTAACCTACAGTGAAGGGCATCTCCTTCAATAATCTGCTGCCTAAACTGATAATAAAGCACTCAAGGCCCACTCTTCTTTCTACTTGTTGCATGCTAGCCTATTTTTGACATGTCTCCAAATGGAAATTATCAACAAGATGCATTGCAGATGTCTCATACAATCAGATCTTTAAAGGCCGTGACACACCAAGCCGACATCAAAGAACTAACGGCAACAAAGCCAATTGTGTTGTTGTGTGTCTGGGCCAAAAAGCTGTGCTTGAACACAACACAAAGACCACAGCTTGCTGTCAACTAGCACATGCTTTCTGTACCTGCATGTAAGCAAATAACTGTCTATAGGCTATCAGCAAGTATCAACAGTCTATATTCGTCATTCAAAAGGTGAAACCAAAACTAGGACTGCAGATATACAAGCCGTAAACAAAGCAACACTTGCCTACCATTTTAAATATCAAAGTTCACTTTCTTTATTCCAGGCGGCTCATGGTGTTATGTAAATATTTGCATATTGGAACGCTCATGTAAGATAACGTAAATTCTCGTGTACTCGTAATCTAAACTGAATAGCCAATCTCTCACCGATGGCCCAACGGCGATTCAACCTGCTGAATCCGGCAAAGTCTCGCCTACGTGTGAAACACACCACAAAATCTAGACCGTCAGATGCTCACTGATGGCCCGACGATGGCTGCTGACTGATTGATACATTTTTATTTATTCATTTATTTAGTTAGTTCGTTTTACATTCCTATGTTACTGAAATGAACTTCCTGAGTAATTGTTGTGATTCTCAGAAGAAAACTAACTGGTTATTGTGTATATAAAGTTAGTTTGAAGCCCTGGGAAATATAGACTATTGCGTGCTACTCTGAGCAAACAGATGAAAAAATGCCTTTGTATGTGCAGTTATATGGCATGTATCTGAGAGGTTAATGTGTTTTGTGTGTGTGTGCAATTGTGGTCCTGTCTGTCAGGATCAAACTAGACGACAATTGTGTGTTGTTAAAGTCCTGCTAAAGTGAGCAACCACAAGCTGTCAAGGGCCTTTTCCTCTTGTATGTAAAATAAAAGTGTGTTGTGCTGATGTGCACTTGAAGGTTTTGCTCTTGACAGCAGTGGAGTCTTCAGCAGTGGACATTGTATTTGGACATTTCAGCTTTTATCTATAAATATAAAAAAAACAAGCCAACAATGTCCTTTTGGCCTCAGCTCTTTTGCTTTGAAAAGCATTCGTTTGCCCACTAGGTCAATAGAAAGGAGAAAAAAAAGCTTTTACACAAATCGTGAGTATGTTAAATCAGTTTATTGAGGACCTACAGTACCAGAGGTTAATGCATGCTCTGACCTCTGAAACATTATAATCTTTTGCCAATTATTTCCCTGTATTTAATTGCCTTCTACTATTTGAAAAAGTCCACGGTCATTCCATAGAATCTCATAGAGAACAATTTGACTAAATTACAAGTTCATGAAGTACCAGTCAATAATAAATCTTTGCTTTTTTCCGACCAGACCTTTGCTGACCCTTGTGCAGTGTGGCGATGACCGTCCCTGTTTGACCTACCGGTGTTCGGTGTTCTTCCCCTCTCAGTCCCTGAGGCCTTTGCGAATATGGGGCTATTAAACTTAATGTATAGGGTATTACACTCAGTGTTTGCGATGGAATGACAGAAGAATAGCTTTTAATGCTGTAATCCCATCATGCTGTGCCACCTGCTGTTGTACGAAGCCTTTTAGGGATCCTTCTTTAATCAACACAAAGCCATCACTTTGTTTGCCATCCTCAGATGACTTGGCTTCATGCCAGAGACCACCATGAACAGAGAACTGTGATTCAGATAGTTTTATAAGTAATATGCTTTTGCATTGTTTTTTATCTAGGTCTCACTCACCTGCCCATGTTCTACGGGACTGCTGTTATGCTTTCAACGAAGTGAACATCAGCACTTTAATGTGCAGGTGGAGAATGTGAAGTGATTTGCTTTTGGATAGGTTCCATTTTATAGTGACACAGCACACTGGTAGTGTTGAGTCAGCTAAGTGGTTGTGACCGGGTGAAACGACACATTAACTGGAGCTGAGAAGCAGATGCATTTAAAGGAATGTTACAGGTTCAATAGAAATCCTGTTTTTTTTGTAGTTTATATAACCAAATCACATTCACTGTAATGCACTTACAATGGAAGTCTGTGGTATTCCAGAGGATTTAAAAACAGAACTGTATAGCTCATATCTTTTAATTTATATATAATGTCTTGTTATTGTGTATTTGATCCTTTATTCCAGAGCAATGCCTCGTTTCATAGACTTCCAATATAAGTATATTACAATGACTGTTATGAACTTTTTAAATCAAAAACATGCAGCATGACCAACGTAGTCTGATTCATGGTCAGAAGACTTTTATGAACCAAATGGAAACGGCTCTTTTTAGCGAATCAGAAGTATACAGTGAGATCAGCATAGTCCGATTCATGACTATGAACTATTGAACTATTATGAACTATTTCTTTTTCATTATTCAAAAACATACAGCATGACCAGCGTACTCCTATTCATGATTAAATGGCCTGTTCTTTTTGGTGAAACAAACTTGCATCACAACCAGCATAGTCCAATTCATAAACAAATGACTATTATAAACTCTTTCTTTTAGTACATAGTTACTAGTACAGAGAGGTTGTTCATATATCTCGTATTTATTGTAGTTAAAATACATATTTGTTTTATAAAAATGTCACACATTTGTCTTTGGGGTAAGTCAAAAACATTTGCTGCACAAATGAAGGATGTTGCAGATGCTACTATAGTGGTTAATTTGTTTTGAAGACAAAACATTCCCATAAAATATCTCAACATCTGCCCACGTTTCCTGAGGTGTTAAATGACTAGTTAGCTATTCTGTTAAGAGGGTGGCTCTTCTATTTTGACAACGTAGACCGTGTTACTTGTGGGACGCCACTCCTATGTGTTTTTAAGAAGAGAGAAAGTGAAACGCTGCATGTCTTTATGGGAAATAACCCAGTGAGTGCAGCTCCCTGGACACTTCAAAAGACGTATGTATCACTGAGAAGCAGAGGATGTCCTCAGGATCTTTCTGTGGGTGCTGTTGTCCATGCATCTCAACTGATGCTTTCAGCTGACCTTTCAGCTGACCTTTCAGACGAGCGAGTTTTTTGTTAACTTGTGTTTTCCCTGTGAGCTTCTGTTTTGTGGCTTTGGTTGTTTTCCTATAGATATGTTGCTGGTTCCCCCTCTATAAGGCTGTCAATCAAGCTCTAATGAGTAGTAAATTATGGAATAAAACATTTGCAACCACTTGGCTTTGATATGGCTTCATGTGCACTAATTGCAACAATTATATCTGTATTATTTTTCAAAAAGATCAGTGGGGCACTCCAGTAATTTTCATTAATCATGTACAAAGAAGAGGTAATTAAAAACCCCATTATCACCAATCATTTTGGGTGTTTATGGTGGGATCCGAATATTAATATAATTTAATTCACACAAGACATTGAATGCACAAAAGATTATTTCAAGGTCCCGCTGTTTCATAGCATGCATATCTGCTCTCTCCATGGAATTTTGCTGTAGTCGTTTTTTGCTGTTTCACATCCTGTTATGTGTGTGCGCCTGGTGGTCATGTTCATTGGTGCACGCTGGCGATAACCGCTTCTTTTGCTTTGATGGTTCCTTACTGCTGTCACTGAGATATTCGACAAGGTCACGCAAAGTGTGGAAGAGATAGAGTCATGGGGGTATCGGCAGCATGTTATCGGTTTACTCCTTATTAAAGTGACACTCACTTGCGAACCGTAATTTAACAGAATTATTCCGGTGCGGTGACCTCACATGGAGATAAATTACATCCACAATGTGCGACGCATGCTATCACTCTCCTCCATCAGCTCGTAATCATGCTCTTTCCACACATATCTGACTGCAAACAGACGTGCATCTGCCGATCTAGATTCAGATCTGGACCTAGATTACTCTGGAGCATCCGGTGAGTTCAGGGCTAGATAATGACATAATTCAGGAAGCCATTGCAGAGAAGGGCTGTTTCCATAGAAATAGGAAAGAGCGGTAGATTAACAGTTTGCGTGAAATACTGTTGAGCAAAAGCCTATATGATTATTCCATTCCATTCCATTATATAATAATTCAAATGTTAGTAAAAAAAAAATACTATTATTAATAATTTAGAAATTATTAGAAATCTGTTCATAAGTATTAATTATATAAATTAATACTTTATTAACTGAAAAGTAATTTAATAAATTACATTTTAAAATGTTTTTTACAGCATTTTTGATCAAATAAATGCTGACTGTGTACATTTTAAATTAAATTAAATTAAATTAAATTAAATTAAATTAAATTAAATTAAACTCTAAAAGGGATGGACCGAATGGACCAATCCATTTTTGGACCAGTTTTTTCGGTGTGTTCCGCACCGTTGGCTCTAGTCGGACGCCATCTGCTTTTTTAGGCCGATTCAGCATATAGAATCGCTGTCGGTGAGGCTGTTCTGTTTAGCAAACGATTCAGTGCACGAGAATACGAGCAGAAGTGATGAATGCAAGCAAAGAAGTCATGACGGCACAGACAGTAGGCTGTTCTTATTTTACGTAATCTTACCTAGGCATTCCACTGTGCAAATATTTTCATCATAACATGAGAATAAAGAACATCAGCATGATTGATTATTCAAAACGGTAAACAAGCGCCTCTTTGTTTATGGTTTGTATACCTGCAGTCTAGGTTTTGCTTTACCTTTTTGAATGATGAATATTATAGACGAATATATCTGCTTAGACAGTTATCTCCTTTACGCGCGGGCGCAGAACGAGTGTGCTAGTTGACAGTCGTTTAGTCCTTTCGGTGTGTTCAAGAACATATTTTTTCCTTTGACTTTTTTCCGTTGCGAGTTCTTTGGCGTCGGTTTGGTGTGTCCCTACCTTCATTGTCAACAGTTGTTTGTGACAACATGTGTGGCACCCAGTGGCTGGTCCCCATGCCGCCTGTCAGTTTGCTGCTGTCTCATTATTAATGTAGGATGCGGAGGTGCAGAGAAATGCAGCGGGCCCATCTCCTCCCCTTGCGATAGTTGCACTCTCTCACATCAGATCGAGCCATGGCCCATTACAGTCAGGGAAAACAAAAAAAACAAAAACACAGACACATATATAGCCAGTCTGTGTCCCTGTACCAAAGTGAAATTGACAGACTCACTGGAGTAATTGTTCCCTGCACTATTGTTTCTGGCAGGAAATGCTGTTATTGACAAATAAGGATTCAATAAGACTCGGAGATGAACACTTTGAGCTTGGTCAAAGGACTGTATTGGTATTTTCACTGAGCCCTTTTCATTGAGATTCTCTGTCCACTCTTTCCAAGTCTATATCTTTTTCTTCTCTTTATCTCTTCAGCACTCAATCCATCTGCTGGTTGGTCTCTCCTCCTTATCTCTTTCTCTCTCTCTTTTTTTTGGTCTCTCCCCTTTCTATGTCCTTTCTTCTTCCCCACTGTGTGCTTTTCCTCAAGAGTTTCTTTAGACCCGCACATAGACCATTCCCCCATGTTCTTTCTAGCCAACAGCTGAAACCCAATTACAGTGAACCAGTAGATGTGGCTGTCTGCATGATTAGTGTGGTCTGGTGTAATGTTGATATCATCCCAACGGATTGAGCTGGCCAGGGTCATTAAGCAGCATATTATGTCCTGTCTTTGGTTTCCAGTGGTAAAGGTCAATGGATAGTGAAACCAGAAACTCTTTCTTGAGTGGGTTAGATTGAAGGTTCTGCCTGTTTTTGGGAAGGAAAGAAATCCAGAAAGCACTTTCGCCCCTGCTTTTCATTATTTATTGTTTGTAGCAAACTTGATCTGTTCACAATACTCAGAATGCTTGAGATTCAGCTTGTTTCAGCATATTCACATTAAATATTAGAGTTGTGTTTGTCCAAGTAAACTTGCTGCTATGATGCTGTAGGGTGTTGTGGATGCCGATAGCTGTTGCCAATGCCATGTGCTTCCTAAGGTGTTCTGGGTGGTGTTTAGGCCACTGCTATGATGTGTCAAGTTTTTTTTATCATATGCATGATATAATGGTACTATTTTAGGTTATTTTAGGCCAATATTACAGATTGGTTAGATATTTAATTGTGCATATGTAACTGGTTGTTGTCTGCGTTGAGTGTTTTCTTTTGATTGAAAATGGGGAAAATGGGGAAAAAAGTAAAAATGACAAAAATAATCACATGGGTAAGTGAAATAACATTATACACATGAATTGGAGTGAAAATATAGAAATAAAAGCAATTATTACAATAAACATAAATAAGATTATCAGGAAGTCAAAAGAAACCTACCTCTCCCATGAGATCACAATGCAAAATGGAAGAGGAGCAGACAGAACAGGAAGTTATGTTGGCTCGTGACATCACAACAATTAAAGGGGAAAGCACTCATTTTGATCAGGCAGCCACATCAGATATATGAATGAACGATTTTGTGTGAATTCTACTTATACAATATTATATACAATATACATGTATTATATTATATTTATTTTATTATATTAATTATAAAATGTATAATATTTTTTAATATATAAAAGGTCTATTAAACTTCTCAGTTCAAGCCTGTTACATTTACCTTTGCCATCATCTCATGCTCACGTGAAGGAAATCCTTAAAAAAACAACAACAAACAAACAGTTAAATATACTCTTTGGCAATTCACAAAATAAATATACATTTATTTAAATTCACTTGTATTTAGATTGATTTATTTTAGTTTTTTAGTCGTTTTTTCAGTTATTAACACAAAATAGTATAGAATACAAATGTTGGTCATTTATTTGTTATCAGTCATAAGATGTAAAACAAACAAACCTGCCAGAATAAAAAAATAAAAATAAATGTTGCATCCCGGAATGAGTAATATACCAAAGTATATTACTATTTGTTATGGATTTGCACAAATCATTCTACATGCTTTGCAGAATAGAAAGTTACAGATATCTTTTACTTTTCCAACTTTACATTCTGAATATATAAAGATAGTCATAGTCGCACCGTCGTCATTTGGTTCCTCTCATAGTGAGACAGAGATCGGCTCTGCCTGTGGTTTAGTGAATTTGAGGTAGCTGTCTGCAGCAGGTCTGGAAAGAGCCAGGGGCAAGTACAGTTACTAGTAGGCAGTAATGAGGGAAGTAATAACCTCTCTCGCACACACACCCCATTACTTCTATCAGGCAGGTATAAGCACACCAGTCATATCTGGTCTCTCGGTTTCCCTCATCTGAACTATAGAGGCAGATGAACTGAGTGATCTTTAGTTGGATCCAGATCAAGACAAATTCAAGCATGAGGACCTGCCTGAGAAGAAAGCGGAATCGCTTCAACCTGAGTGTCTCAGATGTGTTTGGGGAAAAAAAGAGTCATTCTTATCCTCTGATGGAGAGAAAGAGAGCGAAAAAATGGACTGAATTCGCATCAGTTTAGTGAGTTAGTGAGTTAGATCTCACTTCTTTTAAAAAGGCATGCAAGCATTCTGCAGCATAGCGCTTCTTATTGAACATCTTATTCACACAAATGATGGTACCAGAATACACTGAAGGTCAGTGCAGATTCACAGCTGCCAGTCAACATCAAGGTCACTTTTATTGCAACAACCCGTCATGTCGTTCTAAACCACCGCCCACGTTTAAGCAACTGCTTTAAAAACCTAATACTAACACCTGCTGATCGCAGCTGAGTAAATCACTGCGCTGTCTGCCATGTTTACACGTTCTGCAGACTCAACACTTACATTGTCTCCCTATCGCAACCCCCTACTTGCCTACAGTAATAGCTCATTTATTTTCCTGTTGCTATATAAACCAGCGCTGCTGCCCGTGTCGAAGTTTCTTCACTGCGCCTCAACAGAGCAGAAATGGGACTCTTCACATAGATGCCCTGTTTATTCCTCCAAGACTGCCTATTAGTGCAGCTTGCCTGCTGGGGAAGCCACATCCTGGGACGACGACATTAAAGCGCATTCGTACCAGGGAAGAAACTGCTAATACTCGCTCCATACTACCCTACATACTCTGTCTGCATTAATTCATCCCTCCGTCTACACGGGTGACTTTGACAGCCCACCCTGCGCTCCGTCGCCCTCTTCTTTTTCCTCTGCCTCGTTTGGCAGGTTGTTGTTTTCAGAACATACAGATGGAAAACATCAGCTTCAAAAGAAAAAGAAACACATGGATGACTTAGATAAGAGAGAACACAACTGTGAAAAAATAAAAATAATATAAACCTAAGTAAAATGACAAGAATAAGAATGATGTGCTATATAAAAAAGTGGAAAGCAGTAGTGTGGCACGCTTTCAATTCTTTTGCCCAAGGGGTGCAGTGCAGGTAACAGATTGACAATCTTCACTCTGTCTGTCTAACACATGAGAGTAAAGAAAGTAGTCACAAAAAACCATGAGCTTGGCAGCTTGCTCAGAAATAGATTTTTGTATGCACGGACATCATAAATAAATCCACCTAGGCCTGGTTATATACGGGATGGCAAGACTTCCCATCTGTCACTAAATTGATTTGTTTTTAGTATTTGATCTGTTACCTGTTCATAATGTTTTATTTTATACACCTGTGTTTGCTTAAAGGCTCTTTTCTGTGTAAAGCAAACAGTTTAATCACAAATTAAAGGATGTAAAAAAAAAAAAAAGTAGCATGTGTATGTTTACTGTCTGTATACCTCTCATAAGTAAGGGATTGTGGGTAGAGCATGTATTACTGCAGTGAATGAGAGAGTTTGTTTACCTGTCAATACAGCAACATACATGATGAGTGGATCAAATACGAGAATAACCTTTTTGGTAAGAATAACCAGTCATTCTCTTCTCATAATAATTTTGAGTAATGTCAACTACATAATAAATATAATAATTATCAAAATTATTTTATTTTATTGTTTAAATAATTTTATAATTATTTGTTTTAATTTTATTTTTAACTTAATGTTTTTGTTTTAATGTTACCCAATTACTTTAGTTTCATTTACATATTGATTCAGGTTATTGTAATGTGAATAGCAATTAAAGAGGTCACAGTACTATAAGGAATGCTTTGGATATTTAGGAACAGTTGTGTTCACTTACACTAATAATATCACTTGTAATCATTTTCAAATTAGGCTTTTCTTCTGTGCTTAATGTTTGATTGGATTCTGATTCACAGCGTCTGCAGTTTTAAATCTCTTAATCAAAATATAATCAAAAAATGCCTTGCAGTGTCACAATTCATTTAGCCTATCTGCAAATTATATCCACTGGTCCATTTTTACCATGTTATGAGCACATTTCACAAATGCAGTTAATTCCGGTTAATTATTATGGGACGTTTTATAAGGCTAGTTTATAGTATTATTCTAAAAGAACTGTGTATGAACGTATATGAAGTGAACCATATTTAGTTCCCCAACATGACCGACAGCTGTATTCTGCTGCAACTGTGTGAACATAGTCATTGAACGCCTGAAGCTCAACAAAAGGTTTCTCTCTATATCAGCTCCAAAATATAATATTTTAATAAGCACTTTTATGCTGTTGTTTTTTTTTGTGTGTGTGGGAGCTTTTCCCATTACTCTGTCTACTGTAGAATTAGCATGAGGCAGCTCCTGCTGACTAGTCTAGCTGGTAGCTCTGTGTCAGTCAGTGCTGTGGGTGGGCAGTCTGCTGATTTAGGGAGGAAGTGAGTCTGCAGTTATGGATTGTTAGTAATCATTCTCACCTGCTGGAGACTGGGATACAGCTGGCAGCACAGGGGTGCAGCCTCATCCACAAATCAGGTGTTGGTAACTACTTCCTCCTCCTACTATTTTCTGCCTGTTGTCAGATGATGAGAATGGACTCACTTGAAACTTCTTCAGAAAAATTCCTGTGCTTTTGCTCATTTACTGTCAGTATAAATATTATTTTTTTTCTCTTTTATAAGTCAAAGATTGCTAGTAGAAGCAGAGAGATCGTTCGTTCTTAGTAAGCTCATGAACTCCAGTGATCAAGTCTAATACAGATGTTGTAATTAACGTGTGACAGGCCTAACAGGGTGTAAAGCGCAGCGGTGCAGTGGCTGATCCCTTAATGTGTCTCGTTCCCACAGGGTGGACTGAGGAACAGCAAGCACGAGTCTACGCTATCGTCACAAGAGTACGTGCATGAGCTGCGCTCGGGCATCTCCGAAGACAAACTGCTCAACTGCCTGGAGTCCCTGCGTGTGTCCTTGACCAGCAACCCAGTCAGGTCAGTCAGCCATTCCTCCCACACTAACATTCCAGTCTCTCCTTCCTCATCCCGATTCTGATGAGGAACCTGACACATCAACACTCATTTTAGCCTCCTCCGACCACTCTCTCACTGTGAAATGAAAAGTTAAACCTAATTTTCCTGTCTGCATGTAGCAATCTTGGAGGATTTCTTTGAGGATGCTAATTGGAAATCTGTCAATGAGTCTTTTAACCTTCGGTTCGTATGGATCCCCAATTCTGGTTAAATGAGCATAGCCGATAGCATAGCCGGCTAAATGAGTGTATCCACCAGTCACTTTGAGCTTGGCCTTGTCATCTCCTCCTCTCTGTCTATTAAGCTCTAATAGATAGGAAATCCTTTTTTTAACACTTCAGACAGCCAGCCATTCTCTGAAACGTTAATAAGCACACCAACCACCACTACAAGACCAGACGCCTTTGCTTTCAAGTCCCTCCACCAAAGTGCGTATTTTGACGTTGCCTGCGTGTTTTTAATCTGCTCTGATCATGCCTAATGTCGTTCTTAAAATAATTTTTGTTTCTCTCAGCCTCCCATTATCTATTTCTGTGAAGCTTTTATTTAATTTAATTTGATAAAAAAAAAAAAAAAAAAAAATTATTAGCCTCTTTCATTCACTCATTATAAGGCCCGTCTCGGTTACCCCAGCCTACTTTTTCCACAAAGTCTCACCTCCCCTCTCGTGGATGGGATTTTCAAATTTAATTTGGTCCCAGTAGCGCAGAGGAACACTATGTGACAGCAGACTCTCTCAATTATTTACCAGAGCACTGTCTGAGAGATGGCTCTTAATGTGAATCAATGAGTGCAGCATATAAAGTGGTCATCACACAATTGGCAGGCAGACGATCTCTTTAGGTCCACTGTTGCGCAGTGGGAGAAGGACTCGAGTGGAACCGCCATTTGATCCGATGGCATTACCCACCGCGGCTCTTCTCAACAGATGGGTTTTGCACTGGAAAGCAATTAATAGATGCCCCTGCCCCTCTCCCCAGGTGGCAGTACAGTGCAGTGAGTCAAAGAAACACAAACACTGGAATGGTTTTGCTATTGTTTTCCTGTCACAGAACACATAATCTAGAATGTGAGTTGTAGAACACAGTGCCTCAAGCTAATCTCTTGTTATTGCCCTAATTAAATGAAGGGATGGCAGCTCGTTCTGTTGTCTTTATCAGATCATCACAGTGCGGCACCGGGGCCCGTGCATCCAATTATTTACTCCGCCTTTAGTCATTAATCATGGGAAACGGATACAGAGCGTTGTTCTTTGAGAAGCCCACACTTCGTCCCCCCCATGAGGACAGGTTGTTTGTAAAGATCAGACTTGCTGGCTGAAGACGAGTGGCGTCAGCACATCCTCTTGGTAAAAGGGCAGTTTGCGCTGAGGGGCCACCGAGGCCAGAACCACCCTCCGGGCATTTGCAAATGCCTGAACCTGTGAGTTCCCAGTCAGAAAGGGGCACAGAGCGGTGTCTCACCCACCCACTGAAGGTCAGGTCTTGCTCAGAGTAAAGCACCCTGGGGTGACGTGCTGCATGAAGATGCTCACCTTACTGATGTCGTTCTCCTTTTACCTCAGTCAATCCATTTTTTTTATTTTTTTTTTAGCAACACTGAGGGAATACTCAAGCTTCTCACCGGCTTGCTTGTGTTATAGTTATTATGAGTCGAGCTAATTATTTCGGATCACAAATACAATATCCACCCGTGTGATGAATATAGCATGGTAATGTAACCTTTACAGTTTTCTGGGTTTATGTAGACAGGACAGGGACATAATGCACCGTTGTTTGTATAAGTGGACAGTTTCGTGTGCAGTTTTATTATTCGATTTGCAAGAGACATCTAAAGAAGATTTTAGGTAGTGTGTTACAAACTGTAAAAGTATTTTCTTTGGATGAAGAAATCAAAGAATGGTTAGACTTGTTTCATCCCACACAGATGAGAGAAAGTTTAGGTGTCTGCTTGAAGTTTAATTCCTTTGAGACCAAACTAATTTCTTCCGAAACCACTGGTCTTTTTTTTCCTTCGAACTGGACTATGTGGAAGTTTGAAATGTTTGGACATAAAGCCAAAGTACATGCTGAATGAGAAATTAATGGGATGAAAATGACCCCAAGTTCCTTCACTTTGCCATGGTGCAATTACTCATGAATCAAATTTCTGTCCTTTGCAAGAAATATGTTTGCAAGAAATATGCAAGAGTATGAATTCCTTTTAAGTCATGATTCCTGGAGCATGTTCTGTTCTATAATAATCAAACAGTGCACTCAGGGTGCAGAAACTGGGCTGATAACGGTTTACTCATGGATGTAAAAGGGTAGGCTTTTCACACGTTTATTTAAATGAGTTTTACATGTACGTCTGTTGCTTTGCAATTGTATTGAATAGCTGTTATCTCTCAAAATTCTTTGACCTTTCTATCATTGACTAGTCTATCACCAGACCAAGCTCAATTTTTTAAGATTGAACATTAGTCTGGGGAGTCTGCTCTGTATTTTCTACTGCACAAGAGGCATGATCAACGGGCATAGTTCAAATGACTCTGTACGCAATTGGATAGTCCTTCAACCAATTAGACCAACGATCCGGGTGACATACTTTGCAGAGTGACACGAAAACTCCAGACAGGAAACGTGTCAACAAACGTGTTGGTTTGGAGCATTGATCAGCGTTTTGCAGAAACAGCAATGGCATCGAGCGATTTTTGCAGGTTGTGCAAAACAAAAAACATGAAAGTGAAGTGGTATTTACACCCACTCGAGCGATTTGTTTGCTAAACTAAAGATGCCATTGAGCATCGTCAAGAGGTTAAAAGGAATTGGATTGACGGTGGTGCGAGAGACATCATCCTGTTAAACCCGCCAATAGCGCGCCAGGTGGATAAGCAGATTCCCGCAGATTTGTAATGGAAGCAGGATAGAAAAAATGTACAGGTTTTCCAGCCTGAGCTGCAGGGCGAAATCAAATCGCCGGCAGATCGGGCTGGGTTTACCCAGTCTAATCATTGACTATTAGAACATTCTGGGTTCAATACAAGTTAAAATCAACATTTTTGGCATACAGTTATTTAAAAATACCCTTTCTTAAAAAATAAAAAAAATAAAATAAAAAAAACCTGGGTTACAGTGAGGCACTTACAATGGAAATGAATGGGACCAAATTTGTTAACATTGCAATACTCTGTTTCTTTATTATAGCCACAAGACAATATGCATTCTTGTGTGACTTAAGCCTGGGACACTTCAAACCAACGCCAAAGAACTAGCACTGATGAAAGCCGACTGTGTTGTCGCGTCGCTTGCGTCGGGGGAAAAAGCAAAAGCTGCACTTGAACACACCGAGAGAACTACAGCCGAATGTCAGCTAGAATGTGCATTCTGCGCCTGCGTGTAAATGAGACAACTGTCCATTTCTGCAGATATATTCATCTATATTCGTCATTCAAAAAGGGAAACCGACGCTACAGGCTGCAGATACACAACCGTAAACAAAGCAGTGCGTGCTTACCGTTTTGAATATCAATCCTGCTAAGCACTTTCTTTATTCCACTCCGCTCATGTTAATATTGAAATATTCGCCAAGGAACACTCAGGTAAAATGACGTAACATCAGAATAGACTTCTATCTGTACCATTTTGACTTCATTGCTCACTGTTTTGCTATTATTCTCGCTAAGCTGAACAGCCAATCAGAGTTCCCTCTTTCACCGACGGCCCGGTGCCGATTCAACGTTTATTTTAAGCTTCACGTTTCTGCTTTTAAATCATCTAAAAAGTAAAAGCCAAAATGATTTAATCAGCCTTATTACAGATCCTGTCAACTCAGCCTAATTTGTACTGAACCTAGAATATTCTTTTCCAATAACGCTTAATTTTAGACAGTTTAGTCAAGGATGTTTTGTACATTCAGAAAATATATATTTTTTCTATTTTGCACAATCAGTAAATAAGTGAGTAAGAAGAGTTGAGCTACTGTCATTGTTTCTTAATCTCCTATGATTGGTTAACCTGTGTTTATGTAATAGTTTAATTGTCTGGGCTGAGCACCTGTTTTGCTGCCCAGGTGGCTTCTGGGCTGGAGAAGAGTCCCGTTTCCCAGTAGTCCCTCACAGGTGTGGAGCTCCCAGCCTCACACATCCATACACAGATGGCTGCGCTTGGGGCGGATACAGCGTCTTCCTTCAACATTTCACGCTTTCTTCCCCTTGCCTATTTTTTTTTTTCTCTGCTCATTTTGGTAGACTAAAATCACTTCTTCATCTTCTGGCTTTTTCTCACTATATATCCATCATTCTCTCACACTTGGAGTCTTGTTTCATTAACTCTGAATTCTCGAACTTGCCAAAATGCAGACTAACAGATAATCATTGGGTCTTATTTCCTCATTTATGGAGAGTTAATATGCACTGTAACTAATGGCAGCCATTTTCTCTTGCTTCTCTCATGCTTTCGTTCTCTGTTTTTATTTCTTTCTGATGCAGCTGTACAAACAGTCCCACGGGCGTGCAATGTAGTGCAGAAACAATAATACAATGCAAGAAGTAATCCAGAACTTTCTTAACACCCACTCATGCATAAAACCCTCCAGCTTTGTCATCCATTTCAACAGCTCGGATGGCTCGTACGCTTCCGCACATAGACGAGCAGTGAGAGATCTCCAGTGGCGTACCGACTGCGCTGATTCTTCATCAATGCACTACCAATAGGAATTCACGTTTCGCCTGCGACATGGCCCCATTGCCCTCTTCTGAATGTCTGAAGGGCTTCACTTTTCACTTTCTGGTGCTAAGCCCTCGGTTTTACACTCTGCTTTTACACTCCACTTTAAATCCTTGCTGTGACTTCCATATTGAATCTGCAGGCTCAAAGATATGTGGAGGAGAAAATCAGACAAACCTGAACTTGGCTCCAACTTTTCATTATGTCCAAATCTTCATGGTGGAGCTGGATGCTTTTTCCCCAGAGGGTTCTTTTAGAAGTAGCACTTATTTATTTATTTGGCTGTGTAGGGTTTGAATGTAAGCTAGCCGTGTGTTGTAGTTAGCAGTGTGGGACATGAGCCTGAGGAAGCAGAGATGTGTATTGGAGTGAAGATGTGCTGACTCTACCAGCCGCCCCGTAGAGCCTGAGAATCCATCATTCTGCCTATGCGGCCATCCTTTGCCGAGCACCCGTGGACACATGTGCGGGAGGTAATGGGCTTATTAGTGCCTTTGAAGATTTGATACTCCTTAACAGGAATCCGTTCAGCCTCAGATCCTGAAGGCTATAGCCCTACTCAAGGCTTTGAACGGTAGACTATGAAACAATCACAGTCCAGGTGTCGCAAAGTGTGTTCTTTTAAGCAACAGTCTACTTAGAAGTGCACATCCATCTGTATTGCTTCATCGGTCACACATCTGTCCTTATTATGCTCTGCCATAATACACTGCGGCAACATATATACAGTAATGCCTGACTAAAGTTTGGAAATGCCCTAGGCAAAGTGGGGTTTTGGGCAATATCAGCATGAATCTTTACTATGTTGTGATGACTGCATTGACAAGGGACAACACAAATGCAAACATATTTTATTAAATAATAATAGAAATAAAAAAAAGATTTGAAACCAACACTAAACTGTTCTAATTGGTCTGTTGTGCACTAACCTTAATTAATTAGCTTTCAGTTATTGCTATTTTAGTATTATTTATATCCTTTTGTAGTATTTATTAATATTTTGGCTGTAGAATTTTTTATATTTTCAGTTTTCATTTTAATTTTAGTTTCAGTTTTACTCTTACAGTATGTGCTTTTGTCATTTTTTGTTTGTTTTTAATTGCTATTTCTTTCAGTTTTAGTTGTTATTGCAGTTATAGCAGTTTTAGTTTATATTGCTTCAACTTAGTTATTTTATTCCAGTTATTTGCTAAGGGAACATGTCTAAGGGAACATTATTACTGGTCTCAATCGCAAGTTACTTTAATGCAATTGCACCAAAAAAAATAAGAATTTTGTTGTCCAAAACCTCATTTTGCCTAGGGCACTTTAAACTTTTGGAGGGCACTGTAAGCAAATGTATTCTTTTTTTCTGTTGGACGAGAGACCACTGCACCATAGCTCTGACCAATTTTATTTTATTCAATAGCAAAATTAATGATTTAAAAATAGTTATCGATACTGAGTTGAGACTCTCGTATCAAAAAGTGTAAAGTCACTTTTGAGGTTCTAGGATGGTTAGGATTAGGGCTAGGTATCATTCAAAATTTTTTGATACTGATACCTTGACTTCGATACTGGTCCTGAACGATACTTTTTTCAATACCAATTTTATGAAATCCGATTTAACAAGGTTACATTACACATTACCTAAAAAAAAAAAAAAAGTTGTTTTTATTTTTTCAGTTTATTGACTTTTGTTTACAGACTTAAAGACTCATATAGGCCACTGGGGGCCTCGCGCTCAAGCGCACACATAAAGCTTGCCGCAAAGTACTTGCAAAAGTAGCTTAATGATTATGAATGTGTCAGGAAAAAATATCAAGAAGACATTTTAATTGTTTATTAATAAAATAGTGTTTTCTGAGTCAGTGTTGGCTGCAAAGATGAAAGATGAAGTTAACGTTGCTGACTAGTCATCTCCGCAGTATGGTGAACGCACGCGTCTATAGAGAGAAATGCTCCTTTCATTTGGATTACATAATCAGATAGTGTTTGTTTTCAAATTGGTTCTTTTAAAAGTAGACATTTAAAGTTTTCTATATGCCTATTTCTCATGTCTGTGAGGCAGGTAGCCTATATGCTGAGTTTCGGTTCATTTATGAGGCGAGCTTCAGTTCAGTCGAAGATGGAGCCACTTTCTGCTCTAAAGTTTATTCTGTGCACTGTCAAGTACTTCATCAGATTTGTCTTGGCAGCAATTATCTTGTTGCAAATATTGTATCACGTACTGTTGGCATCGAGCCTGGTGAAATGTAGCCACACTTTTGATCTTTTACATCTATGAGGATAAGGACACTTACACACTACAGCCTCACGTGTGAGCCACGTCTCTGGGTGTAACCAGCGTAGTGTTTTTCCTTGATGCCTCGCAACAGCTCTGGCCACAGCCAATCATACTGCATGTTTATTGGCTCACTGAAGTTGGTGAGATTAACCCCTTAGGTATCGAAATTTGGTACTGACCGACAAGACATTTTATGATACTCTATAGTTTTGAGGCAGTTTGGTCAGTGCCTAAAAAGTGTTGAACTCGATACCCAGCCCTAGTTAGGATGTAAGCAGTAGTTAGCAAATCTCACTATGTTTTGGAACAGAGCTTAATACAATATCTAAGTATTAGTACTTGAAAACAAGGCAAAATGCTATAACTTATCCATATTGAATGCTCTGGGTTTGTATGTGTTTGTGGGCATGGCATATGTTTCACAAAGGCTACTTAAAGGAATTGTATTAATATAATATAATATAGCAGCCAAACTGTCACAATGAATAATGTCAGGAGACATAGAGATGGCAATGGAAGTTGTCAGACATTGTTTATAATGCAAGCCTGCCATTTAAACTTTTATTTATTTCACACACCTGACTAGACACCCTTGTCCATCATACATAATTGATTTTATAAATTGATTTTGACATTTCTCGATATATTTTCTCCAGCTAAATCCTGATGACAGGTATGAAGGAAAGACAGTACACTCGCAATGCTAAAATTGATATTTGTGAAGTGAACGTTTATTATTTTATAGAATACATTTTAAATTATTGCACAATTCTTTCTCAAAAGACTGCTTTAATTAATAGTGTATAAGTATTGGGAATTAGCTGTCTGGGTGTTGTCTGTTGATCCTGTTTTCCTTTGTGTGCCTGGGTTGTATTAGACCGTTTTCTCACCGTCAAGGTCAGGAGTGTGGAAGCAGACTAGCTACAGTCTTTCCGGGTATTTTAAGGTAAAACTTCGAACATATTTATAGTTACTGTATGTTGTTATCCCGAAGAAAGTTATCAGAACTTCACCTGTTGGTCCGTGAAATAAATTGTCTGCATTGGCGTGGCGGCAGAGTGTGGCCAAGTTTGCGGCGCTCTGCTAGGGTCATTTTTCCCATGCTGTGTGGCTAGTTTCTGCGCTCTCTCTCTCTCTCTCTCTTTCGACTCCAAATGTTATTAGAAACCTGGTTCTGGCCCTCAGGCTCTGGATCAGCTCCCCTGATCCAGCTAGCGCCAAGGAGAAATAAAGGACTGAAGTTGGACAAATTATCAATTCATACTTGTACAGCTACATGAGATTGCAGTGTTTTTTTACTCCTAATGGCCATATGAAGAAAGTAACAGTTTTTAACAACTGTTTTCTGCAGCGTTTTTATGCTAATAATAAGTTCCTAAGTTAAGTTTTTTTTGGCTTTAATTTGTGTAAATACGTGTTACTTACTAATTACTTTGTTTATCACTACCGTTAGACCTGAGGTTTGATTGGACGTGTTCTTATTTGGTACCCTGACACTGTGGCTAAGCTGTCTGTAAAAATAGACACTGTATTTGTTTTGTGAAGATTATTGATAACACATTTAGCCGTCATAGCCCTGCATGCCCTGTCAAGCCTTTTGTATATGTGCAAGACTGTGTTATAGTGGGTCTAAATAGAAGCAGTGGTCACATCTGCCACTACTGAAGAGCTTTTTCCGAGGCAGTAAAGGAACCCACCAATCCTAATGTCCTTCGTGACTGGGTATATTTTAAGCGGGATGCCCATTTCATTTTATGCCACCATCTGTTAACCTCAAAGCTAGCCGTATCTGCGGAGCCCTGCAGCAAGGCATACATAATTCAGATATCTGATTTGAATTCCATATTGATTTAAGTGAGAAATGGTATTGCACAGGTACATGGGGGAAAATTAGTATTCTGCTGTGCTAAATTCAATATCTTTGGGCTGTCTGTGATTTTCACCACATCCTCTCTTGTTATTAATTGTTTTGTCAAGCCTTCTCACCTTTTAGGGAGGTTTTTGGTGGTGTCTCACATGCTGAAATTACATACTGTGGTAGACCGATCTGTCTAATATGGATTTTTTGTGTGCGTGTTTTTTATTTTCGGTGGGAGTATTACAATTCCGTAATTCCATGACAAGCATTGCAAGGAAGTGTGATATAGATAGATTATATGTCAGTGCTCCATATTAGAGTATTTATAGGTTTATTTTTCCTCTAGCACGCTGTGTATCTGATGTTTTTGACTCGAGTTATTTGGGTCAGGAGATTGAGGAGCAGGTGACCTACATGTTTCTGAGTGACAGCCCACATCAGTCCTTTGGCAGCGTGAAAAGCCGTAGTGAGCACACACATGCCACCATTGACTTCTGAACAGGGGAATCGCTAATCCATTAGCATGCGAGGTGACTGTCATGACTGATTCCCTTGTCTCTGTCTGCCTGCTCTCTGACATACTTCACCACCAGATCAATAATACCAGATGTTTGAATTTAAGTCTAAAATATTTATGGCCTCTGGTGTATTAAGTTAAACTGTCCCACTTGACTCAGATCGGGTCAGCTCCCTCATAGCTCAAGCAAACTTTTTAACGCACAGGAAATTAAACTCTGATTTGATTCGCACTAACACAAGAATGATTAAAATTATCATTAAAATGATTGCACATTAACCTGAGAAAGTGTTGAAGAAAGACCGGGAGACATGGACAAGGAGGATTCTAATATCGGGAGAAAGCCATCTGTTTGCATTAGCGACTATTCTGAGCTGTGATGTCAAAGGCAGCAGACGGAAAAAGTCCATTTCTAACTTTCAAGAGTCTTTTTGTGTTTGGTTTGTTTTGTTTTACTTTGCTTTGCTTGTTCTACCCTCTGGAAACCCACTATTAATGAAGACATTCCAAAACTTGTATTTGCTTAATGCAGTTGATCAGTCATATGTTAAAATCCCAGCCATTTTAAACACTCCTCACACACACACACACACACGCACACGCACACACACACACACACGCACACACACACACACACACACAACCACCCACACTTTTGCCACATTCTGCTATTTCTTTGTTATCATGACCCTATATTCACAGCCTACAATCCCAGAGAGAAGTGGAGCTGGCATTGATGTGGTTTGATTTGCAGTCAATGTGGCTGTATTGAGACCCCTGCTGGGATCCAAATGCCATTAGATGGAACAGCGGCTCTTTTAAACAGAGCAGGTTCTTGCCCTAGTGCCTTCCTTCTAAAGTGTGTGGCAGACACATCACAGAACGCTGACACCAGGGATATTGTTCTTTGAGCGTGTCACTGGGTTCAGTCCCCGTTTAACGCATCAGAACCCAGTGTCTGTCACGCGTCTGCAAAAAGCTCAGTGAAAAGACAGGCCGCCCGTGTCTGTCCACTTCACAATTGTGATGAAATCAGCCAAGCATTTTTTCATTCCCTTTTTACCCCCCCATCACTCACTAGTACCCTCAGATAATTACGACTTTTCTCCTGCATGTTCACCCAAAGAGAAGGATGGAGGGAGGGGAGTGATAAGCAAACTTTTGCCTTGTCATCAAAATAACAGCCATGGGATAAACAGCAGGGCAGAAAATAATGTCTTCATTAGAGCAGAATGAAGAACTGACTGGAAACGTTTCAAATATATGATTAATTTGAAGTTACTAAGTTGGTAGCTTATACTTGAGGACCCTTTGTCCTGTTTTTGACTATAATGCTTTCTTGCCAGTCCAATCTTCCTTTGACTCTTTATGTCTTTTTTTCTGTTTTCCACAAGTATATCATGGCCTTTAAGCACGAATGTGCCGTATCCATGTTAGATTTTACAGTTAACATGAAGACAGGTTAAGAATGGGTTGAAAGGCTTTGTTGGAATTATTCTCGAAGGAAGAATGTGTCACATTATAATAAGTAGCCTATTTTTTCCCGGTTGGATTTATTTATTTATTTATCTATCTATTTATTTATCAATTGTCCTGATATTACATAAATACTGTACTCAATCTCTTCTCAGCCTTGCCTTGGGCCTCCCTGTGATTTCAGCATCGCTCAGAGTCATGGACATTGTCATGAACAGCAGAAGGGCCTCAGTTGCAATATTTAGTCAGTGACTAACTGTTCTGGTGCTCAGTGGAGGGTTGAAATGTTGAGAGCAATTTGTTGCTAGGAGCAGAGGGCCTCGAGTGGAATAGAGCAGTGCTGAATAGGCCACGGGCAGCCGAATGAGACCATCCATGGCTTAGCCCTAATACAATTTGAAAGGCATTGCTCTCATGGAGTGTTCTCAATGACACAACACTCTAGATCTTCTTCAAGTGCAATAACAATGTCAGACTCAACAGCCAGGCTTTTGGTTGACATTAGAAGGTTCAGAAAATAAAGGCAAGAGGTCAGACGAATAACCTGCCGTTATTGTAAGGCTGTTAACCGACTTTTAGAGCGTCAAGTGGGGTTATACAATACACTCCTGCTGATGGTCATTAATGATTTTTCACATGCATTTGCAGTTTACTATGTGATGTTCAAATTAAATGTCAAACATAATTACGATTGCACTACAACTCGTATTGTCACAACTGTTGCCGTTTTTTTATTTTTATTTGATTTGATTTGATTGGCTTCATAATATTTTGTCATTGCTACTGTAAACATGAATATTTCACCATCATAGAAAGAAGTGGAGAAACAGTGTTTATTATTTTGTTAAGTGTTATGCTCTGGAATGTTAAAGAATTGCCAGTTTATTGATTATATTTAGTAGCATGTGTATGTAACAAATGCTATTATAAATATATGCATTCTTTAACAGGCCATGCACATTTCATTTAACCCAGAAAATATTTGTGCTCATGTCAAGTAACTCTGCTGGCTTTTCTGCCGCTTAACTCCAGGATTATCTCAATCAATATTTCATGAATAAGTCTAAATCAAATCGTTGGATCCACGCCACAGAGTGTGGGTAGGTCACTGATGAGCTGATTTGACAGGAAATGATGCGATGTTTACTCAGGGGTTTCAATGAAAAGCTGGCAGGCAATCTAAGACATAGACTCATGGACAGACAGAAAGACAGGTAAGGATTTTTTTATCCTGCTTAATGAGTAATCTTGCGTTAATCTTAAATGTGTTGAACTGATGCATGATGCCTCTATCCACTGAGAGAAGATGCTATAAGAGTGATAAAAAGCCATTGAGAGTACTCCATTCTGGTGTCTTAAATTCAATCATGTCTGACTGACGTGGTTATCTTTGAAAGAGCGATTTCCTCTCATTTTCATGCTTGTTAGTGTTGCGAGCTTAGCTGTATGTGATTTCTTAATTTAAATGTAAATAATTTGCCCTACAAGTTTCTAGAACTGTTCAATTTGTAGTTCTAAAACCTGGAAGAGAATCAGCGTTTTGGAACCATGGGTTCTCTCGAGAATTTAAGATATATATATACAGTATATATATGTTTTTTTTGATTTTCGTTTTCTTAACATAACTTGAAGAGACTTTCATGATTTGTTCTACTATATATATATATATATATATATATATATATATATATATATATATATATATATATATATATATATATAGTTAAAAATATTAATTTTATTAGATTTTTTTATATGAAAAATATTATTCAAAATAATTCTACTATTTCTGCATCCTAATGATAATCATAGACCTTTTTTCACTAATAAATCAAAAACTGTTGTTCAATAAACCCATTAGAAATTTTCTAAAGGGAACCTGTGGTGAATTGTCCTTTTTAGGCTGTCCTACAAATGCAGTGTTGACTACTGCAATGTAAAACTTTGACCGTGAGCTGTTGTCTCATCTCTCTGTAAAATCTTGTTTGCTTGGTAATTTGGTTTGAATGCGGTTAGAGTTTTGTTGCTCTTGTTGAGTGACATGACCACAGCGGCACAATGTCAGTGCTGGCTAAGGTTTCATTAGGTCTCACCACACTACCTCAGATGTTAGCCTCATGTTTTCAACACTCATCTACTGCAGACTGACACCATAACCCACACTGTTGTTGTAAGTGAATAAGATATGCTTGCACCCCTCATTTCCACTCACCTCCACAGCAGCACTGCTTTTATACTCCAAGGCTAGGTAAGGTTGCTCCCGAAGATCTCATTTTTCATTATCGGCCTCAAACTGTGTTTTTCTTTCAACAAACAGCTGAAAAGTGATGAGGCAAAATTGGAAACAATAAACGAGAAGCCCCCCTGTAAACAGATGATTATAAATTTTGCACATTATACTGTTATGTTTTATTAACAAATCAGGCCATTATAATGTACTGTACAGCAAATGGTAATATGTTTCAAATTGAGTTTGGTGGGTCGGTAATGAATTTTGAATAATGGCATGGTGAGCCCCTGTCTTTTTAATTTTAGACGAATTTAATTGCAAATCTGTGAAAAAGTGCATTTTAGCCTTCTGAAACTGCCTTAGGCTACAGACATCATCGCTAATTAATGGTCTTGTGTGACCATATATGTTCATACAAATGACTTTAATATGCTTGTTGCATTGCACACTATGATTGTCAAAAAGAAAGTAGTAACTCTTTGACTTATGGTCCTTTGAAGGGGACCTATACAAAAAACTAAACATTTGTCATGTTTGTGGTGCAGACATTATATTAATAGGTGTTAAAGCGAGGATATAAACATGGCGGACTGTGTGCGGCACTCATGGCAGGGTCTTTGCTAATAGGTTAGATCAACACCATTCATGGGCGGGGCTTGCCCCTACTGTGACGTCACAATAGGGGGAAATCTGGAATATCGTATTTTCAGACTCTGTTTCTGAATTATGGGGATTATAAAAAAAAAAGAGGAGTAGGTGAATTTGTACCATTACAGGCTGGCTATTACACTGTGGACTGTGAATTTTGCATAATAGTTCCCCCTTTAAAGCAACAAATGGCCCTGTGTATTTGGGTTTATTGACAATCTGGATCTAAGAACAAGATATGTAAACCATGATAAAAGATGTCTTGTAAACACCCATTTACAGTCTTTGACTAATGTCTGGCAGGAGAACTGGCCCATTCATACTTATTGTCATCAATTGACGAACCTTTCACACCTTTGCCGTGATGAGACTTAATCTTCATTATTCTTTTATCCTTATTCTTTTGTTTGAATTCAGCCGTTATAGCCGTTATTCTGGCGTTATGGCTTGGCCATCTACACCTCTTTCATCCCACTATACATGAATAATCCACCTATTATCTTAAGTCTTGTTAGAAAACAAAAAAATAATATTCTTGGGACCTTATATGAATTATTTTAACAAATTAGATTATGGAATAGAAAAGCTCCTGCAGCACAGGTGGATTAGAGCAACAAGTAGCGTCAATCTACATGACACATGTTACACTTTTACTTAAAGCTCACTTTAAAACACCATCGAGTATTTGTATCATATTCCGGTCGCGGTTTAAAATGGTTTTAAGTCAAAAAAAGATATTGAAATATGTTATATTTAGCATTTTATATGCAGCTAATGGCTACACCTTGCTTAGTATGTATACTGTAAACATTCTTTATTCATATGAAAGTACCCCAAATCACATGAAAAATCACACACAAACCACATATACTTGAAATCGTGCATTTATTAGCTTCTTGTTTCAGATGAAGAGATGTGTCTTTAGTTTTGTTTGTCACAGAGGTCAGAATGAGGAAGTGTACAGGACCTCAGAAGGGCAGGATTATTGTCACGTTGAATCATGTGAGATGACTGACAGCTGTACAGCGAATGAGAGAGCGCTGAGATCATAACTGACACAAATCAGGAAGAGGAGAGACAGAGCTCGCTGTGTTCACTGTTTGAGCTCTTCAGATCGCATAGCCTAATTCAGTAGAAAATGAATAGAAATGTTATTCTGGATGATGACATATTTTACAAACACGTGATGACAAATCATTATTTCTCCAAATATGCGCACCATTGGACTAAGAGCCCTGACGGATGCTGTATTTTGCATGTATGTGAACATAAATAAACCGGAGAAAACGTGATTGAATGAATTATGAGTGATGAATCCTATTCAAAATATTGATAATTACAGATTAATAATTTTGCACTCCTGTCATAAATTAAGAAATTAATAATTAAAGATCATAAACAGTGGTCAAATATCGAAGCTGGAGTCTTAAATCTTTCTAATGATGCTCAGTTTGTCCAGATCAAGTAAGAGCGTGATGTTTTAACGGGTAGTGAACAACAATAATCTGGGGTCGTCTGCGATCTTTGCCGCGAAAGGGGTTAATAGCATACTCTAAATGCATTCACATACTCCGTATCTCTCTCTCTCTCTCTCTCTCTCTCTCCCTCTCTCTATTCTTATCCTCCCCCAGGTCTTTTAATGTCTCCAGATACATTGTGTTTTATAGCCAATTATCTTACACAATCCATTATTGGTTTTACTGTTATCTCTCATGCATTGCTTTATCTTCCTGTTGGAGTGCATGGCCTACACAAGTTGCCTGAAGGCGCCACACACAAAGAATTCTCTCATTTGCATTCGTCTTCACTTAATTTGCAATGTGCTGTTTTTAGATGAACCTGTTTTAAATATGTTGTTCTTTCCTCTGGAGTTTCATGTGGTCACACATATGTGGAAAATTCTCTATATTTCTTCATGTTCTTGTCACAGGTAGCATTTTACCGAGGGAACAGAGTCTGACTCATCTCGCATGTGTTGTTGCAGGTGCCACAATGACCTGTGCTATTTGTCAATATTAAGGATGGGAAAATAAACAGAAAAAAGTTCCACTTTTTCCAGAGTTGTGTTGTAACCCAGTTTATCTTCAAACCAAACTTTAGTAAACCTTTAATGAACTTGTTCGGGTTTTATGTATTCTAACAGAGTCCTTTGCCTGTCATTTTCTGTCTTTAGCTGGGTGAATAACTTTGGCCATGAGGGTCTCGGACTGCTTTTGGATGTGCTGGAAAGGCTTCTTGACAAGAAACTGTAAGTTATGCTGGATTTTCTAATGTCATCTTAAGAAATTCTCTTTCTTCAGTGCTTATGGATTGCTCATTCACACACTCTTTCTCTTTACTCATGGATTTTCTTTTCCTCAGGCAAGAGAACATTGACAAGAAGAACCAGCACAAACTCATTCAGTGCCTCAAGGCCTTCATGAACAATAAGGTGTGTTTAGAATTTGAAAGCTCCACCACGAGTAGTTTATATCATTTTGTGTCCCACACTTGCCAAGTGTAAAAGAAAAAAAGGATCTAAAATTATATGAAATCATGCCAACTCCTTGTCCTTGAGAAAGAATACATTTCTGATTGAAATGCTGCTGCTTTATTAAACAGTAGCAAACACAAATGAAGCTCATTCAACTCCAGATAATCATCAGATTTAATCTTTTAAAGCTGCTTTCATGCTTAAATGGTATTGATATTATTTAATTTATACCTCAGCCATGTTAAATGAGTGTTATTTTATTCCAAACACTTCCGTAATATTTTTTTAATAAATCAATTTAATTTATTTATTTTATTTATTCCCCCCCCCAGGAATATGATTATAATATATCTACACCCGCTTAATTGTCTCTCTTTCTGAGAAAAAAAGCCTGAATCTGTCCATACACAAGGGGTTCATTATGTTTGCTTAAAGCTTAAAGGCATTATCCATTGCAAAATGTTTCCATTTAAAATGTGCAATAAAATGAGATGTCTTTTTGTTTTCAGTATGGCCTCCAAAGGATTTTGGGGGACGAGCGAAGCCTTCTCCTCCTCGCAAGGGCAATTGATCCCAAACAGACTAATATGATGACCGAAATTGTCAAGATTTTGTCAGCTGTTTGTATCATCGGAGAGGAGAACATGTAAGATCATCATCTTAATCCCATTTTGTGACATATGACATATGCCAAAATGTACTTATAGTTTTATGGTATCAAAATCAGATATAGTAAAAATATATCTGATTTAAGAAATAGATTATAATTTCTTTTATATAAAACATTTTGATATTGTTATAAAAAAAATAAACATTCAGTCGCCTTGCAGTTACGTCATTGACCAGAAACTCTGATATACTGAATCTTAGTGAGCGTCCATTGCAGTTCAGTAATAGTACACTAGTACACGTTACTTTTTCCTTCTCAAATTAGTCTGCTAGAAAAGCCTCTGGCTAAGCGTAATGGCGACCTGACGATGGATGCTTTTTTAGTTTTGTTGTTGAATAATCAAGAAACTGTGTTTGGTGCAGCCGACCATTTTTATTTGCCGATCAGCACCTTTAGCCCTAGAATCTGTATCGGCAAACACTCGCAGACAGTTTCATGCACACATGCTAAGTGCAGGTTGGGTGAATCGGTGTGGGGTAGGTGAATAGATTAGTGTTTTTATGGGTGTGTAGGTGATCAGAGGGTGTGCAGATCTGTGTGACAGCTGTAAAAACGTTGATACCCCACTTAGTGCCGAAACTTGCTCCTTCCCCCTCAAATGCTGTGCAGTGACACTGGCTTATGTTTGGTGCTGTCACATCAAAGCCCTCTTTAGGAGTTGAGCAGGTGTAGCTTATTCTGAAGCCATGTTTGAATCAGCATGAAAGACTGTGTACAGCCCACTCACGACTACAACTTAATCACCTGGATCACAAAATGCGGATCTTACACCTAGTTGTTCGACAAAACTTCTCTCTGCAGTTTCTTCCACGACAGAGCAAGGTAAACCGATTTGTGGTAACGAGACATGTAAAAAGTGAACTTAAAGGGATAGTTCACCCATAAATGAAATTTCTGTCATTTTCTCACCCTAAAGTTGTTCCAAACCTGTACGAGTTTCTTTCATAATTACTTTTCACAAAAGAAGGTAATCAAACAGTTGACGGTAGCTATTGACTGCCATAGTATTTTTTTCCCCATACTATGGAAGTCAATGGCTGTTGTCAACTGTTTGGTTTCCGGCATTCTTCAAAATATCTTCTTTTTAAAAGAGGCTGATATCCTGGTAAGGCCAGTGCACACATGACGCTGAACAGGAGTAGTATAGTCCCATATTCAATTTGATTCATTGTGAAGTCATTCATCTGTGCTCTGATTTCAGAGTTACAATTATATCTACTAAGAGCCGTCGAGTCATCTCCCAACACATGTGTAATTCACGTTTTGAGAGTCACTCTCCCTCTCTTTACCCTGCAACTTTGACACTGGGATCACTTGAATACATGGCTTCACTTTCAAAATCTGTTCCCTTATCACGCTCAAATGAGTTATCACCTCTCACCCACATAAAAAGACGACAAATTGATCGACAGGTCTCCCTTACCCGACCCTGGTTTTGAACTGAACCAATAAGGGTCATGTCAAGGAAAAAATATGTAGATGTCTACAGTACACAATAGATTACTTTTCTGTGATACTTTTTATATTCGAATTTATTAAAATCACATTACTACACAAAAAGGCTCCAGTCATTTTAAAAAGACGGCCAAATTTTCTCCACCTGCCCAAAGCATATTTCTCCCGCCCAGCCCAATCAAAAGTAACCACATTAGAACCCGCACAATCTGCAACACTGCCTCTTGGTCGGGAAACACTGTCCTAGGGTGTACCTTTCATGATGAGTTTGTCAGTCAAATTCTCAAAGATCAAATATTTACCGCATTGTATTGCTACCAATCAGTGGCGTTTTCAGACATATTAAACGGAGTAAGATCAAATAATTGTAATAAATTGTTATTCTGAGTTCTGAAGAATTTATTATAACATTATTATTATAATGTTATTATTATTATTAAAAAAACCTGCATAATGTTCATTTTAAACTTTAATGTTATAGTAATGTGCTATAACATTATTTGAGAGTTTTAAATACCTGAATGGGTATCAAAATTAGAACTGAATTGAATCACAATCTTCTTTTCTATTTACAGTACATTTTTGGGTGAACTACTGTATCTTTAAGTTAAGGTAACTGTCAGTTTCCAGTGAGGTGCCCCCCCCCCCCCCCCCCCCCCCCCCCCCGGTACTAATCTGATGAGAGCAGGATCAATGACATGATCATGATGGCAAGCTCCACAGTTAAGACTGTGTGTTTCTTTACTCAATAGGCTATTTTTACACAAGCGCTAGTTTGTTCTGCTGTTATTATTTTGTCTATGATGCATTCTGTTATTTCTTTCCCTCAGCCATGAACTGCAATCCACCAGTTCTTGAGTCAGCAAAACAGACATGGGACCTTATGAAGTCCTTAATTTGCTTTCCCACCAACACTTTGTACTTCTGTCCAAACACATTGCTTCAGTTCTCTTATGTTGCTGCTTTTTACACAGCGTCACATACTGTAGAATAAAGGGTCCCTCTTATTACTATGGATAACATTAGGCTTGCTTTGATTTTGCTCACCCACAATGGGCTACAAAATCTACATAAAATCTGTGATATTATTTCAGGTCCCCTGCATGAACGTCCGAGACTGAGATTGCGAGCTTAGACCAACTTGTGTTGCAATTCTGAACTAATGTCACGGTCGTTGCTTGATAAAAAGCATGTTTACATAAACACCTTGTTTTCTGTCGTCTTGTTTTCCTTTAGTCTGGATAAGATCCTGGCAGCCATGACCATTGCAGCAGAAAGGAATAATAAGGAGAGGTTTGCTCCGATAGTGGAGGGGCTGGAGAACCACGAAGCCCAGCAGCTACAGGTCAGTGTGCTGCCCTTTCCAAGAAACAGGGAGTCAGAGAGCTGTACTTCCCCACCTGCCACTCCACCTTATTTTAGACAAAATTTTCATAGATACCTTTTTGTTTGCTCTGATAGAATGAAAATACAGCAGCATTTCAACTTATCATTTTGTTTTGTTTTAAATTTTAAATGTAATTTCTTATAAAGTTATAAATTTAGTTCTAAATTAAAGGCACACTATGCAGTTTCCGTTTTTCTCAAACAGCGACCCCTAGAGTCGCTGTGGAGTGCTTGTATTTAACTTTACTGTCATAAATACCACTCACGCAGAGCCGTCTCTGCACTCTTCCGACCGTGCTTTCTTTGTTTTCTTCGTCGACTCTGCCATGATTCACGTCTGAAATGCGTGCTAGTGTCTTCCATAGAGGCTGCTTCATATGTTGTAAATATAAATTATATGGGTATGCTAAAGTTATTCTCTTGAAAGAGCACAGAATATTCAAGTGGAACACACATACACATCATATGTTTTCTAAATTTGATATGCCCTCATGTTTTATTTCACTTATTTCAAATAGTTAGTAGAATTCTAACTTGCCCAGGGCAGCAGATATAGATCTGCTGTTTAGTGTCAGTCAGTGCGTGAGGCCTCTACACTCCGAAAGCTCTGTTTGATGCTGGAGCCAGGTAGAAATTGGCACATCTGTCACTCAAAGCTCTTTTGCACCTCTGCTCAGCTTGACATGTAAACAAAGTCCCCCTATCCCTCTCCTCACTGTGTTTTGTGGTCTTCTGTCAACCCAGCCACCTACACCACAAGATGGAAGCTAGCTGCTGGCTATTTTAATGGAACGGGAGGTGTATTATAAACCCTAATCAGCCCCAACCAGGTCACACAAAGAACCTGGAGCTCTGGAAACTAGCAAATAACAAACAAACCAAAAAAAAAAAAAAAAAACCTCCTTGAGAGGGGGTTACTTTATCATCTTCCCTTCTTACTTTTTCCTCTGCATTCTCCAATCTGGTCTCAGAGGAACTGAATCAAAAGGGCAAGAATGCAGCACCACAACTGTATTTATCATTCTCTGCTTCTCCACAACCTGCAGTGATCTGTGACCAATCACAACAAGCCACTCTCACACATTCATTAACCAAATCCCTAATCTTTGTGTTGCTGTTGAGAGAGCAAAGAAGACAACGATATAGAGGAGCACTAGGAGAAAGGAGGTGTGAATCTCTTTTGATTTTGTGCCTTGTTTTCCTCCTTGGAAAAAAAAAGGCTTTAAATGAAAAGAACCACCACTAATTGTCAAGTAAATTAAAACACCTCACCAACACTGGTGGTTAAAAGAAATTAACACTTTTAAAACCTGCAATAGGCTGCAGAGCTTGACTTTTTAAACGTGATTAAAATGTGTTTTGCCGTCACGCCATCTCAGTGACGCAAGCACGCAAACTTCAAACCGTCCCAGCAGTGCCGTTTTTTAATTAATCTGCTGGAATCCACCTCTGGCACTGTGCTGCAGAAGCTCATCATTGTACACTCAACCCATAAAGGAAAATAAGCCCCTCAACCTGGACCAAAACCCTATCTGCAACATCATTCCAAACAGGCTGGTGTGCCGATAAAGCTGCTGATAAAAATGCCAAAACGCCTATGGAGAACTCGAAGAATGATCTCGATTCACTCAGTGAGACTCTTCAATGATGGAAATAATTGCTCAAATGGGAATACGAGAAGATGTAAGAACTTTGGTGATGTGGAGGCATAATGTTGTATGATGGGAGCCTCAGCAAAATGTGCTTCATTGGTTTGCAAGAGTCCTGCTATTCAAATTTATTTTTATTTCTGTTTTATATAATTTTTCTTTTCAAGTTTAGTTTTGGTTAGTTTTACTCCCTTTTTTGTTCGCTTTAGTTCATATTAGCAATTTAAGCACAGTCTAGTATTATTTAGGGATGCATCGAAAGGACATTTTTTTTCCAAAACCGAAAATTCTGGATGGACTTGGCCGAAAACCGAAAATTCTGGATGGACTTGGCCGAAAACCGAAAATTCTGGATGGACTTGGCCGAAAACCGAAACAGAAAATAATAATAATAAAAAATAAAAATATATATAAAAAAAAAATAAAAATAAAATAATATATATATATTAGTTTTTTTTTTTTATAATTGTATTGTTATTAAACTTTTTTTAATCAAATTCAATAATTTAATGAATCTGAATAAAAAAAAAAAAAAATATATATATATATAATTCAGGCCAATAAAATAAAATAACCACACTTTTATAAGTAACACAAAAATTTAATAGAAAATAGGCCTATATTAAATATCAATATATCAATATTCTTCTTCATTCAGTTTAATGCAGCAGAATCAGATTTAGTAGTCCTACAAAGCTATTATTATCAGAGCATGTGAGCAGATAGCAGGGCGAGGATTAGTGAACAAGAGCGTCATTTTACCAGTGTTGCCCAGCACGGCTATTCACACCATATTACAGAACAGTAGGGCTATTGCAAACAGAAACAAGTCCAGAGATATTTCATGTCGGCACGTTTTTAGCGGACTTTGCCTTCCTGGTGAGCGTGAACAATACATGCGTTTGGGCCGTGAGCGACTGAGTAGAGCACGCAACACACACACACACACACACACACACACACGGAGGTTGCAGCGGAACATTGAGCAGAACGCTATGCGAAGACGGAGCGGAGAGCACAGCGCACAGGCACACACACACACACACACACACACACACACACACACACACACACACACACACACAGAGTGGAATGCGCTTCAAAGTTGTTCATCTTCGGATGCAGAGCTGCTCGCAAAGTAACAAAACATGCCGAGCCAGAGTGAAACCTGATCGCTGAGCACGGAGTGGCGGGGCGGCATATTTTCGGCTTTTTTCTCTTTGGGCCAAAGACAGAAAATGCCATTTTCGGCTGAAATTTGGGTGCATCCCCTAGTATTATTGTAGCCTGGCAAGCCAGACCTACATCAAGATGTTAGGTCTGGCAACTCACCATAGACACGGCTCAATCTGAGGGGCGGGATAAACGGCTGTCTTTCAAATTCCCTCTGCACGCAATAGGACAGCGCTTCAACCAACCAGAGCGTTTTCCCAACAGCGGAGCTGACGTTAGTTGATAGATTCAACTTTTGAATCTGGCCGGCAAAACTACGAACACATCTTCCTTTTTTTAAGAATGACTTAAGTGCCGTTCTTTGCTCTTTTCTCAAAGAAAAACTCCAAGTCCTCGGCCAAAGCCGATTCGAAACACTGTTCTCCAGCAGCAGTCCATTCTTTGTTTTCAAGTAACGTTAGCAGGGGACCATCGCAACTCTGTCGTCATTATGTTAAGCCTACTCTATACACGACGTGATTGGCCTGACCCAATTTAGGTTTTTGCAGCTCGAAAGTCAATGGAGAGTTGCTAGACTGCCCTGACTGCAAAATACATTTTGCTGCCGCTAGGGTGCGTCTAGATTTCTAGGCTAGTATTATTGATATTTTTATTGTATTTTTATTTTGAGTCATGAACATATTTAGTTGAGTTTTTCCCAGTTACATTATTATTATTATTGCTATTATTATTATTATTATTATTATTTTCTCCAGTTAAACAGTGATGCCCACATTTTTTACAACAAAGGGACAAAAAAGTGAACAAGATTGAGGGCCATGGGCTTAAAGTAAATGTTACATTATATCCATCTATATTATTATATTATAGGCTATTAAAATAAATAAACAATCAAATGCTCATTTTTTTCTTCTTTTTTTTCCCTCTCTCCTGTGATAGGGCATGACAGGCCAAATGTCATCATGGCATCTCTGAATTAGAACCAGCACTTTATTTCTTTAGTCCACATTAGACATTCTTCTATACACTCTACATTCTAATATAAGTATTTAACTATCTAACTGGATCAAACCTATGCCTTTCCTCCAGATGATATAATTTCCCAAATGTTGTGTCAAACAGTGTCTTCCCCTTGGCTTAAGTCAGGTTTCTTTTTTTCTTTTTTTCTTTTTGGCCCCTTTTTGGAGGAAAAAAAGCGTGATTCAGAATGATGTAGCTTCTCTTGACTAATAAAATCATGCAGGACAATAAAACATGCAGACCCACAACAACTCTAAAAGTCCAGGTTGAGGCTGGTGAAGGTATACGAAGACTCTTCACATGTCCATCAAGTGTGATTTTTCCACTCTGCATCGATCACCCAAGCAAAGACCATTCCTTCTCATCCCGGCGGGCTCCCTGGAGCCACCTTATAACCTGTTAAGAACCATCAGCACTCCTCCCTGCCCACTGCCCTGATCCGATAAATCAATTAAAAATACACATCTGTTCAGCCAGGCCTGCTCCCTCCTTCCATCCCTCCTTCCTCTGGACAGCTTTACAAATCCACCAGCATCTTTTCCCTTCACTTTTACCCTGTTTTCCTTTACAGTTCTTCAAAGTGCCAACTGCCTTGTTCCATCCTGATGATTTCATTTTATTTTAAGTAATGTGATGTATTGATTTTTTTCATTAAGATGAGAGACGAGAGCAGTGTGACTAAGAGGCTGTTGCAGAGTACTACATTTTAATCATTTACTGCCAAAGGGATTATTCTAAGAATTTGCTTGCATTAAATGATGGTTGTGTGTGTGTGTGCGTGTGTGAATGAATACAGGTGGCTTGCATGCAGCTGATCAATGCCCTCGTTACCTCCCCGGATGATTTAGACTTCAGGATACACTTACGAAATGAGTTTCTGCGTTGTGGCCTCAAGAAGATACTACCAGTGAGTATATATTTTGCTTTATCCTTTTTCCTTTTGTATTTCTGTTTTTTTTTATTTTTGTTACTTTTAATTTCTGCATTCATTTTTCTTACATTTTTTGAATGCTTGATTTAAAAAAAAAAAAAAAAATAGTGGTAGGATATATGCTCATTAGTTTTCCTCATGTGGTAAAGGTAAGTTGGTAAGTACATAGAAAAAATGCTGTTATACATCTGTACTTTATCAAATGACAGATACAGCGTTTGGGTTTTAAAATGACATCAGTAAAAGCTTTTTTTTTTATTATTGCTTTACAGAACAATCGAAAACTTTTGAACAACTTAACAAAACAATAAAAAACTGCTGAAATGTGCCGGTGCTTTGCTGTCTTCGTCCCTAATGGCACAGCTTTGTTTCATAAAGGCCGTTCCCTTCACACATCATTATCAATCAGCGTGCAGATCTCTGCTCCACACTGCCACAAACCCCGTGACCAGGCCAGCACATCACTCACCATCTCATTTATGTGGGCATTTCCTTACTCTTAATAAGTCATTTTGACTGCTCCCAATATTATTGCTACAATTATTATAATTATCTCAGTCTACCCCCGCATATGATGAGCTTATCGTAATTTATGAATAATGTATTTGAAAGTTTAATAGGACAATTAAATATGACATTGTTCTCTAATTGTGAATAATGAGTTTTCAGGTTTTAGTATCCTCAAAATGGCAAGTGCAAAGGGAAAGAAACAAAGTGAAAGACAAATGAGATGCACTAAATCCTCAAGGAGAGATAGAAAATGGTGTCTGATGAAATGAAAATACAAATTTCTGGAGATGGGTGTGGGTGTGGGTGTGTGTGTGTGTGTGTGCGAGAGAGCGAGAGAAATTTGGTCCTGCCTCCTACTGCTGCATAACGAGTACTCTTTCTCTCGGATTGGCTGTTTCTTTAAGACAGATGGCATGCCTGAAGTATTGTCCACTGATTGATAACTACAGAAATTGGGTTACATTTGGCTTTTCACCGTCCATAAACTACACCAGCAGTGATTCATAGTGGAGTTTTTATCACACCTTTTTTATCCTCTCTTTCTTTATCTCCCTCCCTCTCTTGTCTTAACCCGTTATATCTGTCGCATATGTTGCAGGTATACAAAGCAAGACAATCTGTGTACCATAGAAAAACAGATTGACTCTTAGTTCAATACAACACTAATCATACTTGTGGTTTTAATTGACACCAGAGTTTTAAATTGCTTGATGAGCACAGTTTTCTCAGAAATGTTATTATTATTATGGGAAGATATACATACTTTTTATTTCCTTTCCATTTGCACTTGCTGTTTTGTGGATTTTGAAACCTGTAAACTATCAATTTTGAATGCATATAAACCACCGGTCAAAAGTTTGGAAACATTAAGGTTTTTTTAAGGTTTTTGAAAGTAATCTCTTAATCTCACCATGGCTGCACTTATTTGATCAAAAATACTGTAAAAACATTAATACTGTGTAATATTATTACAATTTAAATGAACTGGTTTCTGTTGTAATATATTTTAAAATTTGTATTTATTCCTGTGATGGCAAAGATGAAGTTTCAACTGCCATTACTTCAGTCTTCAGTGTCATATGATCTTTTTTACTGTATATCTGATCAAATAAATGCAGCCTTGGTGAGATTAAGAGACTACGTTCAAAAACATTAAAAAACTTTAATGTTTCCAAACCCTTGACCGAGACTGTATGTCTGCTAAAAGTGAACTTCTGAACATTTAGGGGTATACTAACATGGCCTTAACTCACAGACATGGTCTAAATGCCACAAAACATTATGATTTCTTAAGAGGCCTTTAAGTGGGTTATGTACAAAGAGGTGTTTTCTAGCTGTTCAAAAAGCAGACATTTTCTCGATCTTCCTCTTTTATCACCAGTGTTATATGATGAATCAGTCACTCATTCCTCTCATATCACCCTCTGTAATCACAGGAGCTGAAGGAGACGGAGGAGCTGGATATTCAGCTGAAGGTGTTTAATGAAAATAAGGAGGAGGATTCCATCGAACTGTCTCACCGACTAGATGACATCCGTGCAGAGATGGAATATCCTTTTTACTGCTGCCTCGGCCATGCGTGCAGCCGTGAGGGCGCCCGGTGCAGCTCGTGGGTCTAAAGCCAAGACCTCCAGTTCATTCAGAACGGATTTGAGAATCAGGGTTTTTTTTTCAATTCCAGTCCAGCCTCTGGCAACTCTGGTGGTAAACAAACCTCTTCACATCAACACATGCATGCACCGCACACATATCCCAGCATCCTCTGGCCCTGAGCTCATTATACTGACATTCCAGAGACACAGAGAGCAACCTCTACGCTCACCTCTCCTCTGTTTAATTCCCCTCAAATCTGCAGATAGACTATGCTACGCAACTATGGAAATCCGTTCACACTTATTTTCTCCCTGTTTCTACATCTGCATCTGACCCTTCAGGCCACAGCTGCGTACGTGGCAACCATATGCAGTAGCTTCTGGATTTGTGTGTGTATCCTTGTTGTACCTTTTATAAAGTAACTTGAAGCCATTCACTGAATTCGAAAAACGAGTAAAGCATAAAGCGTCGCTGAAATGATGGAGAATCTAGAGTTTTAGTTCAGGCTGTCTGGACTAATGATTTTCGTGAGCAGTCAACTATGCAGGAGACACAACATTCGTCTCTAAGGACAATTTGGCATTGATCTGTAAGTGCCTTGTGTAATATGCGTGTCTAAGCAACGGTCTCTGTCTTTCTCAGTCCTTCATTTCCCTTCTTCTTACTCAAAACACCAAACGTTTTTCCAATCCCACCCTGAATATTTACAAATAGCGATTCTGTCTGTCTGTCTATCTATTTACTCGGTATGGGTCATCGGTACAATGGCTTGAAGGAGCCTGAGAAGTTTAGAGCCAGTGCCACCTACTGGTAAAATCAAATATTTCCATGCTTATAACTTTGGATTTGGTTGACTTATTCTCACGGGAGTTCCTGAGATTCCTGAATCCTTGCCAAGTCCAATGATACCGAACATGCTAGGTTTCGCCTTATGGTTTGTGCACCGTTGTGATTTAGCATTTAAACAACTTTCGTGAATATCTTCTAAACCGTTGGGCGATCGAGACGAAACCACCGTAGGAAAATCGGAAACATAGGTCGTTGAAATTAATTTAAATGCCAAATGTCAAACATTTGATAGTAAGTGGCAAACAAATACAATTAAAGTCCGGTGTGGGTCATTTTCTATGTGCTCATAAATATAAATGTCTGTAACACCAAAGCGAAATTAGATATTTTCACCAAATTTGACACACACAAAACAAGTGGTGGGATTGCACCACTTGGTTGCGCTATAATTGAACAAAACATGAAATTGGCTCTAACTACAGTACTGTTGATCTGATTTACTTCAAAATTGACACGCAGTGTCTTTGTCTCAGTTGATATCATAGTCCATTATGGCATTGGTGTACCTTGAAAAACATGGCTGTCATTTTAATTACAAAATGACAAAAAAAAGATCCAAAGCTGTAACTGCAATGTTTTTGCATATTATTGTTTACAAACGCATTGACATATCGTTACGAAACTCAGTATGTTTCTTCGACACCATGCCCTGAAGGTACTCAAAAAGTTTTAATGCTTGCAGCTATATTTATTATTATTAGTATTATTATTATTAAGAATATAGCACTTCTGGTCCAGTTTAGTTCTGGCCACTTTAGTGACTTCAGGAAGCTGTTGAATATTAATTGTTAAAAGTTGGGTAGCGTGATTGATTGACCCTCGCTCTCTGTCTTTTGTATTGCTCAGCCTCATGCTGATACAGCTCATGTTTATGCATCACCTTCCCCACCAGTATATTACTGCAAACATGCCCTAAATACAAATATGCACAGACGGTGTGTCTGTGTTCACACTCATGGCCCTGCTTAATAGATAGAATGACTTTCCATTGTGTTTTGCTGGTTTTGAAGTGTGGAGAAAATAATTCACTTAAGCAGATCACCTGTGTTATCAGCAATAATGCTCTGAAGATGCCTGTATTCTCATATCGAGTTGACAGAACATGGGATACACTCACAACTCTATGAATAACTGAAATGATATGAGCTAATTAGAAAATGTTCAGCATTAGTGGGGCAGATTGGTTTGCTGCAAGGGCAGTTTTTAAAGTGACGTTCAGGGGCTTGAATTCTTATCTTTCCATTTTATTATTATTCCATAAATATAGAGTTATATAATAAAATATCAAGGTTTTTGTCTCTGTTTTTAGAATATATAGTACTCTTTCCTGAGGCAGTTTTTTATTAAATGGAGACAGACTCGCTTTACTTTTTAGTTTTTCCTTTACATATTGAGCCTCCACAGCTTTGTTTTCTATCACAGTGGAATGGAAGGAGCGTATATGGTGGCTCAAGAAAGTATGTTCCAGTCTAGGCAGTGCATCACCATGCAGCCAGCATGCAACTGTACACACAATTTATGCCTATATATATATATATATATATATATATTTTTTTTTTTTATATAATAAGGTTTTGTTTTTGTTTTTTTTGGTCAGTGTTGTTCTATTAACTCCATCCTAGGACCATTACCGAGTGCTACATTTAATCATCACATGCTTTAGCTTGCCACCATTGAAAATAGATTCAGTCATTCATTTTACTCAACTGGACATAACTGGGAGGGTTGGGATGTCAGTCGTGACTGATCCATGTTTTATGGTTTTAAATAATCAAACTGAAAGAATGTTCAGTTAATTCATGTCCAGGGCCAGCGTATGAACTGGCAGAAGAGATATTTCTTCTGTCACTTTTATTCAATCCTTGTGTTTACTCATGTTAGCAAATTAGATCCCTAAAGACACTTTAGAATGCAGACAGATAGCTTCAGTTCTGGTTATACTCAACCTTTGACTCATCCTATCTGAATTAAAGGAAGCAAGTTATTTCCAGTGAGTGATGGCCATGCACCTTTAGTTATATTTGCACACACTTTATTGTTCTTTCTCATTTTAGAACTATACCACTGCACTTTTAATCATTCCTGTCACTCTAGTGTATATTTTATAAACAGTCTTATAAGCATACATATATATAAATGTCATGTTTAGATCAACTTTGTTTTACTACATAACAAACAGGATGTACAGTTGTGTCCTTAACAGTCCATGCACTGATATGGGTGAGGTGTACCATCTCCTGTCCAACATGGTGAAAGACACAGGCTCAGAATCTTACTTCCTATCCATTCTCCAGCACCTGCTGCTCATCAGGAATGATTATTATATCAGGTGAGTGCTGTCATATCTTATGTTTAATATCCATTCCATAAATGTGAGATTATAAGACTTGCACCTACCTGTTCATTAACACTTTTCTCAGTTTCTATTGACTTGACAAACATACTTGAGTATGATAATTCCTAGATTGTAATTGAGAATAAATGGAAATAAATGAAACTAAATGAATAGACAAAATAATTGAAAGTAAAAAATGTAATACATTTACCATGTTAATAATATAAAATTTTCATCTCATATCATGATAAAATATTTGAGTCATACCACTCATTAACGAGGTCTTGAATCAGAATTTATTTTAAAAATGAGAGTTATTTTGCATGTTCAGCCGCACTCAAGAGTATGTGTGTCTGTCAGAAAGTGAAGAAATGATACTGAGCATTTCAGTTCACTGTTGCATCAGACCTGTTGCCGAGGTAAAATATTTAATAAAAAGGGAAGAGCAAAGCGATGAAAGGGAGGAAATTTACCATGGACATGTTGCTGCTCACTTTGAGCTATGAATAATGTATTGCCTGGCTTGTTGGAAAAAGCGAGAAATAGAAAACACATTAAGCAAGTAGTATGGCAGATTCTTGTTCAATGCCATCCCTCCCGCCCCTGTGTCTGTAACTCTGACAGCAGAAAACAGGATCACTACAAATGCTGATTAAAAATGTATGCACTTATTAAAGACTACAGAAAAACAACACAAACAATCTCTTTAATGTCTCCAATTGTTTCTTTTTGTCACCAATGAGATTAAATGAAGAGAAAATGAACTCTCCTGCCTCTCAGATTCACATTTTTCTTCTGAGAAATAGACCCTAGGAATCCCACAAATATTGTGATACAAAGTACATAAAACATAGCTAAGAAATCCTGAACTATAAAAGAGCGAAGTTTGAGCAATGACACTTTTATTTGCTTCAAAACGTATATATTTCCCAAGCTTAGCATCTAAAGATGGATATGCAGCTGTGTTTTCATATATGTATATGCATATATACAGTATGCATCTGTATTACATGGTCACTCTATAAAGATCTCATCACTCATGTCTTTGGATGCTTTTGAACCTGGTGCGACGTTTTATGTAGATTGGATTGGCTGGTTGAGAAATTCTATGGCTATAATTTTAGATTAAAGGGATCCCTTGAGATCAGTGCTTTGATGGTGGAGTCTCCAAGGAGAGGGCGGGACGAATAGGCTGGTGGCATCTCTCTACTTCAGTCCGCATCAGTCGACAGCGTCGCTCTTGTTCATAGGTGTTGGGAGGTACTCTGGTGATCAAAGCCAGCCATAAAGGAGAGCTGTCCGTGCCAATAGATTGCATCGTTTGATTTAAAGCTATTCTTTAAAGCCATTTCAACCAGACACCCTTATCCTCAGTTAACTCTGTGCCCTCAACTCCGTCCTTGGTTATTTGTATGGAAAGTTTTCCCTCAATTTGTTTAATAACCTTTTTTTTTCAAATGAAATAAAATAAACTGAACAATTTAATAAGTTACCAATGTCCTTCAGCCTTTCTTTTTACTGCTTTTTGGAGCAGTGGAAGATGTTGGCAATAACTCTCTAAGACTCTGTAACAGAAGGTAGATCATAGGGAGGGTATATGGAGCACATCTTCTACTTTTGGCCGTGACTGATGTAAAGATTAGATGGGCAGTGTGGAGCAGGGGTTGGATGGGAGATGAGAGGCAGACAGTGAAGGTGCCAGACTGAGAGAGAGAAGGAAAGAGCGGCTCCGTTGAGTGGGACATATGCTGTCTCCTCTGTTGGGGTCTGACAGTTCTGGGTCAGTCGTCTCCTTCCCGGTTCTATCCAGCATGCGGCAGTGGTGGTAGCCAGGATGTTGAGAAAATAGGGCGGCTTATTGAGATAATGATATGGTGTACATCAGTGACAGGCATAAGCTTCGGGCCTTGCCACTAAGCCAGGCTCGGTGACACTCTCAGCCCTATCAGTTCCAGCCACCACGTCCGCCCCCTCTGCACGCTTATTACACATCGCTGCCGTGTTTCTTACAACAAGGCCTTGAATTGGCAAATTGTGCAAATATGATTATTTGTTTGGTTATTTAAATATGTTATTTGTCATTGAGATTGGAGAGACATCCAATTATAGTTAATGTCTTAATAGCTGGTTTTAATCAAAACATGTTCATATGTTTAAATGTTAGAACAAGAGATGCAGTCCTTTTTGATGCTGTAATTCTGCTCTTTTCTTTTTAATAAATATGTATTTTAGCATTTTGCAGTACATTAAAGGGGAATATTCTGATCAGAGACAGTGTTTTAGTATTTTTTATATACTTTTGTAGTATTTATTAATATTTTGAATTTGTTTTTATTTTTATTTTTATTTTTCAGTTTTAATTTAAGTTTCAGTAAGGCGTTTGTGTCTGAATTTCTATTTAGCTATAAGTTATTACTTTTTTATCTGTTTTAGTTTTAGTGGCTTTAATACTTAATTTCAGTTAGTTACCAAAGTAACACTTTTAATTTATGTTTAGTTATTTAATTTTATTTGAGCTTTATTTCAATTAATGGAAACTATTTTTAATAGTTTTAGTTAGCAATTACAACACTGATCAGAGAGCACCTGAAAGCTTGCTTGTTGTTATTTAGAGGCACCTTCGAGCACACTGAGGTCTTGTGATCAAAATAAGTAAATGTTCCATAAGCAGCCTTTCATGGAATATAGATTTTATGATGAGCAAAAGAACACTCCTGTTGTTGCGTTATTCATTTACTTGGGTCAACAAACTGTCATTCATCCATTAGCTTATCTATATCCCCCTGCAAATATTGTTTATCAAACAAGAATGTTTGGAGATAAAAAAAAATCTAATGCTCTAGAATTAAGTGGCTTTACCTAAGAGTTGTGGTGCAATTATTTAGTACAGGGACATTTTTAAAGTCATGCTTGTTCATTAGAATTTGAAAGCTTGTTTTGTGTCGAGAAGCCGAGAGAAGGGGATGACACATTTCTGGGAGGAAAATTGAATACCTACAAGAGACATTCAAGGTCATGCTTGGAACATAATTGTTTGCCACTACGGAGCTCGGCTTAAGTCGACATTGTATTTGTTAAATGTCACTCGCAATTAAAATTGGTAATATAACTTGGAAAAGGTCACTCGCTAAGCGCCATGGCAGTATCTAGTCCCAGACCCATTTACTCCCCGTCCCGTCATTGTCACCCCTCCAAACACAAGGCCGTGTTTTCCCTGCCATTGTGTGACTAATTACACAGATTACACTGATTAGATTTGCGTCTGCAGGTTTTATTACCGCCCTTAATTGCCAAAGATGATTGCAAATTAGAGAGGGAAGCACGGAGGCCTGGATGTCAGTTTGTCTTCACCTTGAATGGACAAAGTCACCCAACTGCTCACCCAACGGCTGCATGCTTTGCCGTTAGTGATTTCATTATGTACCAAAGGAAACCTTAATTCAATGTCGTGAAATACCATTAAAAGATATGTCTTACCGGATGATTTATGAAGAACTGTCCTCACCGGAATGCACAAGGCGGTATTTTATATGAAGTTAACGGCTTTGTCTCTTGTCATATTCTGCCCCCTCACTCTCGCAGTACTCCTTCTTTTTATTACAGGCCTCAGTATTACAAGGTGATCGAGGAGTGTGTGTCCCAGATTGTCCTCCACCGCAGTGGGATGGACCCTGATTTTGCCTACAGGGAGAGACTGGATGTGGACTTCAGTCATCTCATCGGCAAGTCTGAGATTAGGTCTCCTGTGTCTTGTAGAAAACGTCTTTATGTTATGAGCACCACACTAAACCTTTATGCACTTCCGCTTAAGTTATTATTCATTAGTACAACTCAGTTTCCAGACTATTACATTCTGTCTTGAACTGTATGGTCATGTGATAAAGTGGCCAGAACATTTCAGAATGAATAAAAAGAGTTTCAGGTTTCGGTAACCAGCTTTAGGTAAAAGCGAGAGAGCGATATTGAGTTAAATCAATTCAATCAAATCTGTTAGAAATACTTTTTGTGGGCTTAATGGGATGTCTACAGTATTATTACAACAGTCCTGCACAGATTCACACTACAGTCTGTCTTAACATAACTGTGAAATCATGCTAGTTTGAGTTTGAGTTTGCAATTTCCTGGAGTAGATCTAATTATTATTCCCCGGTCCCCACGAGAGCCCTGTCTGAAACACCTGCACTCACCTGACACATAAGATAAGCTACACTCATTATGCATAAATAAAACATTATCTGCTAAACCTGGCTGGCATGTCATGTCTTATAAACGCAACACGACCGATTATATTTGCAGTCCTGGACTTTTTCATTTGTTTTTATGATTAAATGTTGGTGGGGAAATAAGCATTCATTGCCAATGGTTATATCACCCAGTTCATGGACACCAAAGGAATTAATATAATAAGGGTGATGTACATTTGTAGCCTTCTCTTTTTTTTTTTTTTTTTTTTTTACCCCCCCCTTTTGTGTTTTGTCACTAACACTTAAGTAACTTGCCAGCAAATGCTCATTAAAAGTTTCCAAACCAATCTGCAGATTTTTTTTTTTTTTTTTAAAGATTTTCTCACTTCTTCCCTTACTTTAATGAGTTGAAAACAGATTTTGCGGGGCACCGTTTTTTAAATGTACATCTCAAACCCCCAGAACACAATACAAATCTCCAGAGGGGAGGGGGGAATGAGACACTGACAGGTTCATTTTATTCCGTTCGCCCTTTTTTTTCTTTTAGTTGTCTTCATTCGGTGTCTGATATGGAATCTTATCCATCGTGTTAACAATGCACCATGGAATTTGCATATACTTATGTTTTGTGTGTTTTCATGTACCCGGCTATTTGTGTATGACAGATCAGTGCGTGGATAAAGCCAAGGTAGAAGAGAGTGATCAGAGAGCAGCGGAATTCTCCAAAAAGGTGAGTTTATTAATCACCCTGTGTGCCACTATTGGTATGCAACCAGGCTGCTGTCACCAAACTTTTCTCCCATGAGCGATGAGGCAGTGCATCGATTGCTCTCACCTGATCAATAGCTGGCAACAGAGCAACATGATCTGTATCAGTGCAAGCAGAATCAATGCTGATGCTCCAATCTGCAAGCTTGTTTGTGCCATACTGGGAACACTATTTACAGGCACCATTTCAAATAGTGTTAAAGGTCCCAACGTACAATTTTGTCATTTTTTTCTAATACTTGAAAAGTTTTCTCTGGAGGTTCATAAGGATGCTGAGCTAACACTTGCTGGTGTTGTCAGTGAAGCCAAGAGCTGTATCCCATGATGCTTGAGGGAACAGAGAGTGTATCCATGCTCTTGCTCATCTTCCTGCCCAACTCTGCCAAATGTCAGCCAGACATCTTGAAGGTGATGATACACAGGGCAACTTTTTGAGCAATATTGCTGGGCAATGTTGCCGTCAACGGGCAACCAGATTAGACACAGGGCCCACGACCGATCTAAATTATCCAGATTGAAATTTATTGCCCATTTTCAATGGGAAAGTGCCCAAGCAACAAACGCTCGGCAAGATTGCCCAGCAACATTGCTCAAAAAGTTGCCCTGTGTATCATCACCTGCAGTTTAATGGCAAAGTAACACAAATACTACTGGACGGCTGAAAGCATTGAGTCTCTTTCACTATGCATGCTTGTGTTTGTGTGTGTACCAGTGCTTTCAGGAATATTATTCTTTTTTGTGTTTGCACATTTTGTGTTTGTGTAATTTTGCAATACATTTAGTATATTTTTGGAAATATTAATAGTATAGTATATATTTAATAGTATGATGTATGTAATATTTATATACACTCTGTCATCTGTTCAAAAGATTGGGATGATCAGATTGTTTTGAAAGTAGTCTCTTATACTCACTGAGGCTACATGTATTGTATGATCAAAAAGTATAGCAAAAACTCTTTCCACATATGTTAGATTACTTTATGAGTGAATGAGACCCAGGTGTTAGTTGCAGCCATTATAAACTTAGCCCTGGATCAAAATGACGATGATAGTGAAGGTGGAGAGAAATGGGGAAGATGTTGATGTATCCTATGGTATTTGCAGAGTTCAATGCGTTGTTGTATGCATGTTGTTGTCTTTCAGTTCGACGAGGAGTTTAGTGCACGGCAGGAGGCACAGGCCGAGCTGCAGAAGCAGGAGGAGAAAATCAAAGTGCTAGAGACGCAGATCAATACCCTGCAGGCCCAGGTAACACTTGGACCATAACCTAATGTACAAACTCTTCTCTTCCTTATCACCACTTCTGGTTCACGAACAGTATGACCCAGGTATGACCCATTCAGCTGCTCTGCGATCTCAACCCAAGGGTATTGAACACAGGTTAACGCTAATGGAAGCTACCACTGATGCCGTGGCCCATGTGTTCACCTTTAACATGCATAATCTACCCTTCCATTGGCTCTGATTATACCACATAACCGATCTGTTCTTTGTTGTATTCTCAGAGGCTTATAAATCCTCTGAGATTTATTTTATCTTCCGTCATGAGAGCTTGGTGGTTTCAATCTTTTCTTAGAAGAGCCTTTTATACTACAGATCCATGAAGCACCAAGCCTACTTTTCTGGTTTCCAGACTGCCTTTCTTCACCTCACAAATATTCTCCAATGGCTATTAAACTACCAGGCATTAAATTATTTGTCTCCATCACGAAACCTTCTTGACGCTCAGTGCCTTGGCTCATCAAATGCCCTGGAAAAGAGCTATACAAGCACATTAGGATCACTAGTACTTATTTTGTGTGTTGTGAGGTCATATGAAGCAGTTTTTCTCTGTCTGCTTCAAATGGTAATGCAACTGCTAATGTGGCGGCGAAGGGAGAGACTCTGCTAATTTGGTCAAATTGAAACCTTTTTATCTTTTATCGTGAATGCAGTGGTGCTCTAAGTGGGTATTTTAAGACTTGAGGGATTGTATGATTTAATAAAGGGCCAATATCCCCCTTAAATTGTTGGATTTGATTTTTCTCAATTGCTCCATCGCAGGCTGTTCCTAGATATTGTATCAACGCTGTGAGGGATTGCGTTACGTCTTTGCCTTTCACATCATCGTTTCTGTCAAGAAAAACCCTCAGTACTTTACCCGCAAAATGACTGCTATTTCCTACTAAACCCAATTTTAAACATTTTAGATTTTAGTGGTGCCTTGGGACAAAAGAAGTAGCTTGCTTGCTAGCTTATGGAGTTTAATAGGAGGGGAAAAAACACCATTTGTGAAGAGCCATCCATGGCGTAAATAGTTTTCCAGAAACCAAATATATTGCAGTCGGAAAAGCCAGCACTTCGTCTTTCTGTTTACTTACCTCTCAACATCTCCAAGCCCTATTGCCCCCATCTTCCCCCAACAAGCATCTCCCCACCTCTAAACCGAGATGAGTTGCTGTCATTAAGGACCCTGGCAGCTTGGACCACCATTCATTCTCACAGATTTACCAAATGGGCACATTAGTGGAGGCGGGGCTGGAACAGGTTCCTCCCAATGCAAAGCAGAGCTTCTCAGAGCCCGGCACTTCATTTGTGGGCAGTCCTCACCCCTGCACTTCGTCTGCCCCGAGAGCCGAATCACTGCACGTTAACCACTCTGTCTCTCTCCTTCCCTCCATCTGCCTCGTCCATCACTTTCTCAACTCCTACACATATTCATGAGCCCAGGCCTCTCTGCGCTCAACTCCTCATCAGTCACCATCATCCCTCCTTTACTACACTCATTCATACCGAGCCATATTGCATGCACCCAATGCAGACACTGAAACCCTGTTAATGACTGCTCACCTGCTCTCTTCTGCTTTGCTTTCCTGGACCACAGTGTCATTCGGCTGTTGTTTTTCCCCTGGGTGTCCTCCAGTCTTACCCCATGGCGATCTCATTCTCTTTGAAGCTCAGTCATCTCCAGCACATTAACAGGTAGAGAAGCGAAGCAGAGCCCTGGAGACGCATACTCTTTCCAAGCGTGCGCTCTGAAGGCACGTTCAAAGCTTTGGCTCCATAACATTCTCGCATCAACAGACTTTTGGTGCTTCTGGTGGAAAACATGTAATGCGCTCGCTAAGGAAGCACCAGGATATTAGCATTAAAGTGTTGCACTCATCCCGTGGGTGTTTTGGCACATCTGAAAGGGATATAAACTCATAGGTTGTCATACGCAAAGCTGACAAATTGTATCCTTTATTAGACAGCCGATGTAGAACTCTTCTCCTTCTGCAGTTTCACAATGTTGTCAGCTTGTCGGTGCACAACACATCACCGTGAAAACTGACTACGTTCACCCACACTTCAGCCCACATGCCTACTTCTTATTCTTTGATGGTCTGGTACAGATGGGAAGTAGAATTTGGTTTCTAAACATATTTTATAATAATATTTTTATATATTTTTATATAAAGTTATCTTTTTTAAAAAAAATTTTTATTTAATTTTATTTAATTTTATTTCCAATAGCAAAAACACAAAACTACAACCAATCAATGAAACCTCTCATTTGAATTAATGATTCAAAGGTCACCTCTTCAAATGCTCAATATTGTACCTCTCTATTTCTGTAATAAGCCTCAGTAGGTTACATTATAATGTACATTTTAAGAGTTTTGAGCTGACAAGCATGAATGTTACAATTTTTAACATAATAATTTTGCCATTTGGGTGACCTAGGTTCAAGGACAACAAAGAGATGACAGCAAAAACATGCTTATCAACAGATTTACTTTAACACATAATTGAAGAGAGCCATTATTCAGAGCAAGCAGCACAATAGCTCATGTGAAAATAATAGTCATCTGATCTCATCAAAGCCGCCGTATGGAAAATTTCGGACAGACTGAATATGAAATAGAAAGAATAAAAGAATAAAATAGCTTCGCACTTTTAATTCATGTATTTTTAAGAGTTAATGAGACTGCATGCATTATTAGGCCTTCTGCTCAGTTGTTCTGCCAAGCCCAGTTTTAAATAAACTTGTAACCATATTCTATCTTTTCATGTTGTGGTGGATTGATATTTTCTTCAGTCATGTTAATGCCAACAGAGTGCAACATTTATGCAGGGTTCTCTTCCTCAACCCCACCGCCCCCAAACCTCTCTCTTGGCCATTCAATAAAAGGGAATAGAGTCAGAGGTGAGGAATCGAACAGTATCTAAATTATTCAGAACTCAAGCGATACTGGGAGAATAATCTTTTACAGCACCCTGATAGGTTTCAGAAAGATCTGCGGTCAGCTGTCTGTACCAACATGGGACTCGTAACATTGCAGAGCTGGTCCTGTGTCTTATTGCTGCTGCTGGGCTGGATCTGGAAGAGTATGTCGGTAATTATGCCGATAAGGACGGCACTACACTTGAATCATGGAGTTGGTTGCCATGTGCTCTTCGTTGTTGCCATGGTCAGAATCAGGGGACAAAGCTTTGCCATTCACCTTTACAGGCTGATTCATTTAAGATGCAGCGTGTGCCATCCCCCTCTCTTTCTCTTTAAGGAAACTATCACACGGAATATAAAGATGCTGCTGTTCTTCTTGACAATGTTCAGTGTGTTGGCTGATGTTCTGCCCTTCCCATCTTCAAAAATAAATAAATAAAGATAAAACAACCCTCTACGGACACACTGAAGCTTGAGTTGCCATTGGCCAGCAAATTTTTTATTTTACTAGCCAGATTTTTTGCATGGAATGCAAGAACAATTCAAATGTTCAATCAAGTTACACATACATATAATATAAAATATAAATGTCAAACACTATTAAAGTCAAGTAATAATAAAAAATCAAAAAAATCAAACAACAAGCAATAGTGCAAATAAACAATATAACAAAGATGCAAATTAAATAAATGCTTTCAGGTTTTCAGGTAGATCTAACAGTTGTTAGATCCAGATTAGTTGCAGAAATTGAATTAAGTAATCAAATGTAAAATAACACTGCATAGTCTTCACTGTATAAATTAAATATGAATGGATCCTTATTAAAATTACACAATGTATTCAGTCAAAAGCATTTTGACAAGTCTGTTGTTTTATTGAGGAATACTAGGCTGCTATCACTTTAAAATATAATGCATGGATCCAAAATACTGATACTGTTACACGTGTTTTCTCTCTTGACTGTTTACGTTCATTTAAGGCATAACCAACTATGTTTACTCGGATAATCGGCAAGACGTGAAAGTGAGCTCAATTCAGTTATTTACGTGCTGTCAGACATGGTTTTCTGGGCACGTGCATCGGATGTGCAGTTTGCGCACAGCGCACAGAAGTAATTTCTTGCTTCTTCTTGCTCTTGAATGTTTAAATAGGCAAGACTTAAAAAGGCGTACAAATGATAAACTTTCATGATGACGCAGCACTGGTCCTAAAGTTCTGTCAACGAGCCCTGCATGTGATCTCTCGTTCTCTCAACAAACCTTAGAGGTTTTGCCTCTAACTCAATTATAGGCGACTGTAATCATACAATTTACTAGCCATTGGGTAATTAAAGCCTTTTTTTGTTGCCTCTCTTGTAATTTGTTCGCATATGTGAGTGATTTACTCGCGTTGTAGAGGGTTATAAAAAAAAACAAAGCTTACTTAACACTACAAGCAAGGACAGCATTTCAAATATGATCAAAGGTTGTTGTTTTTCAGCAGTCTTCACCATGGAAGTATCCATCTTCTTTTCCATTACATGTCTTTAATATTTGATTCCGTCCTACATGCAATATGGGGTAATTGCACCATATAAGTGTATTTCATAGGCAGTGGAGTATGCTTCCTCTGAATGAAAAGAGGCTGTCAAGATCTTATTTTTCCCTTTTTCTTTTTGTCATCCTCATAGCGAGTTCAAAGTTGGGAGCGAAGCATTGCTGATTCTAAGTGTTTGCGCAAAATTCATTGGCAGTAAAGTAATGGGAAAGACTTGAAAGAACAGGATTCCAGAAGCAACTCTAAAAGATGCAAAGCTGCATTGATTGCACAACAACCAATTTACTGCATTGCCGTCTGTTGCTCCTTGAACTTTCCTTAGAAATGGACATTATTGAAACAAAAGCATCATGGAAATTACTGGAGCCAAGAAAGTGACAGGTTCCAGAAGTAAAAAAAAAAAAAAAAAAAAAAAATCCCTTCATGGGATTGTACATAAATCTTGTACCTTTGTCTTTTTATCCAATTTTTAAATACTTTTTTGATTGCAAATCAAGTTTGATTTGTACATAGCAGGTGGGTTGGTCATGGCTTTTAACTTTTTAACAAATACTTTTTTTCTTAAATCATCCAATAAAGCTAAAAAAGTGGGTGGGCACTGTTTTGCTCTGATTTGTCTGGAACTAGAATTAATGATGGTTAATGATGTTCTTAATTTGTGAATTCACTCTTTTCAAAAACTTTTCTGGAGTGAGAATCTCACAGCAACCACTAATGAAACACTGTATTACTTTATTAGTAGGCAAACACTGTGTTTTGATAATGTTCAAGTAGGCTGCTTGCATCCAATTTCTTGTTGTCATCAAGTGTTATTGCCATGTGACCTTCAGCAAAGTTGGCAGTTGACTTTTTCTTTACCATTCTCCTTTTCCAGCTATGGTCTTTGCCTTACTGTTGCTCTATCTGTCTGTCTGTGTATGTGTCTGTCTGTCCCTCACCTGTCCAGTTGACTAGTGAGAGAGACAAGCTAAGAGAGGCAGAGAAAAGCATCAGTGAAAGAAACAGCAAGGTGGGTGTTCTCCCAACCTCCCCTTCCCTTCCCAGCATGCTCAAAGCAGCCACCTGCCTGCATCTTTGAAAAGCTGCATTTTTTTTTACCTTCTAACAGGTTGATCAAAGCTGTTACCCCTCAGTGATCAGGCAGAGCCTTGATTTTCTGTATTGTCTCAAGACTCTCAACAGATGCTGTTCAATCATCCATTACAAATGCATGCTACACAATTAGGGCATAATCCTTTCAACATATCCAGCATATAAACAGCTTGTGATGGTGGATCCTGCCAAATATAATCTCTATACTGTGAACTAGAATATTACCACAGACACTAGAAAGTATATGAAGCAAGCAGTTTGTTTGTTCCCTGGGAATCAAACACTTACTTTGGGGTTGCTAGCACCGTTCTCTTCCACTTAAGCTACAGGAACATGATGGAACAGGCTACCAGAACCAGTTCAAGCTTAAAGGGAAAAATGAAACCCATCCTTCCATTTAACAAGTGCATTGTAACCCTCAGTAGTTACCAAATCTAATTTAATTTTCCTCTTGCTCATCAGAGATGAGATTGGGATGGCTTAATTGTGTGTTAGTCCTAGTTAATTACCCAAACTGTGACTGTTTCTACCAAGAGTGCCCTCCCACCCGTTGAGAGTGTAAATGGATGCTTGTCCTCTTGATATTCTCCTGTCCATATAGAACACATAGTTTCAGACACACCGACTGCTAATTAGTGCAACTAAACGTATGAGAGACGGCGAGCAAGTCCAGGTCAGTGGCCAGCTTAGACCTTTAACAATCCAGACTTTTTGGAAGTAAATTGCTTTTTTAAAACAAGACAAAAAGCGAAAGGAAGCCATAGGGGGAAATGAGCTTTAAATGAAAAAAAATTCCTGTATAAAATGTTTTTGTTGTAAAATTGAATGAGGCATTGAATGTCTTGAGAAAATTGTGTGCCAGAGGCTGATTAGCATTCCAGAACTGTGGCTGGAGGGTCTGCATCGCACCACAAGCTGCCACAGAGGGCCAAAGTGATGCGGAAATGACGGTGGTCTAATTTAGCAGCTAATTTGCTTGCCATTTTCTTGTATTAAACTTGAGAGAGAAAATGGGTCACAACAGGCCAGAGATTGACAGACGCATAATCATGGGACAGGGTACTCGTCAAGGGACCTCAGTTTCCTGCATGATGCTTCTACACCTTTTTAATTTCCCTTCTAATAAACAATCCACTGCCTGCATTGTGTAATCAAACACTCGGTAATGCATATAAAAATGTGACTCGACGCATATCATACTCCTAATCAACTGAACTGAGGCTGGAGTGCAGAGAGGAGAATTGCTTTAGAAAATGAGAAACTTTTTCACTAAGCAGTGATTAGAATGAGGCACAAAGTAAGTTTTGAGAAGGATGAGGAAAAAAAAGAGAGCGAAAAAATTGGTTTGTAATCATCCAAAGGTCAAGTCATATCTGGGCTATTGGGACTTCTAATTGAAGCATTTGCACATCATTTGTTGCTAAAGAGACTGGCCCACCTTTTATCAGTGGTTCAAAATACCTGTTTATTCTGTTGCGAGCAGAGCAGGGCTGATTTGTCAAGACATTTACTGCCCTTAGTCTTATCAGTTACTGGATGAATTGAGTGACTGACTCCTCCATAATGGCTTCTCTTCCTGGAGACCATCTCGTAAACTTCAGTTATCTTACCAGGAGAGAGAGAAAAAAAAAAAAAGACCAATACAGAAAAAGAAATGCACATTTGGTTGAAAACTCTATGGATTGTGGCTCAAGGTTAAGGATCTAGAGGGTGGAGCAGAGAGGTCGACTGGCTGCCGCCACCAGTTGCATGAGTGTTCAAGCCCGATTACTCTTCTCATTACTGCTAAAGGTTCAGGTGGCTGCATCCCATTCATACGCTCAATCTATTAGCAAATTACAGAGGCAATTTACATGTTAATCAAGTCTAATGGTTTACTCTCATCTGTTATGCTTTATGATTAAACGAGATGAATCAGTCTACACAAAGTGCTTTCCATATTTCATCCACAAACAAATATCGATACTGTCATCTTGTCATTCAGTGTAATCACAGTTAAGTATGTTCCATACGGAACGAATGAATGCTTATGTCATTATCTCTTAAAAACAATAACAGATGATCATAATAAACTTCACCATGTTTGTTTCTTTTTGAGTTATGCCCTCAGTGTCAGGCGGTTTTTCATTTTGTACTGCTAATCTGAATCTAAAATGGCTTTTAAATTATGTGTGTGTGTGGAAGTCAGTCAAGCTTACAGGAATCTTACAAGACCCATAGAAGTTGGTTATATTATGCTGCTGTATAATACCTGATTTTACACAGAGTTAAGCTTTAACTCACCTTCTTTAGCTCAATGTTTTTTTTTCTTTCTTTTTTTCTATTTACATTGAACATTTGCTACAGTAGGGTCCACAATTAACCTGTGCAGTCATTTATGCATTCACATGGAGTTCTAGATAAAAATATCCTAGATAGTCTTTCCATGATAAATCAATAATTTAGTAGATGTTTGTATGCTAAAACATTAAGTTGTGACATGTTTTCTTTAGTAGATAGTTTGTATGTGATTTTGTTTTGTTTTTTTTACTTTATTTGAATCTCACATCAGACAAGTAATTTTAATTGCTCACCAAATCCCATTTCTACTCAAGTTTGGCTTAGTGTTCACTGTTCACTTTGGACCATGGATGAAACAACACTCCAGTGTCCACCAGAAAATCCTACCATCACATACACACTTAGACACTTCACCGCTTGTTCAACACTTGTCAAATTGCTCCTCTGAGATCCCAGTCACTTGACAGGTGTGTACATTCCAGAAGAATCTATCGGTCACATCGACCGACCTGCCATTTATTTATTTACATATTCAATGTGACTGCCTGCCCCTCAGGAATTGCTGTGTCCCAGTTTCCCCAGCAAGAGAATCAGACGGTGGGCTCACGCTCCTCTGAGCGCTGGCCCCTGCTTGGCTCTCAGGAGGCGGGGCTCTGTGCGCTAGATGGGCAGATGCTCAGTGCTGCTGAGGGAACAGGTGCCCGGAGGGAAGGCCACGGCAGCCCCAAATCATCCATCTGCTTTTATCAACTCTTATTTAATGCATGTGAGAAGTCCCTCCCACCCCCCCCCCCCCCCACCCCTTCTCTCTCTCTCTCTCTCTCTCTCTCTCTGTCTTTGTGATTTTAAGACTTGTTGTAATGCACTCTCCTAAAATTTAAAAGTCTGCTTCTGTAAACACTGTCTTTTATCCTCCACTCTCCTTTGCCCTTGTCTCACTCGCTAGTTCTGATGGGATAAAACATGTAATGGTGATAAAAGCTTGGGCCTTTGGGAATAGAGGCTGAACGGGAGTGGTTGAGGTGTATGTTTGGCTCACAGAGGTCTCAGATGCCCTTTTCTTGTCTCTCACTCTTTGTAATCCCTTTGCAGGTTGCAACAGGAGCTGGAGCAGCCGGTGCCATTCCTCCACCACCTCCAGCAGGGGGCATTGCACCACCTCCTCCTCCTCCGCCCCCTCCACCGCCCCCATGTGGTGGTATACCACCTCCTCCACCACCTCCTCTACCTGCATCTCTGGGACCTCCTCCTCCTCCACCTCCACCCGGCTTCGGACCTCCACCTCCGCCTCCACCTCCTGGAGGAGGCCCGCCCCCACCTCCGGGTATGCCTTTGGCTCCTCCTCCGCTCGTTGTCCAGCTGCCTTACGGGCTGTTGCCCAAGAAGATCTACAAACCTGAGAGCGTCATGAAGAGGGTTAACTGGTCCAAGGTAAGAAAGACAAAGACACTATTGAACCTTGAGCGGTTTAAAAAAAACATGAGTTTTGAGAACCGAAAAACACACTCCAAGGTCAGCAATAAATTGCAAATAGTGGGTGTAATTTAGCCTTCTCAGCGTGTAAGAGGAAAATGAGAAGAAATGATGTAAAAGAGAGTTTGACTTTTTCAGTGGGAGTTGATGGTCCAAAGCCTACGAGTACATGCAGCTTATTAAAAAAAGCGTTGAGCCATGGGACAAGTAATTGTCCCATGGCTCACTCTGCCTCCCTTTCAAGATATCCGGCCGTAAACTATTTTATTAGCTCAAGTTTCCTTGCATGCATATTCTGGCAGTAATTGAATACACTTTTGAGTTAAAACAAAACAAAACAAAAATACATAAAACAATATTGAGTAATCCTCCATTGCTTTAAATGCGATTTCTATGGGTCAACCACTTCATGTCGTCTTTTTACTTTTAACTCTCAATCATTAATTTACCCATCGCCTTGGGAACTTTAACAGTCTGAAAAATGATAATTTGTTATGGTACTTTTTCATGCTTATGCTCGACCTTGTCTTTAACTCTTTTATGCATCAGTGCTGAGAGGATAGAAGCCTCCACAAGAAGCAGAGTCCTATAAAAAAATAAAAATAAAAATAAAGAACTCACAGTAAGAAACTCAATTAGCAATCATGCATTCAGTACATAATATAAATCAGGGCTACTCATCTCTGAAAAGCTCAAGAGCTACAAAGCAGGATCCATTTAGCCCCAAGGCCAACACTCCTTATTTTTGTGATAATTATTTTATATTAATGAGTTTGACTTTGTGTGGTTTGCAGTATGAGCAAATTACAGCGAGTTTTATATTGTATATATTCTGTATTGAATAAAATACTTGCATTTGTTTGATCAAAAAATACAATAAAACAGTAATATTGTGAAATATTATTACAGTCTTAAAATAGCTGTTTTCTATTTTAATTTATTTTAAAATGTAATTTTTTCCCGTGATGGCAAAGTAAATCCTTGTGAAATCATTCTAATATGCTGATTTGGTGCTCTAAAAACATTTCATTATTATCACAGTTGTAAAAGTTTGTGCTGCTTATGTTTTTTTGTAGAAACTGCAATGTCCCCTTCCCCCAAGAATAGAACGAATAGAATATTATTTATTTGCATTTGAATTTATTTTTTATTAAATCAAAACATTTTTACTGTCACTTTTGATCAAACGATTGTATTTTTGCTGTATAAAAATATGCATTTATAAACAAACAAACACAAAAGAAAACTTACTGACCCCAAACTTTTAAATGGTAGTGAGTGTGCACATATATAATTAGTAAATTAAATACGTTACACATGAATTAGTCATTTTATTAGCACATTTGATTATTTTCATTTTGTTTTATTTCATTTTATTATTTGCTAATTTTTATTTGCAAAAAAATATTATTATTAACAAATGAATAAATGAGTTTGGCATCAGCGCAGTGCTTCACATTTTGTAATACTGGAGCTAAAAACACTGATTCATTAATATAGTAAAATATTAGAGATTTAAGTATTTGCCTATCGTTTATTGACCTGTCAAAGTGATGTTACCATGCATGGTAACGCTGAGATCTCTCAGGTGGCATTATGCTGATGTGTCGGTGATTGGTAATGGAGAGAGTGAGAGGATGAAAATGAGAATGCTAATCAGTTTGTATCTTGCTATTTTAAATCACCCACCGGAGACCCCTCCATTTCTCACAACAGAGGAAGATAACAGCCAGTCAGTAAAAGCAGCCGGCAGCAGTAAAGTCGGGAAACACTCCAGCCTCTGCACTCCTCACGATTTTTCCCTAAAGCATGTAACGGACTTCCAAATAGCCACATTGGAGATTGCTGCCTGGAGGTGCTGTAATGTAATTTCTCTAACCGTTAGAACACCCACACAGGGGAGCCGCACTCCTTTATGGAAAAGTAAATGATTGCTTGCATCTGCGGCTAAGACCATTTGGAGCTGCTCGCTTTCTGCCCAGAGATGGGTGTAGCCGCCCAAGGCGAGAGGAAGCTACAGTATTTCTCTCTGCTGCTTGAGCATGAACAAGGTCACCCTTGCTGAGCCCTGTGTTAATTACTATGTTTGGAAGAGTCATGTTTTTTTTTTTTTTTTTTTTTTCACAAGTGCCCTTATGAAGGTAGCACACTAATGAGACTGCTCATTTCTCACTCTGTCAGTCTCTCTGTATCTCCACTATTCCACTTGGATTTAGTGAGATTGTAAATGCGATCTGATACCTGTTGAATGAGTACCTTTACCATCTGGAGATTCAGAATGTTTCACATTGTTAGACATGCATTTGCACAACTCTATAAAATTAGCAAATGTCATAAAGAAATATATCTCTAAAATAATTAGATTTAATTTAAGATTGGGGCACATTTTATTTTGTAAACTGATTAACTTGACCTGCTAAACAGACTTACTCCAATTTTTTGCTAGCTAAGACCTTTTTTTTTTTAAATTCTGACTTCAGACACACTTACATTTCTGTGTTGCAGACAGATAACAGCTGAATTTAGAGGGGGTGGCGATGTTGCACAAAGCAAATAGTTTCACAATTAATTTACAGATTTATTTATAAAAATACAAGAATAAGCTGAGTGTGTAATTGAGAGGCATATGGAACACTTCCTGTGTTCTGCTCCGGTTCTCTTCTGTGACGTGACACAAACTGAACTATATCATTTTCTTTAAAGCTTAAATTGCAGTTGAGGAAATGAACAGCTCTCGTTTATAATGAAAAGAGGATACAAATTGTGTTTATCCATAAATCTAGTAACTCCTTGTGATTCTGACAGTTCCTCTGGCTATTGTTTCCATATTCTAATTATATCCCACAGAATTCTTGGAAATAGTAGTATGTATGTATATGCTGTTGGGTATATTTTTCTAGTTGTTGGGGTGCAATTATACAGGTAACAACGACAATGTGTGCTGCGATTAAGAAAGAAATGTCTTTGCAAAGGTGTCATTTCATGCCAAACGTAACCTCTCATTTCCTTTTCTTTCGGGTTTGATGTGTGATGTGTTGATTGCAGAGCAAAAGAACAAATGAAAAAAAAAATCTTAGCATGAAAGTTTCTGATTGAAACACCTTATGGTGATAGACATTGAGGTTTGATATTGACGGTAAGAGGATGACAGGTGATAAAATCGATCTATTCCATATGCAGATTTCATCTATCCATCAATCCACCCATATGCAGACTCCATCCATCCATCCATCCATCCATCGTTCATCCTATCATTTTATCATTCTGTATTTCAGCTGTTTTTTAAAAGCAACAATATCCATCTTAAAAATATGTAGTTTTACTCTACATACATCTTTCTGCTGTCCTGGTGCTGCTGAGCTTTGGAGACCCTTTACTAAAGATGTCAGTGCACTAAACTGGAGGCTGTTTTATATGTATGGAGGGCTCTTTCAATTTTCCTTCAGCAAAATACAGTAGCTTTAAAGTCTTAGGCTTTAAATTCTGCCAACACCTAATTTATTGCGTACACACATGTTGGCTTTGACATGACGAGTAGCACAGTTGAATTCTCCTTTGCTAGTGTCTTAATGAAGCGGAGAGAATTAGCCAGAGATGATGAGGGGGAGGAGGTTACTATATGTAAACCGTAAAGGAGAAAGTACGTAGTTTAAACTGCCACCTCTCTCTGCTAGTTTACATCACTTTGATCCTTATTTCAATCCCACACATAAACAGACACACACACAAGGAATGGGCACATATTTTCTACAATAAGAACAACATATTTTCACAGTCTAGTTGGTGAGTTGTCTGAATGACTGGTTGACTGATCAGTTGTATCACACGTGTATGCACTATAATTGATGACTGACTAATTGATGTTGTCTATCATGACAAACATATACACAAACATACACTGTAAACTGCAAATAGAGTTCAAAATGTTTGATCATATTCAGTGGTGTATATTCATGCTGCTGTATGTGTGTGCTTATGTGTGCATTGGTGCTCGCTTGCTGTATTCCTGCTGGTGTTTGATGGAGTTTTTCTGTGCTTGCAGATAGTGCCTCAGGAGATGGCGGAAAATTGCTTTTGGCTCAAAGTCAAAGAGGAGCGGTTTGAGAGTGCGGACATGTTGGGCCAGCTTTCAATGTCCTTCTCTTCTAAATCTAGAGGTAAGGACAACCTGCTTTGCCTCTCCTCCTAATCACATAGGAACACATAGTCGTTTCTGTTACTCTGATGGCTGCTTTTATTCCTTTCAAACTTTCGGGAAACCAGTCATCTCTGTGAAATCTTAATTATCTTTATAAAGCTGTTTTGGTTTCTCCATAACTTCCCTTTTTTGGGGGGTGGGCGGGGGTGTCTACAATCAGATTAAGGAAGTGTTTAGCTATGTGCCAATTAGCAGAGCTGCAGAGTTGGAAGTGTACTTTACAGTACATGTCAGCACAGTCAGTTTACAAAGCATCCCTCTTCCTTCACGGGATCCGTACTCTAAGCGGCTGTGGGTTTCGATAGGAGCAGAGGACAGACATGCTTGGTTAGCTTGGCTGCCTTTCCGCTTCACTGGAAGCCCCCCGAGAGACAGTGAAGAAGAAAGAACGCAGAAAGAAAGTTACAGTACAGAGAGTTGTACTTTTGTTTTGGGCAGTTTGTTTCTTTGTTTGCTTCCCCCGTTTATTCACACTGCTGTAGAAGGATAAAGTGGATGTTTCCTTCGGCAAGCCAGCAAGTTGAACCTTTGACAGTGAATGGCCTCAGTAGATTTTAATGCCTGTTTCATAAAGGGGCATTGCAGAGGGCCTGTCAGACATTGAGCACAATTGAAGAGTCTGCTCATGTGTGCAGCGGTGGTCAGATGATCAGTCATTGAAGTGAACTGATCTGAGAGCAGATTGGCCACAGTGTGTGGAGTTTGCTAGCGTTAACCCACTGGCACAGCTCCAGATAACAATAACTCCTCTTATTCTTCAGTATTGACATTATATCAGTCTGTTAAACTCCATCCAGCAACACTTTAAGCATAATGTGGTGGTTTAAGGTGTGCAGAAATGCCTATATGACTCTTGAATATAACCGTTGCTGGTTGCTACTGGGGTTTGTGCTTTCTCTTCTGAGATAGTGACAAAAACACAATCTGTTCCTGTGAAGCCGAATACCTTTTTTTAGATATAATTGTGTTTAGGTTTCATTCTTCTACACTTTGTATTGTTTCTTTAGTTTTTCTAAACTAGTTTTCCTAAAAGGTGTAGGTTTTATAAGTAAGAGTTGAGGAGTTCCTCTGGGACCCATCTTTGGCTCAGTTCCTATCAATTACGCCTGGAGCGTACCCACTGACTTGTCTCTCCCCAGGTCTGTTTCTGAACCCTAACTGCACGTCTTCATGAATTAAATATGCTTTTCTGTGTTTGATAGTTGTAGCTGCACTTTTAAGATGAAGCTAGAACTCTGAAAATCCAGCTTTGAAGTGTGTAAGATGCAATTTGGACCCATTCTGGAAACTTTCACACAACGAGTAGAACCTTACTTCCTCATACCACTTTTAATTAAAGGGGACATATCATGCTAAATCCACTTTTTTAACCCTTAAATGCATTTTGTTGTATATTTGGAGTGTTTAGAAGTACAGAAAAGTTGAAATTATTCTCTTCAGGTGCTTCGTTGATATCTTTATATTCTGTTTTGGCCTTATTTTTCAACCTGTTCCGATTTTTCTGTTATCTATGACGTTTTGTGAACTATCACGTCACAGTATTTGCAGCGGAACTGCCAAATAAGGACATTGACTTCCAGCCCAACACTTCGAGGAATCCGCCATTTTTATTTCTCGCTGCAATTTTGTAGTCCAAGCTAAAAGATGCAGAAGTTACGAGAGGGTAAGTTAAAATGTTCGGTTGTTGGATGTAGTAACCCACACGCTTCATTACACCGTCTAATGTAGATGAACTGCCGCGCTTGTGACAGGGCACATGTTTAACTGAAAGAACGAGCAGAGAGAGAGAGACCCGGTCGCGCGCACGCACTCTCTCTCTCTTCGGAGCCAGGCGAAAGTGTAAACAAGACACCGTCTCCAAACTAGACGCTGTCTTGCTCTCTCTCCCTCGCACATATTAATCAAAACAAATCGACACGGTGGTAAAAGCTCGGAAGACCAAAGTTTCATGTGTAAATACAGTAACACACCATTCCGATACATCCATATGAAGACGTTGTTCTGCAGGTTCGTCGTCTTCATTTTCATCTCGCTCCGGCTCCGACTCTGGCTCGAACATGTAAGGCTGGCTGGACAAGTCTTCCGTTGTTGACATTTTGTTAATAACGTGTGAATAAAAAGTTTCTGTGCCGCTAGATAATTGTATCTCTGCTATCAAACTACAAAAATGGCCGAACGGGGTGGAGTTGAACCGAGTGTCACCTCTGCATCCTGGAGAGGGGGCGGGGTATGAAGTGTCTCAATTGTATTTAAAGAGACCGCACCAAAACGAGTTGCTCTCAGACGCACATCAGAAAAGGGGTAGAAAAGGGGCCTGTGGAGCTATAATAATGAGGAATTCAGACCCAAGCATTGCAGTTCCGCTTTATATAGACTACAAATGTATTATTTATATGTAAAAAGGAACGATTATTAACCAATGGTAAACCTCACTGCTAAAAAAAAAGACTGAAAGGCAAAAGAGGATGATATTATACCACTGGTAATCCTACTGACTTTGAACTGTCTGCCATCTGATGAGTGAGTCTCAGTGTACTGCCAATCTCTAAAATATACTTTCACGCCACCAGTTGGAGGGGGTGGTAGGTGGTGTCCCTACCCTGTCTCCAGCATTTTTTGAGACTTTGTGCAGCTGGCAGTCTCCAGGGATGAATTACTTTATAAGGCCTCACAGATGCTTGGTTTGGCCGCACACTATAAATCTTCATAGCAGAGCTGGCAGGGCAGTCATTGGTCAAGATTTGCTTCAATTGTCTGCGCAACTACCGCTTTATTTATGTATTGGTGAGTGTGGTCTGCAGACTAACAGTGCTAGGGAAAGCATTCTAGATGACTTGCTTATAGCTAAAACATCTGTCTGGAGACTGCCAGGTAAAGTGTAGAGACTTTCCCTCTGTAAAGTATACAAAACAAGCCTCTGTTTTCCCCCCGCTTAACACATTATTTTGCAACCTATTTCAAATGTTTCAATCTATTTCAAACACAATTTTTTGGAAGTTTTGGAGGCTATGTAGTTTTTCTGAATTTCTCTCATCAGTGTAGAAAGTGTACATGGAACTGGTTAAATTATTGATGACATTTTGAAATCAAACATCTAAATGCTAATGCAAACTCTTTTGGTTCTTTCTTTTTTTGAGCGTGGACTAAAATTTAAGAACACTAACATGCAACTTAAAGAGAATATTACCTATTTGTGTTGCCTAGTTAAAATCTGGAATATGTCTGATTCTTATAGACCCAAAACATGGGGAAAAAAATAATTTGAATAGCACAATTTGAATAAAATGTATTATTAATTATTTACATTTCCAGAGTTATGCTTCATGCCATCTGGGGGCAGTTTGGCTTACCACTGTTTAACCACAGTTTGAGAATGATTGATACAAAGAAAATACTCACTACTTGTTTAATCAATGGTCTATCCTCTGCAAACATGCTCAGGGCTTGATCTTTTTTTTTTAAACTCAAGTGTTCTGTGCCCTTTCATCCCAAATTATAGTCTCGTAGATTAGCATGACTGTCCACAGTCGCCACTTGTTCAATATGCTTCAGAAACAACCTGAGCCTTTTCAGAAATGCAGTTTAGACCTCGTTTAAATCCTCTTCTTTGCCAGATTCCGGTTTTATTGTAATGTTGTTTTCCTTGTTGCCACAGTTGCTTGGCCTTTCCACCCCCTCTATCTGGCACTCTTATTCCCTATTTCCCCCAGACACCCTTCGCTTGGTGGTATCAATCAATGGTTCTGCTTGTGTTTCTGCTTGGGGGATCAAATCAGATACACTGGTGGATTGAGTGTGTGGCATGGCCTAGTGCATTTGAAAAGCAATTCAACGCCTCCGCTTTTATGTGCCGCTGAAATAAGATGGATGCTGGCAAAACTTGCTCCTCCTCTTGCCCTAATAGGTTTTCTTCACCACTGACATATCCTCTCAAGAAAATAGAAGTCTGACTTTCAGGCACGGTGATGACATGCATTGCTTGTTGCTTTTGAAATATAAACCACATTAGCACCACCGTCCTCTTTAAATGGTGCATCATATGAATTCTTACTGAAATTTGAACTCACAGCAGCACCTGAACACTTCACTGATATTCTCTCTGAAAGCACATACTCCTCCTTTTTCCTGCTTGGTGAGGAAAGCTGTGTTTTTTTTGCATCGGTTTGAAGTGCAAATTGATGTTGAATGAAGTCATATGGTAGCTTTTTTTTCTGTCACATACATAGAACAGTTACTATCAACAGAAACCTGAAATGAATGAGTTTTTTTGGGGAGGCACTGCTCAGCCCCACTCTTGTCTGTGCTTTGAGTGGCTCAGGCAATAGATGAGTTTGATCTGATCTGGGTAAATTAGGTGTGATAGGATGGTGAAGAACGCTCCTGGCTGCTCCACAGATGGAGCTCTGAAGCGAGATCTAATGAAGATGTATTTTAATAATTGGTGTCAATGCTGAAGTAATTCATGGAGAAGGAGGAGCCCAGGGCAGCACTTGACCTCTAAAAGGAGAGCTACCATCATTTTTGTCTCTTAATGACCAGTGAGCCTATGATGAGAAAGAAAGATAGAGAAAAAGCAATGAAAAGCAATTTGGGGTCAAGTTGTGGAGTTCCATATATCTCTCACATGATCAGTAGTTAATTTTAAAGCAGTGCCCTGCATGACAATACAGCAGAAAATGAAATAATGACAGCTGTCAAACAACTAAACATTTTAATCGAGTTAATTGCATTATATGCTAAATTATCACATTTGTTCAAAATCAAAAATAATTGCAGTTATTTGCATATATAAGTACTAAAAACCCAAGTAAAATAATTGAACACATCACAAAATTGTGACAGATGTAAAAAGCGTTGGATAGGCAGTTAAAAGTGGCTTTAGAAGTCAAAATATTGTTTGTTTTTTATCCATTGTGCAATCGAGTTTGTCAATCTTTTTTTAGAGAATAAGGGACTGTTCACACAGGTTGCATTTTCGAATTTTGTCTATGCTGTTGTTTAATTTGTTGGTCTATGTAAAATCTTAGGCCATTGCAATATGTCACACTGTTTTTCAGTGTGGCTTTGTCGAGGTGCATTGCCTGTCGAATTAAAAGGAGTTGCACTTACCGAAGACTTACAAAAGCGTAAGAGTGGTATTTAAAGGATACATTGTGAATTGTGGCATTTCTTATACATTTCTTGGTATAAGTAAGAGTTATCGGGCCATGACTAGGCCTAATTGTTCTTATTTTTTTCATTGTAATACATTTGGATAATTTAATTAAATTTGATTTTTTTATTGAAAATTATTATTTAGTGTTATATTATTATTTTATTTTCAATCACATAGAAACAAATCACATTAAAATATTAAATTGACAGCCCTATATTGCCATAAATAATTTTTTTCTGTTTTTTTTTTTTCTTCCATTCTGCAAATTTTATTTAATATTGAGCAGATGTCACAGTGTCAAATGAAGCAGAATGCACATTCTCTATGTGTTGATTTTATGTATAGAAGAATTGTGATATTTTTTTTCCCCACCACCTATTCATGTTCAGTGCTTATATGAACGTTCACTTTTCTGTTTTTTTAGATTGTCTGCCAGCTAAGGCATCAATGTCAGATTTCCCTTTTAAAAACATGGCTGTGACTCAGGACCTCAGCTCCCCCACAAGGAGCCTGCATGGTCCCCCTTCATCAGCCAAAATGTCATCAAATTCTCTCTGAACAACTGACTCCACTCCTCCCTTCTCCCTGACATTGTGTGCCCCCGCCAAGGCTTAATCCTTGTGTTATGGAGGGTTAAATCTGATAGGGATGCACCGATACTGCGTTTGTATACTTGTACTCATACTCAAAAAAATGCTCCGATACCAACAACCGATACCAGGCAGTGCTTGTGTCCAGACAAAGAAAACAACAGCAACTACTAAAAACAACAACTCTGTTGACAACAGAGAGTATAATGGGGATACAAAAGAAGGCTGTCCATGAAGTAATTGTATCTAATTATTTGAATATTAAATTAAATATAGAAACGCCTATATAGCTGTGGTGTGCAAGTTGATAAGCGAAAAACATGCAGTGGTTTAAGTGTGCAGCGGCACAGACGTGCGAGCTGGTCGAGCGCATCCCTTCTTCATAGACATCAGTGGAGAGTTTGTAGTTCAGTCGGATGTCAATGGCAAAGAAAGTAAAACGAGGCATGTAGCTTATTATTAACTTTAACTGACGAGTGAGAGAGAGAGAGAAAGAGAGAGAGAGAGAGACTCCTGTTGCATGCTCTTGATTGCTGATCGTTCACTCAGTACACGTCATTTGGATTAAAACTAAATCGTATATGTAATTAAAACATGAACTGTTATCTGTATTATGTATAACGAAGGGTTCCCTATTATTACAGGACGTTTGCAAGTCAAGAAGTTTCATGAAAGTAAACATCAGAAGCGTGTGGCCCGAAACCCCGTGTCTCAGACAGCGTGCGAATACTGAATTTAATATCTTTCATGTCTTGCACTTGTACGGACAAATTAACACAAACTGTGTGCCGACTAATATGATTTATATTATTTTGGTTTCTCTACCCAATTCATTTAAAAATTACAAATGCAGTGAAAATACAGGTGCCGGTATCAGTACACGGTATCGGCAAGTACCAAAAATGAAAGTATCGGTATCGGACTCATTCTGGAAAAAGTGGTATCGGTGCATCCCTATAATCTGATATCTGAAATGACCTTGACACTTTATGATGGAATCAGACCTAACCAGTTTGTGAGCAAAGGCCTCAGATATGCTGCCCACTACTTTGTTTCTATACCAAGAGCTCTTACGCCAGGGTTTTTATTTTCCTGCATATCATAAACGCTTGCTCAAATCCTTACACAGACTGTTAGATATAAAACAGAAGCAAGACCCCCTAAGAGTTTTTTTTATATATTTTTTTATTGCCTTGTTGTCAGTTCCAAGCCTGTAATCTGTTATGACAGCAGTGTTATGTCTTTGAAAAAGGACATATAGGCATTACCATGAACAGACACTAATGTATTGTATGTAACACAACAGATCCCAGTATCAAAGGAAGCTCCTTGAGGTTTCCATACTGGGCTTTGCAACATAGGACCACCACCTGATTAAAATTATGTTTATTTCCATACCAGCCAATCCTGTTATGCCCTGCGGCAGATGAATGTGGGACGCAATGGAATTGTTCTCCAGCCTGGCTCATATTAACAGCTTGGTCTTAATGCCACAGTAAAATAATAAAGGAGGCTTTTGATAAGCAGCATGCTAAAGCGCTTTGAACAGGGTTAGATCATTCCACTTGTCTCCCCTAAGGACAGAGCTGTTTATTGCTGATGCTGTTTATTGCGAATGGAAGCATCTGCCAGTGCAGCTCTGTCCACATGACTCTGGCCCTCTCCCTCCTCTCTCTCTTTCTCTTTCATAACTCCAGAAAATCACTCATCCTCAGACGTCAACATATCCATCTGGACCCAAGGCTACCCAGTCTTGTACTAAAAACTCAAGTGCACACACTATTTCTCTCAACACACATGTTTGATGGCATGCTCTTTCTATCATCAGATCTCTACTGGTTTTGGCACCTGCACTTTTATAAAATCACAGCTTTTTTCTCAGCTTGTGTATATGACAGTATTGGAAGTGGAGACATACCACTATCGGAAATCATAAATTCATGATGCAGTCATTGTCAGATTGTATTGCTTATTTGAAATGTTATCGAAACGGTTATTCTTCAGTCTGGACCAGCAACGAACCAGCTTGCCTTAAAGTGATACCCGTGTACCCTTGTGACCTTGAAGCTCTGCTGTAGATTTTTGCTCTCTTTTAATTCTTCTCCACTGAAAGCAGAGGACTTTATCAAATCTGCAGTGCTAATTCCAAAATAGAGTTGCTTTCTGGTGGCATGCGTTTGAAAAGAAAGTGATTTCTCTAATTGCTCTCATGCACAGAGCCAATTTGTCTCAATAAAGCCAATGTGGCCCGTGCTAATTTTTCTTTGTTTGCCCACTGTGCTCAGCCTCAGCCTAGGCCCACAGTCTCGCTCATTTTTGCCATTCTCTAATAAATCACATATGCAGGAAAATTAGATAGTTAAATATTAATGGGTTGTAATGAGTTTATTGTGCATTAGAGAGGCCACAGGGGGTGACCTGGATACAGAAGTCGGTGCATTTTGAGAAAGATACCCCACTGTTCCTGGCTCTTATCGCTATACTTGGATGTCCCACTGACTTTAATCATCTCATCTCAGAGGGGAGCAATTTGGGCAACCACTGCACTTTACAACCCATTTGAAAATACCACCATGCCGTGGTACCTGTCTCGAAGAAACTCTAAAACTTTGTCTTTGCCTCATAACTCCTCATTTGGGGGCATGTTTTGGTGCAAGGTTTTGCTTGCTGCTTATATCATGGACTTTTGAGTAGGCAGTGGAAGTTGTTTCTTTTTCTCAACTTGATTTCCCCTGAGAAAGTTAAAAGACGACATTGTTGTACGCTACTGCAACATGATGTCCAAATCTGGTTTGAAGTCTAAAGAGCGCTATGAAAATCCGATAATTATGTTTTATACATGGAATAGCTTTTAAATATATAATGCTACTTCTCAAGCTGTTAAGCCTGAGATTAATGAAAGTTTTCCGGCGGAATATCTTTCAGCTAAACAAGTCGTATTATCTTAACAAGTACTCACTATAAGACAAGTATTCTGGTTTAATTTCCCAGGAAAGAGAAAAGTAGACATTAGTTGAGACATTCTGATTTGTTCAAAGAAAGAACATTCATATTCATAGGCTTAATCGCTGTGTCACAATTCTAGTTTTGCATTTGCTGATGATCTTATGTTCGGTACAGTAGTGTGACATGATTGGACGAGCTAAGACTGAGATGAATAGGCCCTGCATCACCTGATCAGGTATAGTTCTCTTGTCAGTATGAGATACATGAATAATCAACAGCTTTTCAAAATAGTGACAGAGGGAGTAAAAACAAGACTGAAATAAGGAAGTGAACACAACTGCATCAAATCTACTTCCACAATAAGGCATCCCAAACATGGGCATGGGAACTCTGTGTACCCCAGAAAGATCCGCCCCGCTCTTGGCGTGGTGATGGGCGTGTTTCTATCGCTGCTGAGGTTTAGAGATATTCATGTCTGCATATGTTAATAGAGCTACTTCCTCAGTGTTTCTCGTGCTAGAAACTGACAAATGACAGAGTACCTGAAATCCTGAATGCAGTAATACTGTATCTGCAAATATTTCTAAATCAATTTGTTCTGTAGATCACAAGGTTGCGTGTAGTTTCATACTTAAATATGTTGTGTCTATATAGATTAGCACAACACATGTTTTAAAAAGTTATTATCATCCACTGTGTTTGATTGAAATTACAGTACATTAAAGGTTGTATCAGCGATTTCAGGCCCAAACATAAATGATCACATTCATCTAATCTTTCCTAACGATCCGCTAGCTGCCCGCCCCATAAGCATGGCGTCAAAAAAACGCGTCTCTGTAGGCAGCCTAGGCTCTGAGATCTGCACACAAAAACAGTTGGTTTCACCACCACTCAAAAATAAATAGTGTTCCAACCAATCACCGACAGGGATCGGTGTTGTGAGGTTTTCGCGTGCAGCTGTCATAGGCAGCCCGCCGCGCACAAGCGCAAAACCTCACAACACCGATCCCTGTCGGTGATTGGTTGGAACACTATTTATTTTGAGTGGTGGTGAAACCAACTGTTTTTGCGTGCAGATCTCAGAGCCTAGGCTGCCTACAGAGACGCATTTTTTTGACGGCATGCTTATGGGGCGGGCAGCTAGCGGATCGTTAGGAAAGCTTAGATGAATGTGATCATTTATGTTTGGGCCTGAAATCGCTGATACAACCTTTAACTTGGTTTAGTGTCATTTTGATTGTAATTAAACTGTAAAGATGTGAGAGAGAATGTATTTAAATGTATTAAAATATAGTCAACACAACTGTTTAAAAAAAGTATTATAGACTTCCTCTATCGTCTCAGCATCATCCAAATGCATTTATGTTTTATTTACTTTCCGCTCGCTTTGTTTTCTTTTTTCTGGTCATGTTATCAGTGGTAATTGCCGCTATAGTCTCTTATCTAAATGTTACATTTCCCAGACTGCAACTTTATTGGCTGTTCGAGTAGTTTGACTTCTAATTTCCATACAAATCAAAAATGGTGCAGAGGCTACATCTCCGTGTGATCCTCTCCCCCTGCTCTCCAGGCCTGTGTGGTGACGTCTTATCATGTTTAATTTGTCCCCGAGACTCTGAGGTGGAATTGGTTCAGGGTGGCGAGAGAGTGTGGAGAGAGGTCTGAAGAGTAGAGGGAACGATGATCTCGCTGCTCCCCCCATCACCTCCCCTCGCCCTCCTTTCGGATAAACAATCCCGGTGCTGCATGCTCAAGATGGAGCCTCGCTGAATATCAACAACACACTCCGCGGTGTGAAAAGCCTCTTCTTCGTGGAAAGCTGAGCTGAGAGCCCAGACAACCGCACAACAGCCCTCGTCCTGATTGGAGACCGGCGTTACAAAGACAGTTTGGGGAAAAGAGAGAAAAAATAGAGTAAGTTTGTGAAGGGTATTGAAAAGAGTAAGGGAGGGGGCTGCACAGCAAAGAGGGCAGAGGTCAAGGAAAGAAACATTGAAATCAACTTAGGATGGAAGGTAGTGTAGTGAGATTTAAATGGATATTTCATCCATAAATGAGAATTGTCATCATTCATGTTATAATTTACTCATGTCATGTCGTTCCAAACTATATGACTTTCTTCCATCTAATGCAAAAGGTTTTTTTAAACACACAATGAATAGGGACTGAAGTGTTCAAACATAAAAGAGGGTACAAAAGAAGCATAAGCTTATCATAAGATGGTCCATTCAACTTGTGTGTTATATTCCAAATCTTCAGAAATCATAAAATAGCTTTGTGTGATACTCTAACTGAAGTCATAATTCACCCATAAGTTCACTCATTGTCATGATTCTGGATTTGGATTAGACCGCTTGATTGCTTAATTTTATGATGCCTTTATGACATTTTTAGATCTTTTAAGTTACATAAATCCCTTTTAAGGGACATAAATCTCTCATATTTCATAAAAATATTTGGAAATTTGGAAGATGAATGAAAGTCTTAAAGGTTTGAAATGACACTAGAGTGATTACATGATGACAAAATTTACATATTTTTTGGTAAATTATACTTTATACATACAGTAAGCTGAATTTTGGATAAAACTAACTCTGTATCTCGAGTTATATCGTTTACATCAACGATATACACTCACCTAAAGGATTATTAGGAACACTTGTTCAATTTCTCATTAATGCAATTATCTAATCAACCAATCACATGGCAGTTGCTTCAATGCATTTAGGGGTGTGGTCCTGGTCAAGACAATCTCCTGAGCTCCAAACTGAATGTCAGAATGGGAAAGAAAGGTGATTTTAAGAAATTTTGAGCGTGGCATGGTTGTTGGTGCCAGACGGGCCGGTCTGAGTATTTCACAGTCTGCTCAGTTACTGGGATTTTCACGCACAAACATCTCTAGGGTTTACAAAGAATGGTGTGAAAAGGGAAAAAACATCCAGTATGCGGCAGTCCTGTGGGCGAAAATGCCTTGTTGATGCTAGAGGTCAGAGGAGAATGGACCGACTGATTCAAGCTGATAGAAGAGCAACTTTGACTGAAATAACCACTCGTTACAACCGAGGTATGCAGCAAAGCATTTGTGAAGCCACAACACGCACAACCTTGAGGCGGATGGGCTACAACAGCAGAAAACCCCACCGGGTACCACTCATCTCCACTACAAATAGAAAAAAAGAGGCTACAATTTGCACGAGCTCACCAAAATTGGACAGTTGAAGACTGGAAAAATGTTGCCTGGTCTGATGAGTCTCGATTTCTGTTGAGACATTCAGATGGTAGAGTCAGAATTTGGCGTAACCAGAATGAGAACATGGATCCATCATGCCTTGTTACCACTGTGCAGGCTGGTGGTGGTGGTGTAATGGTGTGGGGGATGTTTTCTTGGCACACTTTAGGCCCCTTAGTGCCAATTGGGCATCGTTTAAATGCCACGGCCTACCTGAGCATTGTTTCTGACCATGTCCATCCCTTTATGACCACCATGTACCCATCCTCTGATGGCTACTTCCAGCAGGATAATGCACCATGTCACAAAGCTCGAATCATTTCAAATTGGTTTCTTGAACATGACAATGAGTTCACTGTACTAAAATGGCCCCCACAGTCACCAGATCTCAACCCAATAGAGCATCTTTGGGATGTGGTGGAATGGGAGCTTCGTGCCCTGGATGTGCATCCCACAAATCTCCATCAACTGCAAGATGCTATCCTATCAATATGAGCCAACATTTCTAAAGAATGCTTTTAGCACCTTGTTGAATCAATGCCACGTAGAATTAAGGCAGTTCTGAAGGCGAAAGGGGGTCAAACACAGTATTAGTATGGTGTTCCTAATAATCCTTTAGGTGAGTGTATATCGTTGCAATTTTATATCGCAATATCACAATATAACGATGTATCGTTACACCCCAACCCGTGAACAAAAAGAGCTATTGAACAGGTTTAGAAAATTTTGACTGTACTGCACAGGTTGTATGAACCACTTTTATGTCACTTTTATGGTATAGTATTTTTATTTTATTTTTTCTGTGCCCATCCATTGTAATTGTATGTAACTGTAATTGTAATTCTTTATAGAAAAGGAAAGCAATGACATTAGGGCAGGTCAAGACTGAATTTTAATTTTGAACATTCAGCTTGTTTTGGAAATGTGCATGTTGACTGTTTCTGAAGTCAGTATGAACCAGAAACCTTTCCAGCTTTTGACCAACTTTTCTTCCCTATTGTGATGTACAGTATATCTGAGTAAAATGAGCGGGACTTGATTTTGCCTATCGGGAATAGATAAGATCATTGAATTGTTGGTATTTGCTAATTGTCAGTATGGGGGTAGATGCAAAGGTTTGGGAACGTTAAATGTTTTTGATTAATTATAAATTTATTATAAATACTGCAATATTAATATAAAATATGAGGATTGTCAATTTTGATTTCTTGTTGCCTTTAAAAGTCTGTCTTCAAGGCCTGATTGCTGTGGATCCTTCTTGCTCAAGCTTTGTCCCTTTTTACCTCTCCCTGTTTTTTTCAATCATCACTTCAGTCCTCCTATTTGAATGCTTGTGAGAGTTTTCTTGACCTCCCACCAGCAAAGATCAGCTTTTGAGGTCTTTACTTGATGTATGAGAGCCATATGGTCTGACAGATTGACCCTTTCTCTGACATTTTGTATCTTATTTGTTTCTGCTCTCTTGATCTTTGACCTCATGTTTATCTTGACCAACTCTAAACACTGCTCATTTAAAAGGAAGCAAAGAATGAAAGAAGACAGGTCTGTTTATTTTCAACATAAAGCAACACTGCCTTAAAGGTACACTGTGTAGTTTTTAAGTATTTTATTAGCTAAAATCAATGTCTTTATTCATAAATATGTCCTCATTGGTGCAAAATTACCTCTGCCAATGATCTGACTTATCCTCGTAAGCGAATAATTTCTTATCTTTATTTACATTGGACGGGTAAGTCTAAGGAGGCTTCCATGTCGTTCCGCCATTTTGAAAAACTATAATAGTAGAGAGGGATAAAAAGCACTAGCCTACCTCAAAGCGTTTCCGCAATGTTTCTGTTCAGAGCCAGCGTCACGTGACTGAAACCAGCTGAAACGGACAAGGAGATTGTCACTGCCCCGGCAAATTTGAAAGGCTGCACTGCACGGTACTTCATAATGCAGGATTATACTTATGCCGAGTCACAGGAGAAGGAATCGTCGACGCCAAAATAGCAAAACATGTAAATTAAAAGGAAACGTGACCGGCAAATTAAAAAAAAAATAAGGGTAAATATCGGGATAGCTTTTCCTAGGTGGAAAGAGCTAATGAAGGAGAAAGACTTTGATAGGGACGCTGCAATTGCCTGCTTTATTCTCGACAGGTAAGTCAATGTTACGGTCCAAATTACAAGCTTTTTTTCATTGCTTGGTTGTGTAATTCATTATATAGGCAGCATAACAGTAGAACATATATAGTTAAACTCGATGAAGTGCTATTGAAAGACATGTTTTCATATCTTCTTGGTACACAACAGCTACCGTAGTTGCAACACGCATTTAAAAAAGCGAGGCATTAGAGAGCACTCTTCGTTTGAATGCAAAATACAATTTCACCGCTAGATGGGAGAAATTCCTACACAGTGTACCTTTAAGGAAGCATTCTATATAAATTGGAACGTTCACTGTTTATTTGTTAACCTTTCCCTCTGGATTTTGAATATGTTTTATTAAAATATATGTTCTATGTACACTTGAGTGCTAGTTTTCTGAGCCCTGAGCTACAAATTTGTAAATACTTAACATTGACAGCCATTAGTTTAATAAAGTTCATTTGTAATTCTTGGGAGTATGAGGATGCAGTGGTCTTATTTTGTGCATGCCTGACAAATGGCAATGTTGGATTTCAAACTAGTTTTAAATGTGTCGTAGCATCTATGACAATTCTAAGTCTCTCACAAGTCCTCACACTAGATGATGATGGGCACACACTGCGAATTGGCTGCAGTCTTTAAGGTAAAAAAGCTTGTCACTCTTTTATGTTTTGTGTACGCTATGCTTCACTTAAGCCCTATTCGTATGGTAATTGTTTCCCATGGGGTTGTAAGGTATTTTCAACATTTACAGGGGCTAGTCTGTGATTTTATTGCCGTCCGTTTTTCTACCACCACCTGCGTAAAAATCCCCGGGCCGAATTACCTACTGTTTTTTTGACAAACACCAAGGTCGTGTGGTAATTTAATTGCCGTTTGGATCCATATCTCTTGAGTTTTCAAGAAGAGATCACTTAAAAATTCACTGTTTAAAATATTTTTGACCACTGCGGAGCACCTTATGATAACTGTTGCACTTTGCTGTAATCTGGATGAATTTTAAAGATCTAGCCTACACTTTTGTTACTAAAATGATGGAAAGTATTTACAAGAACAATATTTCATCACCGCTCAAAATAGAAAGAGTTGAAAAGCATGTACACTGTAAACATTTGAAATGGGCCGTTATTACGGCACCAATTATATAAATTAAAATAACCAAGCATCATGTTTACCTCATGTAAATAAGAGGCTGTATTAACTTATTTCCTCTAATTTCCACATTTTTTCAATTCCATCCATCATTTTGAGATATAATACAAGACAGACAACCATTTTTACTAAAATGCATCTATATATTCCTATTTTTTTAAACAGATATTTAAATAATTAAATAATAATTAGGGCATTATTTTCCTATTATGACCATTTGAGCAGCATGTTCCAGGGTTCACAAAACTCGCCCCTTCACCGTGAATAAATCGCCATCCGAATGCATGAGTTTTATCACTGAGGTGCCATGCAGATTTATTTTTAGGGACGTCCACATAAGAAACAGTTACTGTCCAAATAGAGCTTTAGACTCAAGTCAGCAGAACAGTAGATAGCTATTTATGCATTCTCTCTATCTGCCTCTTTCTTCCTCACAAATTTCCTCCTCAAATTTCCAAGGTGTTGGTCAGCCCTGGGCAGTGGACAGGTCGAGAGTGTTGTGTCTGTGGTGTGCTGTTTAGATGCTGATACAAGTCTCCTTCCTGGCACATTTCTTTCCCTTCGTCTTGTCACTAAATCTATTTGCAGACAGCCACAGGGTGCAATATAGGAAGCATTTCATCAATTGTGACTGTGAATGGGATTGACTCTAAACTTTGATTCTGCAGCTAATTGTCAACTTTACAGCAGAGCAAATGCAGAGAGAGAATATAGTGGCTCCAAGAAGTAAACTTCAAAATGCATGGATGTGTTTACAGGATTATATAACAAGTTATCAAATCCAGTGGCATTCTATAGTATGGTTACTTAGCTAAGGCACCTGAGTTAATCTGGAGAACTCTGTTCCAGTGTTATTTTAGTATTATTTATAATATATAATTATTATTTTTAATTAAATTTTAGAATCTGACCCTCTGGTCCTCATCTCTCCCCCCCCCCCCAATTATCTAAGGTGTTGATCTAAATATGTCTAACCTATTTTTTGTTGTTATTTCTGTTTAGCTTTTAATCTCAGTTTGTTTTAGCAGTTTTAGTACTTCAACTTATTTTATTTTTATTAGTTTCCAATGCAATATTTCAAATGTTTACCTTTGTCATCTAATATTTATATTTTATTTAATTTCAGCTTTATTTCAATTAATAATTAATAGTTTGTGTAAATTAACGATAACAACACTGCTCACATCATACATTCACTAAAATAATCTTGACTGCTGAGTGCTGAAAGCTCTAGATTTCAAATGCTGCTTTGTTTTATGTTTGTTTGTCCTCATGCAATGACATTCATACATTTTTAAGTGCGTTTTAAGTGTCCAAAATGGTTAAAAAAAAAAATTGCGGCCACAGTATGAGGATTATCGTCTTAACGGTTCTAAAGATGAGGCCAAAAGAGCGGATGTTCTGAATAGATGTGACCATTGCTGTATATGCTCTTGTGAATTTGCATTAAACGAGCACGCTCTGCCTCTTCTCTCCTTCCTCCGCCGTCTCGGCCGAGGTGAGGCAACTTATTAACCTTTCTGAAGCCATGGGCATCTCAGGGATTGAAAGCACACTTTTGGCACGGCATGTTAATACAAATTAACCTCACACGATTGATATGCCTTGATTCAATTTTAATCACATTTCACACCATCAACGTCAGAGCACTCGTGTTCTTCAGCTAACACCACCTTGTATTACATGTTCTCATCAGTCCTCTGATATTTGATTAGAGACATCGGTACGACACGCCAGAGTCAAACCACTGTCCACTTAAACTCACCAGCCCCTGTTTTATCGTATGTGAAGTTTACCCTCTGATCGTTAGTATGTGTTGTGTGACATTATATGGACGAGGCCTTAAGGTGCACCAACCCTCCTCCCTCTATAATAACAATCGAGCTGGATTGATTTGCCTGCATGCTCCGCAATGCTGTTTTTTCACTGACGTGCATCATCGGCATCCTATAATGCATGTTTGCCGTGCTGATGGCAGTGCTAATGGTCTATGTCATGTCAGAGAGAATGTTTGACGCCTTTTCCCCTTCTTCCAATGCTGCGGCTACTGAAGCATGTTTAACTCTCCCATAATGCCAGAGTCCATTAGTCGACCGATACATAACTATCACGCAGGTGCTCAGCAGTGATAGAGGGTCTCTCAGCCCACATGGCTATTTAAACCCATTCACTCTGTCTAAAATCCAGTCAAAACGCATCTCTCTCCCTTTCACTGTCTCTATCTCATGTGTTCTCCATCTTGTCTAAACTGACTAGTGCCGTAATTGAGCGAAGGGGGAGAGAGTTGAAGCTCCCCTGCGGCACAATTAAAGAGCCTGCGTCTGGGGCTGGGCCCAGCTGCTAGTGGAGAGGGTCACCTGCCAGCCCATCACTCTGGTCCAGAAACCAAGCTGACTGCCACGACGGAGCAATATACTCGGCCCTTCCCCATGGCCCTTCCACCATCGTAGATTGGAAAGAGAATTTGCTTGTGGCTCTAACCCCAGGTGTGTGTGAGCTGTGTGACTGGGTTTCCATGGTGAGAGGTCAGCGGATGGCAGGCTAGTAATGAGGGCTGGGTGAGGCAGGGAGGAAGGGGTTATCAGAGGGTGAGGGGAAGAGACCAAGAGCTCTGGAGTTAATTGTGTGAACATTAGCTGCAGCCCCGTCTGGCTATGTTGGCACTGAATACTGTTAATGTGGTGGTTGTTTTGGATGTGGATGAGCCAAACTGTGCCACTGGTGAAGGCATGGTGTGATTATACACATGCTGTGTGTGTATTTAAAGTGTTAAGTAGATTAGATAGCCTTTATGTTGTTGTGGGTGTGACTGGGGGGCTGTACTGATACAATCATACAGTATATCAGTATATCAGTTTGATATAGAGTTTGTCTCCATTTAAAAATATTTACTTATTTGTTTGTGTATACAAGATTTGTAAAAATTTTTTTTGCAAGGCTGCATTTATAAAAAAAAAAAAAAAGTTAAACAATTTTAAAATGTATCTAAATGTATTAATCTAATGGTGAAATAGATTTTTCAGCAGCCACTACTCCAGTCTTCAGTGTCACATGTCCTTTAAAAATCATCTAATGTGCTGATTTTTTGCAAAAAAACCCATTTCTTATTATTATAAATATTATTACAAATATATAATGCATCCTTGTTAAATAAATGTTGGCTTGCAAAAAAAAAATGTTTGAAAAGACGGATAGATCTGATTTATATACTCCATATAATTGTGATGGATCATAATTGAAATTGAAAACCTGTGTTCTTCTATCCTGAAATAATATATAATTATTAATAAACACTATATCATTTTTCTTTTTTTACTGTTCCACCAGTTGCGATCAAAATATGATGCATTACACCTACAGTGAGGAAAATAAGTATTTGAACACCCTGCTATTTTGCAAGTTCTCCCACTTTCTTACAGAGCCACTCCTTGGTTATCCTGGCTGTGTGCTTTGGGTCATTGTCATGTTGGAAGACCTAGCCTCGACCCATCTTCAATGCTCTAACTGAGGGAAGGAGGTTGTTCCCCAAAATCTCGCAATACATGGCCCCGGTCATCCTCTCCTTAATACAGTGCAGTCGCCCTGTCCCATGTGCAGAAAAACACCCCCAAAGCATGATCCTACCACCCCCATGCTTCACAGTAGGGATGGTGTTCTTGGGATGGTACTCATCATTCTTCTTCCTCCAAACACGTTTAGTGGAATTATGACCAAAAAGTTCTATTTTGGTCTCATCTGACCAAACTTAAGACGGGCCTTGGCATGTGCTGGTTTAAGCAGGGGAACCTTCCGTGCCATGCATGATTTCAAACCATGACGTATTACCAACAGTAACCTTGGAAACGGTGGTCCCAGCTCTTTTCAGGTCATTGACCAGCTCCTCCCGTGTAGTTCTGGGCTGATTTCTCACCTTTCTTAGGATCATTGAGACCCCACAAGGTGAGATCTTGCATGGAGCCCCAGTCCGAGGGAGATTGACAGTCATGTTTAGCTTCTTCCATTTTCTAATGATTGCTCCAACAGTGGACCTTTTTTCACCAAGCTTCTTGGCAATTTCCCCGTAGCCCTTTCCAGCCTTGTGGAGGTGTACAATTTTGTCTCTAGTGTCTTTGGACAGCTCTTTGGTCTTGGCCATGTTAGTAGTTGGATTCTTACTGATTGTATGGGGTGGACAGGTGTCTTTATGCAGCTAATGACCTCAAACAGGTGCATCTAATTTAGGATAATAAATGGAGTGGAGGTGGACATTTTAAAGGCAGACTAACAGGTCTTTGAGGGTCAGAATTCTAGCTGATAGACAGGTGTTCAAATACTTATTTGCAGCTGTATCATACAATTAAATTGTTAAAAAATCATATATTGTGATTTCTGGATTTTTTTTTTTTAGATTATGTCTCTCACAGTGGATATGCACCTACGATGACAATTTCAGACCCCTCCATGATTTCCAAGTGGGAGAACTTGCAAAATAGCAGGGTGTTCAAATACTTATTTTCCTCACTGTATATCATGTTGTATGTTGTGGATGCTGTTTCTAGTGTGCACGTCTGTGTTTATGCTTAAACTGTGTTACATTTAAGTCATAAATTATTTTTCCTTGGATCTACGCACTAGGCTCCTTCTAAATTTGTGCATGTGTTGTGCATATCCATGTATTATAACATGTGTCAATGAACTTCTGCATGTCTGTTTGCGTGTGTGTGTTTGTGTTAATGAATGCTCCTGGCGGTGTGTAATTAACGCAACAGCAAATGTCCCCGAAGGGTGAGATTAACACTGAATGCATGAGACACAATGCAACCCGGGAGAGTAGAGAATAATGCCGCCCCAGCTCCCGGGACTTCCTGGGTCTTGCCGCTGTCCATTCAGATTACTCCGCACCCGTGTAGCACTGATAGCTGCCTGTCTGCCTCTCTTCTCCACCCCTCTGGTCCAGTTGGCCATCATATCATGGTTTAACACTCACAAACACATGCTGCTTTGATTGGTTCCAACATGGGCTGGTGGCCATACCTCGTATGCATTATGGGACAAAACAAAATCATAATACCCAGAAACAATCTCGCTCTGGCAGATTAAATTGTTAATTAATAACACCAAGATTTTGGCAAATAATCTTACATTTCTCTTGTAAGGCTTATTGTAAATGCATTTAGAGTGGAGTCTTTGTGTGGCTGATGCTGATACGATTACTAGAGAGGTTCAGTGCATTGACACTGTTCCTTTTATAGATGTGTGAAATAATAGCACCCCTCCTCCCCATCAGTATGCCACTATGGGTTTGTGTAAATGACTAGTTTGTATGAGATATGTGACCCTGGACCACAAAACCAGTCACATGGGGCAATCTTTTGAAATTGAGATTTATACATACTTCTGAAAGCTGAATAAATAAGCCTTTCGTTGATGTATGGTTTGTTAGGATAGGACAATATTTGGCCGAGATACAACTATTTGAAAATCTGGAGGGTGCAAAAAAATCGAAACATTGAGAAAATTGCCTTTAAAGTTGTCCATTTATGTTCGCGATTGTGCTGCATTCACTCACAAAAATAAATGTTTTATATATTTACGGTAGGAAATTTACTAAATATCTTCACGAAACATGATCTTTACTTAATATCCTAATGATTTTTGGCATAAAAGAAAAATTATTTTGACCCACACAATGTATTGTTGGCTATTGCCACAAATATACCAGTGCGACTTATGACTGGTTTTGTGATCCAGGGTCACATATGTCCGATATATCTCGATATATATGTCAGATATATCTCTTAGGGATATATAGATGCTAAGAGGACGCTGTTTACCATCAGTTTATCTAGGATATTGATTTTGTGGAATATGGGATATAGTATTCTTATGTGGAACATTCCTCAAACCAAAACAAAAATATTAGCAACAGATTCACAATGTTGTTCGAGACTAGCTCGAATAGACATACGATGCTGTGTGATGTAATAACTTGTGCTGTTTATCACATTTGTTCAAGGAAATAGTGGAAAATAGGAAAATACCTGACAATTTAATCTTGAATTCTTTTTTTTCTTTTTTTTTGTATTTGTTTTATTCATCTATTCTATATTAATTCGTTGACATTAGAAAAGAAATGAACCTAGTTAGTGTCATTGTTATTTCAGTAAGGACAATGGAACACTTTTGTAAGAGTAAGTGCTAAAGGAGGGTCACGCTACAGGCAAACTGTTATTATGAGTTGTGCCTTTTTGGTATGTGTTTTTTGTAAAGCTATCATTATACCTTACACAAAATCTCTCTTGTGTGTGGGAGACTGTGGAGGTTTTTTCCACATGGTTATTAGGGTGCAGCTGACAGCTATATTTTCTCTGTTGTATTTAAATGAATGAATCACCTTGATATGCTAGACCGAATAGGAGGGGTTAGGCCAACTTTATTGTGAATGTGTGAAAGATGGACAGACAAAGAAAAGTCTCAAAGTCACTCACTGTACCTTCAGGCTTGACCACACGTTAACCCCTTTTCCTGCGGGCTGCCCTGTGAATATCCATTCAGGCTGCAGTATGAGAGTATTCACGTTGTCCGCTGTTCTTCGACACTTGTTTGTCATGAGTGTGAACTGTGTGACACGCTCCACTAACACACACCATTCCACTCGCGCAATGACACACGCATCCAGAGCTCTGCATGCACCTGTCCCCATGGCAACCAGTCTTTACTAGTCTTTGAGCTTAAACTGAATGCCACAAATGTGTGTGTGTGTGTGTGTGTGTGTGTGTGTGTGTTAGCGCTTGTTGCGCTGTCGAAGGGGTGTAGAAGGCGGTTTTTAACACAAATGTAAAGTGAATTTGTAATAATAGATATATGTTGCATATTAATAGACATGCATATGAAACATAAGTACTCTTTAAATGAAGTATGATTATTTAAATAACATATTGACTTTTTCTGAGGCATTGATTCACAGAATACCTTTTTACAAAAAGTTGTGATGAATAAATATTGCTAAGTTTATTTAGATTTAGACTTTTTATTTTATGATGTGCAAATTATATCTAAATATAAATAGTTTATAGACCCTTTTACAGTTGGTAAACATGGTGATGTATTTGTGTGGGCGGGGCTTAGCTGGAGGCAGAAAGATCCCTCTGGCCGCTTCACTAACGCTAGTTTGCAAGTTTTGTTAGCTTGTTTTTTAACAATGACTGTAGAAAATCCGATTTTGTCTTAATGTGCAAGGTCACCACTGTCCAGGACCGCGATTGTTATTTGCAAAAGTTAATTTTAACGGACGGAACCAGATGACCGTACACGCTCAGTCAATGGACGATCTGACAGGATTAACGTTAACGCTACCTCTGGTTGAGTGGCCTGACTTCTACACCTACCCGATAGATAAACCGAGGGTAAAGAGAAACTGAGGGCATATATATAATTTAGATGCCTATAACTATGTGCTGAATGGTTATGTAAAGACTTGTGCAATTTTAATGATATGAATATTTTCTAGAAATAAAAATTCCAGATACATCATACTCATTTTTCATCGATTCTAGCACCCAACAACACAAAAAGATGACATTTAGTAATAAAAATAATACTTTAAGCTCCTTATTATGTAGCCGAATCTGTGCTGGTTTGTATTGGCCGCCTCCAGTTTTCCGTTTGTTTTGCCTCTAGCTAGCGCCGTGACGTAACTGTGTCGTCGGCGCAAAAGGGGTCTATATTGTACATAAATAATAAATCATGATTATTTACATTTATATTATATGTGTATTTATTACATGGCTCTGTAGAATACTTGATTCTGATTGGTCAATCACGCCATCTAGCATTATGTTATCACCCGATAACAACTGGTAAAAACTGATAACACAGGCTCTGAAGTCGGTGCTTTACGCTTGCTAGGAACGTTTTTTCCTCGTGAAAGTTTTGCGTTTGGTGAGCTTATAAGATATTTAAACTCAAATCAATATTTTGTATGCAGTTATTTAATTGTCATCCGGTATAGCGGACTCTCTCTTGTTTCAAACAAATGCAGCTGCTGCCATTTTGCGACAATTGTTTACTGTAATGGATTATAAGATAACAAAGAGGTACGATTTTAGAGCGGTTTCATCTCAAATCAATATCTCTTATCCCAATAATTATTTCTGTGGTGAAATACTGTGTAATAAGTGGTATGACTGTACCGTATCCCTTAAATGTCTGTCTAGTTTGAATTTGCTGCTTGCTAACAACTGCTTTCTTTGCGGAAGCTTTGTGGATAAATAGCTAATAAAATATTTAGACTCAGAACAATATTTATTGTCTAATTATTTACTTATGTGGCAAGTAGCCTTGTAATAAGCGGAATAATGTACATCCAGCCTGTTACCTCAGAATAAACCCCTTCAGGCTGATGCAAGACCACTCACTCTGCTTTGCTTCCCTGATCACCCTGTCGGGATTTATTCTGCGATAACAACCAGCTGTATGTATATTATCCCTTACATTTAAACTACTGGTAAAAAGTTTTGAAAAATATGATTTTTAAATGTTTTTGAAAGACGTGTCTTATGTTCACCAAGACTGCATTTACTTTATATGTATATGTATGTATACACACACACACACACACACACACACACACACACACACACACACACACACACACACACACACACACACACACACACACACACACACACATATATATACACACATATATACATATATACAAACATATATACAAGCACTTATGAGCATCATTGTTAGAGCCATTTCAAAATATAAATGTACATGTTGTTTGCTATAATTTAAATGTATTTGCTTATATGGCATACATATCCACCAATTTTAGGAATTTAAATATATTTTAAAGACATATTTAAAGATATTTTAAGATATATGAAATATGAGATGGAAGTTTGCGCAATACAAATGTTTCGTTTTTTGTTGTTGTTGAAGTTAACCCTGTTTAAGTGCTTCACTGAGTGACTATAAATCTCTTATTAGCCTAATTAGCCCGAAAATAGCCTAATTACACATGGCTTCCTTAAGGCCAACTAGTTGTCCAAACAACCCACTGACTTATCAATTTTGAAAAGTATTGCACATCCCTAACAGGAATACAGTATTGAATGACAAAATTAACACAGCACCTAACCCAAACGACTTTCTGCTTTGACTTGTGCATTTCTACACCCTGCAGGTGGTTGTTTTCAGTGGCTCCAGTTGGTGGCGCTCTTAAACAGGGGCAGGGGTTTTGATAGTGCCACAGACTGAGAACTTGAGCTCGGGATGCACATACACACCTGTGTGGCTGCATTTGCTCTGGTCATCTGCCAGGTCCCGCTCTCATTATTCTGTCTATTATAATTAAGGAAGCCCTATGGTGAGGCGCGAGAGCAGCGTGGCTGGACGGGGCTGTGGCAATAATGGGAATAAGGCTTGATTTCAAGCTTTTGTGGCTTGAACAAATCTACTCTCTTACTAATTGGGCCAAATTAATTGAGTGCATTATCAGAAATGTGAATAGTTCCTTGTCAGCTGTTATACAATTCAGCTGTGACTGTCTGTGATGGCGGCAGATTGATAGTGGCAGGTTAAGTGAAGGAGAGATAGCTGGACGTGACCATACTTTCACTGTCTTTAAAGGTGCCTGAACATGGAGATGATGACTTCTTTTAGACTTTAGTTTTCCATACAGAGCATGGGGAGGGTGTCTTGTCTGCATTAACACTTTCTCCCGGTAGTCAAATGTTGTCGGTACACTGCACTCAGTGTTTCCCCGGGATGCAGCGGCTTGTCCCTGATGTTGTGTAGGTGACAGTGCGAATGGCCCAGTTTTTAAGCTCTAGTGACACACTTGATAGAATGATTCCTTTTAGGACCGCCGCTGTGGGACAGCTTTTAGTCGACGGGTGTGTTTGTTCCTGTCTTGAGCTGAAGAAAGGGCGGAGCAAGTCAAGTGTGTTTTTTGAGCATGTAGGTACAAATGTTTGAAGGGGGTTGTGTAATAATGTGTTTGTGTGTAACAGGTGCCCCACTCCCCTAGATTCAGACCAAAAAAACAAAAAAACAAAAAAAAACACCTCTGGGGTCATGACCTCTCACTAACCTCTGACCTCACATCACATAGTATGACATAACACATATCTGTTTTCTCTTTTTTCTTTGTCACACTCTTTGTTCTGTTTGTATTTCCCCCCGCTGTACTACAGTACTTCTTCTTCTTCTTCTTCTTCTTCTTCTCCTTCTTCTCCTTTTCCTCCTCCTTCTTCTTCTTCTTCTTCTTCTTCTTCTTCTTCTTCTTCTTCTTCTTCTTCTTCTTCTTCTTCTTCTTCTTCTTCTTCTTCTTCTTCTTCTTCTTCTTCTTCTTCTTCTTCTTCTTCTTCTTCTTCTTCTTCTTCTTTTCCTTATCCTTTTCCTTCTCCTCCTCCTTCGTCTTCTCCTTTTCCTTCTCCTCTTCCTTCTTCTCCTCTTCTTCCTTCTTCTCTCTACTAATTAAAACAATAGCACAAAAAAGTAAAATAAATAAAATTATATAAAACCATAATGAACATCAAATATATTTCTGTCCTCATAAAAAAAGAAAAGACATCAGTAGTTCTTTTGAGAGGAAAGTTCACTAGGAATGGGTCCATCTAAAGTACAGCCAGCACAACACACATACAGAATTATTGTGTATTCAATATTCTGTTGTACAAATATATCCAGACAACTAATGTATATGTTGATTAAAGTCATTTTACTGCAACAGATGCATAACTGCCTTCCTGCAGCAGCACTTACATTTGAAACCTTTCTCTGTCTCTCCTCTCTCTCGTTGATTGTCTGCACATACATTCTGCTTCAGAGCATATGATTAATGATTGATAAATGGCCATCATTAGCGTCATAATGAACTGGACTTAATGTTACCGCAGGAGTGTCAGCGCTTTATAGCCGGGTGGTACACTGTGTTCATAACTCACCCCAGACTTGTCCTCTATCGTAAGGTCTGTCTGAGTCTCATTGGAGAGGGAGGGAGAGATAGTATATTGTGTCTGATCCTGTGAGGCGATAGCTTGTCAGTCAGTGTGTATTGGAGAGCTCTCTCAGACTATGCGCTGATGAGGGTTTTTGGCCGTCACACAGCACAGCCAGCCTATTTGACTCTACCTTATTGATCCGTGCCTGAGAGCTATCTTATGCTACTGCAGTGCTCATGCTTTTCCGTGTGTGTGAGTGTATTTATATCCACATATGCCTTTTTGGGATCCCATGGCACAGTGTATATATATAAAGCATACATAAATGATGCTGTTACAGACATGTACTTTGTGTTTCTGAGTAACACAGCAGAAACCAAAGAAACCATTGCAACCATTTAAACCACCAGACGCCACATTAAACTACACGGCTAAGAATATATTTGCATCACAATGTATATTTCACTCCTTATGAGATTTATTCGGTTGATTTTCAGTGTCATAAGGACTCCAGGTGTGACCTCTTATATGTTTAGACAGTAGGGGGCACTCAGACCTAAGTAACATTTCTGTGCTCATGGTTTGGGGTGGGGGGGATGAGTGCACTTCCTTTGTGAGTCTTCTGCATGTTGCACCAGCCGTACTCACACAAGACTCTATTTAATATTACCCCCTCCTTCCCGGGAATGTAAACATCACCGAGAGAGTAATTTATAGGTGACGACAGCCACAAATGCTTCTAAACGACAAGTGAACTGTTAGATTGAGAATCAATTACGTGTCGTTTTTAGTTCCTTTTTTTTTTTGGCCTTATGCCAAAGTATTAATTTTCACACATTGATGTCCCCTTGGGAGAGTATGTATTTCAATACCAGGGGCGATGTGGTCTTTGGCTGGTAATGGTGTCTGTCAGGGCTGCTTTAACATTTTCCCAGGAGTGCGCACTGCCTCGCCGTCATGTAACGTTAGATGTCATTCAGAAGATTAAATGAGTTTGCCAATGGATTTTCGCCAGTTTCTTTATGTAGAGGGACTGTTCACAAACAAGCCGTGGAGGAAAGGTCAGCAGCATTCTTTCAAATCCCATTCCTGTAATTTCAGTCTCAGTCTGACAATGAGAAAATGTAGGTAAACAGTGACTGATATTCTAAAACAAGAATCATTATCATTTAATACACAAAAATGCAATATAAGCAAACATATTATGACAATTATGACTTTTCCAAACCCCTAGATATAAACAAAGGAGCACTGGTTTATAAAAATAAGTTATTAATTCACATATTAACGTTGCATTTTTCACAAAATGTTCATTGCCCCCAGAATATTTTGTTGAATGAATATCTGAACATGCAATACATAATAATAATAAATAAAAAAGAACAGAACATCTGCTTTTCAATAACAACAAAAAATACCTGTTTTATTCTAGATCAATGCATTCTTAAAAATAAAAATAAAAATGAACATTTTAATGTGGGTAAGTTAAATAAAAATGCAACATTTTGAGCAAAAAGCTAAAATACATCCAGATCGGAAAGCCAGAAATTTCCGTCGATGGCGGGGAAGCTTTGTCTCATAAATGATGGAAATTTGCTTCGATGGTGGGGAAAGAGTTAACATAGTAAACAGTCTAGTGGACAAAAGTATGTATTATTCAATGCATTATTATTAAATAGGTTTTCACTGCATGTTATACAGCAGTGAGTTTGTCAAATATTGTGTTTCATCTAGCTGATGCACACATATTAAAAACATCCAAGACAGAATCACATTAGCATTGGATGTATCATTGTAGAGCAATCTGATAGAGTGCTGTATTGTAAGTAGAACACGCCACTCATTTCAATTAGTTTACCAGGCTGCTTTGATTGACATCTGAGAAGAGACTCATTCATTTCTAGATTTTCATTTTCTCTCCCTCAAACCTTAACCTAATTTTTGAAGATCTTCTATGCATCATCATTTATTGCCTTCTTTGTCTTATGCATCTTCCTTTCATCGTGCCCAAATTCCTCATTTATCTTGTGCCCGTTTGAGCTATCGATTCCATTGTTTGGGGTTATTAAGAGCTCAGTCGTGTCTGTAGCTGCGGCTTGCATAGCTTTTGGCTGTCTAACACACTGAACGCTGTGGGTGGCTGAAGACCAAGCCCACATCACCCTGTCATAACATCCTCCTCCTAGACTCTCACCTCTCCTCTCCTCTCCTCCCCTCTCACACGTCTGCGATGTGTCTGGATATTTGAAGAGAGGGAATGCTGTCATGTTTAGCCACTTCTGCCCTCAGAATTAACAGAATATACGCAACGAAAACACACCAATCCATTATAGCAGAGGATGAACATTGTTCCATGATGTCTTTATTGGAAATTATAATGTTCTTAAATGTGATCTAGCTGAGGGAGGGTGAGAGTTTGCTCTGTGTCTTGTTGATGTAGGGAGAAATTGTTCTCCTCAGCTTGTCTTCACTGAGGTTTTTCTCAAGAGGACACGCACATAAACACACACACACACATACACACAGATGAGACGTCAATAACCTGTAAAGGAAAATGCAAACCTGTCCAACATTGCCTCAGACAGGATTATAGCATCCTCTCAGGAAAACTTGAAACAGATTTTCAGAGGAACGTGCTGGACATCCCACTGACTTTATAAAGGTTGCATGTGAAATATCTTTCCCAGTCTGTATTTGAAAAGTTAAACTGCTACAGTGAGCCATTTAATGTATTATTTCACGTGTAACCTTCATAAAATCAGTATGTGTGTTTTTGTATAGGCTACATTTCAGGGACACATTTAATGGATCAAATTTGACAGTAAAGATTTGTATATTGTTACAGAAAAATTCTATTTGAAATAAATGCCGTTCTTTTGAAATGTCTATTAATCAAAATCCTGAAAGAAATGCAGCGGGTTAGCGTATTAGAATGACATCTGAAGATTTGGCATCACAGGAATATATTACACTATTTAAAATCTATTAAAATAGGAAACATTATTTAAAATGTAATAATATTTCAGAATATTATAGTTTTTACTTTGTTTCTGATTAAATAAATACAGCCTTGGTAATATATGTGACGACTTTAAAAAAATATTCAAAATCTTACCGACACCAAAACCTTTGAATGGTGGAGTACAATGCCTTAAAATAAGTAATGCTTAAATAAATAATGGAATTTGAATAGCCTGCTGTATTTGATTCTTGATATGCACAAGTTAAAATGAGTTACGTGCTATTTCTTAATGACAAAAACTATAACCGAAACAAACAACTGTGTAAAAATTAACACTGGTTGCCCTGTTGTTTTTTTAAGTTTCTCACCTACAGTTATGCTAACATCTCTATAATGAAATAGCAGCAGCCGAAGGTGCTGATAATTTTATAGTATGTTTCTAAAGGCTTCTGGTGGGATTTCCAATTAAGACACAATCTGCTATCTACTCAGATGACTAACAAGCACAACACCACAATGAAAAGACCCTATGGATTTATCAGGCCACTTGAAATAACAGTCACCCTTTATATGATGTACTACCAATATTCCTGCTATGTTTTTTATTTATTTTTATTATTATTAGCAAGGAAGGCAGGTCGTTTAATGACAAATTCATTAATGCAGGTTCCTCATTGTGATGTACTCTGCAGGCAGGCCCCATCTCGCACTGCAGATGATGAGGGACTTTTCTATAGTTAGCATTGTTGGTTTTCATCCGAAATGACGCATGGACCACAGAAGATCCTTGGATAATGAGGGATGCAGCGTCCCTTTCTGTGTGGTAACAGACGTATAGACCACAATGCACCGCTCGGCTTACGTGACCTTCATTATCTCACAAACCCAATTACAATGTGAAGAGGGCATAGAAAAGGATTTAGAAAACAGTTATCAAACGGGGAGAAAATATATTTATGCCTTTTCCTCCTCCATTGATGCTTCGTAATTGGTATCGATGGCAGAAAGACAATACGTGTGACCTCAGACCATCAGGAAAGAGTCTCATTTTCATTTTCTCTGTCTAATAAAGGCCTCTATTACTCCAGATCCTGATAAAGTCAGGGTGGGCATTGTTTCATACATGTGCCATGTGTGTTTTCTTGAGCAGGTATGATGGCAGTGTCTGTGGAGGGAGATATGGGTGTGCTCCAGAGCTGCTGGGGGTGATAGGCACATGTACATAGAACCCATGCCAAATAAAGAAAAAGAAAACAGACCTTGCCTTAGGAGATGTGGCACTGCATGGGATTCCTCACTTCGCTACCAGCACATCAAAAAGGAGAGCGGGTTTGAGAGCGCTTTGTGTGTGTTTTCATTTGTTGGCACGCTAGTAAGTGCTTTATGCTTCTTTTTTTTGTCTGTACACACTATAAAACATGTTTTGCGGGTGTCTGCACATTGTACTACTCTGAAGTGAGAAAGATGTAGCGTGGCATATGCCTAATGTCTCAGGTGTACCAAAGGCCTTTGTTTGCAGGCTGAAAAACAGGTTAGTGTATCTCTAAAACAATGAGCCTGCATTTAATTAGTACCCCCTCTGTTCCCCAGTGAAAATCGTGCTCATAATTTGACACCATTTTCAAATGTCACAAGCGAGTGGTGTGATTTGAAATGAATGCTATTCATTATTTATTTTGTGTCATTGTGTCCGTCTCGCTCTGGTATTACAGTGATGCCTGTGTACTTGTGTAATGGATTCCTGTGAAATGGCATGAATATTTAAATGATTCAATGAGTTAATTAATAGGGAAACAATGTGGTTTCGGTATGGACAGGCCACACCGTGACCCGATGGTGCTGAGTGTAGCAAAGACTTTTTTTTTTTAAATACCTTTCCTGCCTAAAAAAAAAAACCGAGTCGTAGTGTGTGGGAGAACTGAACTCTTCAGTGATATTTACCGTGGATAAGTACTGTATGATTCACTTCTATGCATTACATACATAGTGGCAAGTACATTAGCTGCTCATAACTGTAAACATGTACAAGCCATTAGTCGTGTGTGTCTGTAGCTTCTTGTGCACTTTTCGCTTTGTGTTTGTGTTCGAGCTGTTGGAGCAGTGGTAAGCCCTGAGAATGTTTGCTCAAAGGAAGGATTTACAGTGTGTGGTGCAACCCAAACAGCTTTTCTCTTACCAGCTGAAGCAAGCTGGGATTGAGTTTGCTATGATGTTTGCGTTTGGCCAATGGCGATGTTTCTTCACACACTAGGTCCTCAGACCCTAGACTGCCATTCTTGATATGTTTATGCAAATATATCATAGTGTGGTAACATCACAATAGACACTTATATAGTTTGTTAATTACTGTGCTAGTCAGAGGATATAAAGTGTGTATGTGTGTGTGTGTGTGTGTACATATATATATACACACACAAATTATATCATTTTTTTCCCTTAAAGAAATAGACTGGAAATTTTGATGTAGTGGGTTCTTTAACTTCTAGAAATAATTTGTCTTTGCCTTTGCTGTTCCAACTAGCATACAAACAGGCCATCTGCCAGAGTAAAGCGATCAATCGCACTTTACAGCCACGAATATTTCATCATCCCAAACCCTGCCATTCACCGGACAGTGAGGTAGGTGTTAGGGGACAAATAAAAATGTCCTGGAGTTCCGGATCATTAATTTTCAGATAGAGCTCTATAAGATGAAAGAGTGCTAAAAATGCTAGTTTTTTTTCAAACTAGATATTTAGGCCTTTTCCTCCAGATGGTATGGTGAAGTATCTCTGTAATGCCTGCTTACAGTTAGATTTCTTCTGGTATGATGACTGAGCACTTTGAGTACTGAAACTCACAGTCCGGTTCAGTCTGGGTTTGGTGTGTCTGGTGTCACATAATCTAACCTTCTTCCACTCTCTTTGATGTCATAGAATCCATCAGGCCTAGCCACTGTGGCCTGGATATGGCATGACCTCACGGCAGCACAGCGACAGCAGGCCTTCTGTCTGATTTTTCTCCACACCTTCCTTCCAAAGTCAGAAGGACTTTGTTGAAATTTTAATGTCTCTGACCTAGATTCGGTTTTGAAACGCAGCGCATTTATGTGTGCGCGCAAGTGTGTTCGTGTGTAGGTGCGTGCAGGTGTGATATATGTCAGTCTTTCTGCTGTCAGCTGAGGAAACGGCTTCGATTGATGGAGTGGATACGAGAGAGAGACACTATGTGAACAAAAGCTCATGTCTTGTATTTTTGATTTTGTTTTTCCTCCATTGCTCTTTTTTTTTTTTTTTAAAGGTAAACAGTGGGGGTTGTGGAAAGAAAACTATTGATAAATCCAAACATTTCTTTAGTTTCTTTTAGAGAGAGACATGCAAGTAGGGATCTTTTTTTCTTTTTGCAGGATCATTTGTTTTGTACACTTAAAACCCAGTTTTATAGGGACATTCAATCTGTGATTATTTTGTTATTTATTTGTTTATTTATTTTTATTTATTATTATTTTTGTTAAAAAACTGCCTTCCTTTGACAGTCATATCACAGCCCAGTATACACAATGAACACAGATATTTTCATGTTGACAAGATAATAACTAAACTATTGGTTTAATCTGACTATTTTGCGAAGTCTATATCCATCTGAATTGTTTCTATTAGATCAAGGTCAATTTAAGGAAAAAAACAAAAACATTTGACCTTTTCTTTGTTTGTTTGTTTTTAAATAATACAAATATAGCAAATAATAATAAGTAACCATTATAAAATTACAATTATTACTTATACAAATGATCCTGCAAAAATTCAGACAAAAGTAATGCATTTGAACAGTTTTTTTTTTACCTTCTCTCACTGTTTTCCTTCCAATTAACAAACGGAGACTTACTGGCATTTGCTTTTTTTTGTTGAGGTTATTTGTTGTTGTTCTTGCTTTTGGCTTCTTGATCATTAGGGGTCTACTTGACCACAGCCATAATTCTTAAAGCTTCAGAAGATACAAAAGTGCTCCCATTCTAATTACTGTACACCCTCTGTGCTCAGCGCTCTTCTTGGGTCGAAGGCTGACCCACTTTGACCGCCACTAACAAATCATTGTGTAATTAATAAAGTTCCAGTCTGTTGCCCCTGTCTAGTAAGGACTAGTTGGTTGATGGTGGAAAGAGTGACAGTGAGGCAAAATAGAGAAGAATAAGATTGGTCCTGAAGAATGGGGAAAGCCAGGATTCCTCATTGGTGATTAAAGATAACCTTTACCGCTGCAGAGAAGCTGTTAGCTTTGCCCTTTCATTCCTGCAAATTCCGTCTCTGACTAGCCTCTAATGATGCTACATTGCTTTCAAGGCAATTACACTAGCTACTCCCAATCGATCCCAAAGCAATGGATGCAGGAATATGGTACGGTCATGCTAGGCCTGAAGCGACAAGAACAGCAGTAGGCTAGGCCAGTGGCAAGGTGTGATGCACTGTTGGAGCAATTCCTCTTAATTCTGGTGGGACTGTGTTGTCCCTCACTACTTGTACTGTGAAAATGTTTTACCTTCACAAATAAAAAAGGTCGTCTTGCTTTGGCAGGACAGATGTTAGCCCACAGCTTTGGCTGAAATGTTGTTCTGCAGATTGGCGGAAAAGCCAAGTGCCATTGCTGCATCTGTGCGAGGGCCAGCAGGAAGCCGGTCTACTTCCCAACATTACATACAATACTGAACAAACTTCTTTCTGTGCCTGCTAGTCATTATTTTGAATGATTTCACAGGTGCTAAAGCGTGCGCACACACACACACACACACACACACACACACACACACACACACACACACACACACACACACACACACACACTACAGCAGCTTTTCCCCAACCTTTTTGTCTGATGTACCTCCACCCCCCCATTGGTTAGGCTGAAGTAGAAATGGGTTGCTTTTGGCTCATAATTTATATACTATTCATTTTATATTTATATTAATATGTAACTAATTTAGGTTGTTCTCTGAAAGTTTCTGTTACTGCTCCCAGAACTGTCAAAGCAAGAAAAAACAAGATCATTTTAATACCAAGAGGGGAAGCTTATTAATAAAAAGAGAGGAACTAATTGATGAGTCTCTTTTTCTCAAACAGTTTGAAAGTGAATCACTGTAATAAAGGCAGCTTTATTCGGATAAAATGGCTAACAAAAGTCCATAACAAAAAATTAAATAAAAACAATATTGATTTGCATTCTTCATATGATGAAATTCGAGTTCAACAAAAGCTCAACAAGAATGACATATTACCCACAAAAGAATACACTGTCATTTGTAAATAATTCGAAACATTTCCAAGTACCCCAGACCCAGAACCTGCTTTGGGAATCACTGCTCTGGAGATATATATTCTTTTCAAATATCTCGACTGCCGCTTTGGTTATCACCTTGGCGACTGGAACTCCCACCCAGGCAGTCGCCGACGACCAATTAGGAGCGCAGTGCTCCTTGACTTTTCTCGCATATTTTGTTTGCTCTGTACTGTAAGATTCCACTCACTGATTTCATGACAGCCTTGAGTACTGTTGTGTTTTCATCATACTGAGGTGTACAGATCGTGAGTGCAGGGTAATTTACCCCTTGAAAGTACATGGAATAGCAGCGCCAGCACTGATCTACAGTGACAGAGCAAGAGCCGCTGTTTGTGTCGAGGTATGCGAGTCGGTATATTAAAGAGCATGTTTTTGAAATACAGCCCTCAGATGTTGCTGCCGCAATCTCAGAGGCGATGCCGCTCTGAATATCCTCTTTGGAGAAAAGTGCTGTAATTGAATTTAACATGAAGCAAGGTCAAAGTAAAGGGCCTTTTGAAAAGGAGCACTCTGCTCAGCTCTAATTTGTTGCCTGCAAAGCATTTGATTCTACGCTTTTCTTTTCTTTTTTTCTTCTCTTGCACTGCTTCTTGAAAAGGTGTCTGAGGGAGGCACCGGGTTCTACTCTACCGACTGCAAAAACCAACTTGCCTTTTCCAACTTTAGAGATGTGCTGAGTTGTGGGAGTCTGCCTGGCAAAAGTGGGCCAGTTTCTGTGTCTTACATGCGCTCAAGCAAACTACTGGTGGGAAGTTGCATGCTCTGAAGTTTGCACAAATGGTGTTCCTCAGTGTTCCTCTCCCCATGGCTCTGTATCCTTTACTCTTTCTTAGAGCTCTGACATGGGCTGCCTGTTCCAGAAGCAGACTCAAGCTAGCTATTTAAACATATGTGCTATATAAGAGTGTTGTGTTACAGGAACAAGATATTCTACCATATCAGCAAACAAGCTCAGAAATGTTTATTGCTTTTGAGACACACCCTCTGTGGTGCTGTGGAACATGATAATCAATCTACTTCAGTGAAGCATGGATCAGTCAGTAATGGGTTTTTTGCTAAAATCTAGATTTGGCTTGGCTGGTAAGCGTTTTAAATATCTCCATGCTGATACAATCATGTACTGTATGTATTGTTAATCCTTTCTTTTCAAGTAAAAAAAAAAAAAAAAAATATATATATATATATATATATATATATATATATATATATATATATATATATATGTGTATATATATTTATATATATATATTTTTTTTTTTGGTAATACTTTCACATTGAATCTCCACATAAATCTAGAAACAACATAAAGATGGTATATTTAAACATTTGTTTAATTGCATTTTTTACTAAGCACTATGAATGAAGGTCAGTATCACTGATGTCTCTATTTAATGGATTTCCCCCCCTCAATTTTAGCCATTAATTATAGACATTCAACATTACAGTATAATTGAAAGCTATCAATTATAACATTTAATAGGCTTTACAAATATAACCACTTTTAAAGGTGCTGTATATAATATTGTCAGCTAGTGGTTGAAATGGGTACTGCAGTCTAGAGCCCTGCGCGGGACTGTTTTCTTCATCCCGCTCCCGCCCGCACCCACCGAATTTCTGACCATTACCGCCCGCTCCCGCAACGTATGTGTTACACTCCCGCCCGCTCCCGCAATATGTATGTCCACTCCCGCCCGCACCTGCAAAACTCTGAGAATTTATTCCCGCACAATAATAGAGATGCATTGATTTTGTGTCTTCTCCCGTCCTGCAGGAAAAAACATGTATTTGTATTGCTATTATTAAAGAGATTCATGGGGTTGTTTGTTTCGTTTCCCTGGCCGGCATGTATTCTGGACACATACACACAGGACAATGGAGGAAATCAAGTGTATGCTTTTTTTGGATGTTTTTTTGTTTTTGCTGTTTTTATTCAGGATACTCCGTCTGGCGCGTGCAATGATGACGCAGTGAATAGTGATGATTCTCTCTGATCAGCAGTCTGCCGTGTTTTCACGTCACATTTTAGTATCGCCTCAGCTCGTTCAGAACCTCGCCGGAGGTGGTACGAAAAAAAGTAGGCTACCTGGAAGCAGATACAGTTACAACTTTTACACAGTGGAAAACCAAACAGAGGCGAGTCGAGTCGATCCGAGCCGAGTCGAGGCGAGCTGGTGCTGTGTAGTGGAGAAGTGCCATTATCTCCATCATGTCGCTAGGCTACCTCCCGATCCCGCAGTGTTTTTTTAGCCGCCAATATTGAGACATTTGGGTCAGAGTATTTGGAGACTTTCCGGTTGTGAAACACAAGTGGAACATGTTCATATAGTGATGAACTGCACCTGTTACTCTGCTTGCATACTTTTGTGAACCTGAGAGGTCTGACTTTGTATATCCATTAAAATTCACCTTCCCAACAGTTAAAAGTCATTGCAAAAATGGTTCATAAAAGTGACAATAGTTCTGAGAAAAGACCACTTAATTTGTTTCTAATGCAATGCAATTACTGACAAAACTTGTCAGAAAGTGTCCAAATTATTATTAGCACCCATGTACATTTCAGATCTGTGTATCTTGTCATTAAGTATTTGCTCATATCCATATTTCCTCTTAAGATCAGAATAAGTATCTTTAGTTGAGTATCTGAATGAGATGCCTCTCTTCCCTCTCCACTCTTGTGTTTTGCTACTCTTTCACTCCCCATCAGCACTGCCAGGACAGTCCAGTCTGGTCGGGCAGATGGCCTCTGAGACTCTTTTTTTCTTTCACTTTAATCTGTCAAGATTTCATCACTCATTTATTCGGCACTTGATGTATTGCCTCATTTGGAGAGAGGACATGGCTTGATTTCAGCATGCACAGTGCCATGGTGAACTTAGGTGACAGGGAGCTGTGCTCTTACCCCGGGGCAGTTCCAAGGCCCCGTCTGCCCATCTGCCACAGATCTCTGGCCAGAGAGAAGCAGGGCGACAGACTGAGATGGACTATGTGGCCTCTGCCTGTGACAGAACATGGGCATGATTAAAGTGAAGACACACGAGAGCCACCAAAGGACCGGTCGTGCATGATGATGACGTGTCACTTAAGATGTGCTGGGGGATCATAGATCCTCTATTCAAAATTCATAGGCATGTTTATAATTATTTTGCATAATTATCAAAGCATGGCCGTTGTGAAGTGAGGGCATGATGGATAGGTGTTAACATAATCCTTCATGTCTGGAACCACTTGAAGCGGCAGGGGAATATGCCATTTGTTTGTGTGAATTTTCTTTCTTTGACATAAGCGTGGTTGGAGTTTTTATATGGCTTTGGCTTAAAGCATTCTCATCGAGTTTTCTGAAGCCCAAACTTCATCCCATGATAGCTTGCGTTCTTAGGACCTGTTCAAACTGTGGCAGGGAGAAACACAGATGCAAGATGTTGACATGCAGCACTTTTAAGCCCTGAATAGAAACCTACATGGCGCTCAAGTCAGATGTCTTTGTTTGCCATCTCTCGAATTCCTGTCAGTCCCAATTTGCCTCAAGTTGTGGCAGCACTTTGTGCATTTTTCCTTTCTCATGCATGCAGTAATGCTCAAACTTACTAAAGATGTTAACACTACCATCACACACACTATTGGACATGCCCTCAATCTCTCACACATACATCATCATCTTTTACCAGACAGAATGCATTAAGTTTAGTTTTACCTATCCAGTCCTTGACGTTTATTACTGTGCTTGATCGGCCTGAACTTGGGGTGCATTGTGCTCAGGTTTCACTTCTCACTGCTCTCCTTCCTGTTTTCCACCCTCAGGGCCTGGGGACAGGGGCTGATACAGAAATAAACTGCTTGCAACTACATTAATCTCCTTCTTTATTGAAGTTGGAGTCAGAGTAATATCCCAGGGAAAGGTTTATAGCCTGCTAAAAGTTCTTGTGCAAATGCTCAGGAATAGTTGTGCAGTCATCGGCTCCAGGTGTGCTGTATTTACTCAACAAAATGCCCCTTTATGTTCAAGCAAAAGAGAGTGGAGTCATCCCATGATCTCTGTAAACTTCCCTAAAACTGATTTGTAGGCAATTCACACATGAAAAGAAAATAACCCAATTTACAAGACTGCAGAGCTGATGGGAAATTCAATTACTGTTTTTTTTTTTTCTCTTTTCTTTCTTTGCTCGCTTGATCAATCAAAGATTGCATTCAGATGCAGATTGCTAGCAAACATATGGATCAACACACACTCACATACTCTGAATTTTAGTGTTTCTGTAAACGACAGTCATGAGATTTTATTTACTAGTTTTCCAAATATACAAAGAAAAAAAGATTACATTTTATGAAGTGCATGGTAAGTATATTCAACTGAAATTATGCTTGAAGGAATAATTTCATGCTCTTTCCATGCAGTTACAGTGATCAGGGACTGGAGCTTTCAAGCATCAAAAATTATCCAAAAACACCATCAAAAAATACATAAAATCATAAAAGTGGTCCATATGACACGTGCACTGTATAGTTAAGTCTTATGAAGCAATACAAGAGCTTTGTGTGGAAACCCCCTCCCCCCAGCAAATTTAAGCTTAACTAAAAAAAAAAAAAAACTTAAAATAATTACAACTTTGTTACTGACCTTTGTGTGTGAGACAAGTAGTGATTCCTGATTTAATTATTTTTAGAGGTAGCTTTTTAATCAATTGTTTCAGGAATCTGATTTTTTTTTTTTTTTAGTTAAACTTACTGACCCAACGATTCGATCGCTAACAGCTCCATTGAGGTGTGGACTTGGGTCAGTTTTGAAACTTAAAAACAGTTGTAATTGCATTAGAAAGAGCTACCAGCAGTCTTCAGTTTTTTTGTTGTTGTTGTTTGTTTTGTTTTTGTTTTTTTATCATCATGAATTTGTTTCATTACATATTCTCAGGCTTAGATAAACGGGCAGCATTACATCTCCTCGATCCAACTGTATTTCTTTCTGTGCATCTATGCATGCATATTTCTTTACATGCATCTCTCTCACTTTCTTAACCTTTTCCAGAGATTTCTTGATCAGTATGTTTTGCAAGACTGTTTACTTGTCTGTTCCAGCATTTTCCAATCTACAAGTTTTTGGATGAAAGCTTACATATTGATTGCATCCATTTACATATGGATGTGAAAGACAAGGTCTTTTTTGGGTTAGTAGCTCACTGTCTACAGGCCTCTGTTATTGAAGATAGAGTAGGTTGCATCTCTCTTATATACATTCTGACAATGGCATGTATGAATGATGGAAGCTTTGATGATGTTAGTGCTTGTCTTCTCCATAATCAGCATGAGGCCTCACTTTGAGCTCTTTGTTTGCATCTTAGAGCAGAGCTATCTTTATGCACTGCTTTAAACCAAATGACCCATAAAAAAAAGCCAAAGCTAATGCATTCAGTCTCTCAGGATGTTTTTATATAAAGGCACAGTCTGTAATGGGGAAACGGTCCTAATTTCTGCAGGCTATGTGGATACACGTGCTTATGCTTAACAGCACACATAAAAAGAGACAAAAAGCCTGTGCCTTATTTTAGCTAGGTTTTTATTGGTGCGTCCTATTGGGCAGCTCTGTCGGAGTATAGGAATCTCCCAAAACCCTTTGCAGGGCCATTAACGAACCCAGAGGGAGGGATTGCATTAGGACCACCATGTTGTGCATTGAAGCCCAGGGCTTAAACACCACAGATGCTCCTGTTCCCCTGTGCTGGATCAGGAACGTATCATTTCATTTCTGAGTAAATACTAGAATACAAACATGTATCTGATCAAATAGAGCAGTACCGTACTTAGACATTATGGGTCTTGTACCAGTCGTTTTCATATTGCATCTTGGCAGGTATGACTGCTGGGATTTCTTACCAGAGCTCTATGTATTATCCTTGTTTATGTGCATGTGAGCTTGTTGGACCTATGCTAAGCTGAAATATGGTGGCAGATAAACATCGGTCTCAGTTTGTATGAACCATGACATGCTGGAGCCCGTATGATGAAGAATCCTCTGAGGACCAATAAAAGAGTAATAGTTAAGGCTCAGGCTGTTGGGGTTTGAGTACTTCCTCTGACTGCTTTTAATCCTGTGAATAGGGGTGCCAAGGGTCTGTCTCCTCGCTATATGAGTGTGTGAGAGAGAGAGAGTCATATCTGCTGTGCTCTGCTGTGATCCAAGCATCATTGTACAACTCAAACATGGTCTAAATCGCTTCTAGTAACATGATCTGACTTAGTTCCCCCGAGTGACTTTTCCCATCAAAATCGTCTTACTTATGCTAACGTGCTTAGCATTGCTTCCTCCAAAATAGCTGCAGAAACAAGGTCTGTGCCAGCCTCTTAACGCATTTGAGAGGCATGAAGTGACATCCCCATTTTCAAAGTCAGGCCCAATATGAGTCAACAGCTTTGTCAGACGGAAAAAAGAAACATCCAAGCTATAACCACTTTAAATAAATAAATTGAGAGACACAGGAAAATACACATTTATTGGTGGGTGAATATCTACATCACTCCAAATTCATGGGGGGATATTTATACTTGTAGTATAGTATATTTATAAATTACACATACACACACACATATATAAGCAATTATCAATTTGTTATTATTGATTATTAATAATTATTTAATTTATTAAGATTGGAATCAGTTGTGTAAACATTTTAATTAAATACTGTTTTTTATAAGAAAATTGTTTTAATTATCATTGAAAGAATGTAACAATGCAAACAGTATTTATACATAAAACAACATTTCTAAAAAAATTATATAATTTCTTATTTATTTGTTGACTTTACTGAGGAATATGAGCTGGGCATGTTTTTGGTGTATGTAAAGGTTGTAGTTAAACTGGTTTTGGGCTGATACAAACCATTGTATGCAGTAAGTATAGAGTGAGGACATCAGTGTGATACAACATATACTTAGAACATCCGCACTGCTGGCGATGACATTTAAGTTGTTTTCCATTTCAAAAAATGATAAACAGCAGTGTTTTTTTTCTTTTTTTTTTTTTAAAGACATTTTCACTAAATCTTTGCATACTATGTTAGTACTGAAGTAATTGTTTGGTTAAGTATATGAATTATATGAACACAATCTCTCCTCCCGTTTATTTTCATTATTTAATGTTTTTATTGTTTAGTGTCTCTAAACTAAGATTTGAAAATGAAAACTCATCAATTAGCAGTGCAGTTGAAATGGCACAATCCATCTACAGAGCAGCTAATGATCTTTTCTAGAGGATGCTTTTTGGATTTTCATCATATCCTATAGTGACAGTAGAAATTAATTTCAGCAAAAGAGAAAAAAAATGGTTTTGTGGAGTATCTCAGGGGTCGTCTCATCGGAGAGCCGGTTGATGCTCTGTTAGAGATCTGTCTAATGTCTAAACTTGTGAAATGATCCATTCATCCCCTGAAGCCCAGAGTAAAAATCTGAGGACTCTTTATTTTCTCTCTTTTCTGATATATATTAAGCCCAAATCATTCACAGCTGGAAAGGTTTTAATTTTGTTTTCATGATTAGGGCATTAGGGCCTCAAGCTAATGCACACTATTATATCTATAAAGATTATTCGCTATCAGTGCGGTATCCGACTGCTTTTATTCTTCCCTCAGTATCCACTGACTCTTTCACATGGCTTTTCTGTAGATGATTTATCATAAGCCACAATGTAAGGAGAGAGATGGCCTGTGTATCCCAGCATGCTGTTCTTCCTCTGTAGCCTGAGGCGAGACCAGAGAGTGTCAGTGTCTACTGATGGGCTTTGCTATAGGGAGACGTTGGAGGGAATACCAATCTACCACACTGTCTAAATCAGCAGGGCAGGTTTTGATGGACAGTGTGGAACAGAGCACTAGGTCCCACGGTCTTCTCCCCTGGTAAAATAGACTGTGTTGCCTCAGGACAAGTCCAAAGCTCATTGACCATGCCTTCCAGAACCACTATCCTCCTCTTCTTCACACCCTGCTGGAGCTCTCCCTGGAAACGGTCAAGCCAGGCGCAGATGCAAATGTCCAACATGTTTGTGAGAGAATTCATGTTTGTACTAATGTGCCACCCAATGTTTCTTGGTGTGTACTGGAGAGTCATTCTGACCTCTTACCTTTGGTGTTCCCTAACCGGCCAAGCATATCAAGGTTTACTTCAGGCTACAGCATTTTTGCTGACTTTCTGCAGGGCCCAGAATTGATGCATTTAGGGTAAATTGAGGTGAGATGTCTCCCCTTGTCTTTATTTTTATTCGTGAGCACTACATCTCATCATAACATATTTATTGAATAACTCTGATTAGCTTATCATCTGACCCTCAGCATATGTGATATTTCTTACAATAGTCTTTAGGTTAAACAAATTTATATTTTTTAGTCATTGGATTATAGTGGTCTGAACTTTTCTTTTTTGTTTGGATATTAAACGTTTTTGTCTATTTGTTGATGGGAAATTTGATTTAAACAAATTGCATCTATCATTTTATGTATTTCTCAAAACAATATATTGTATATATTATGTATATATCCATTTTCTGCTGTAAAACCTTAATTACCAAATGTTCACATTTGTTTATTTGGTTTCCTTATTTTAAATAGTATCATCATACTGTATGCGGCTAACTTTGTTTTGAAATATGTTATAATTTACCAATGCATGCTTGCTTTAACTTATTCCCTGCCATTGACTGACTGTCATTTATGATAAAGCGCTTCCACCCTGTTGATGGAATTTTCCGACAATCCATGTTTTCACTGTTATACGGTAGGGAGAGATATTACACATTTTCTAAAATAGTAAAGATTCTCCAGATCCAAAAATAAGTGAAGCAGCAGCAGAAACAAGCAATAGAAGCATTGCTTATGCACATGTAAGCTAACACGATGATCAAACATTAAACAGCATATAAATCAAAATAGCCTAACCTTACAGAAAGAAATGTCAAACCCACTAAGAGTTATACTGTAGGACTGTGCAAGCTTTGTGGATGTTAATGGTCTCGTTCTACATTATATTTTGATCATCATTCTGTTTTGTTTTGTTTTTTTAATGAAACTTTGGCAAGTGTTCATAAAAAAAAAAATGCATAAATCAAGAACAAATTTTTGTTTAAAAGCAGAGGCTCTGTCCTTTCTTTTATTGCATTGTATGTTCAGATATTCATACAACAAAATATTCTGGAGGCCATGAAAGTTTTATGAAAACTATCAAAAATGATGGTGCCAACTGGCAACTTGTTTTTAAAAATGCTGGAGGGGAAAGAGTTATGGGGGAGTACCTTCCTCATCTTCCACTAGTACATGCACTGCTATATCCGGAATCTTATATGCATTATAAATCAGTATCAATACAGGTTACAGAGAGATAGAGGGATCAAAGTGAATATCCTGTTGAATAAACCCGTAAGTTGACCTATAGAAGAGCTCACTTTAATCTTTTTACAGTGTACTGTGTTGATGTGACAGGGCTGCGATTCATTCTGCCCGGACCCTGACCCTGCTTGCCCAAGCAGATTGTGGGACACCCGTTCCCACTTGATTTAATTAGCTGCCCCCTGATATTTTATTCATGTTCTGTATCCATACACTGGATTGTCATGGAAGTCCAAACCAATTTTGGGCTATATGCATTTATGGGATGGTATTCATTGTTGTCACTGCAGCCAGTGATGTAACAACAGGCCTGACCCGCTGAAGGATATGCACCATCAGCGTATTAATCCTCATACACAGGCCGGGCTCCTATGATAGATTTTCCATCGAAACGGATTAAGCTTTCATTTTGTATGTCCTACTATGGACTTAACTGGGGAGATTGAAAGAGAAAAGAGTGTGGGCGAGAGAGAGAAAAAGAAAGAAAGCCTTTGTGCACTCACAATTAGTTACCTGTCAATCAATCTCAGTCTACCATTACTTTCAGACATGTATGCTTTCACTCTTATTCTCCTTGAGATTTTTATTGCTGCTCATTACTTTTGCTGCAAGTTATACTGGTACTAGCTTTTCAACAGACCCTAGCTCTTCAATTCTTTCAATCTCCTTTCACTCCTTATGCAGATGCAAACGCAGAGAGAAGACAACACAGATCCACATAGATTTTATTCACGGACAACAACAAAAACCTTGTTTCTGAGACCTCGCAGTTTCAAGAAATATTTGCTAAATCTATTGTGACAGGCGTGACATTGACGAGAATGGTAGGTTGTCAGGCTTTGGCAGATATTTTGCTTGTTTGCTTTTCCAAGGCATCGAGATCCGTAACTTTACATATTAAAAGCTGATTTCTTATTTCCAGTGAAACCATTTAGCCTGGGTTATTGGTTTAGTGCTCTGCGTGGTGGGCAGCTGCTGCAGTAAGAATTGGAAGCTTTGTGGAGTGAGACACAGTGAATTGAGGAAGTGGATTGAGCTCAAGTCGATGCTCTGGCATCCTTACACAAAGCCTCAGCTCTTCTCAAACTTTTGGCCCTCCAGACAGATAGAGATTAGAAGTAAATCTTTATTGTCCTCCTGAGAGGGCTCTCCAGTTTTGTTACACTGAATAAGATTCATGAATTTAATAAATAGCAACTAAGCTGATGTGAGAATTTGTTTTAAGAGTGTATATAATTTGATGAATTTCGAACTGTTCTTGGTCTTACAAACATTTTAATGACTTTACACATTATATTTAACAATGCTAAACAAACAAAACACTTTTAGTCATTCATTTATTTTTGTAAAATACTACTGATAATACTCAGAATGTGTAACTTGAACTACACATCATATGAGCATCCAGTTGGTAACTATAATGTTTTAAGTCTCAGAACAGTTACAATATAGCACAGTAAATTGTGAGCTGTATAGTATGTTTCTATATGTTCATGAGTGAGACTACACGTGTCACAAAGTGTTTTTGATCAATTAAGTATCAATTCATTAGATTAATTATTAATAAATGATTGGATTGCTGTATGTGTGTACAGTATATTCATTAGGATTTTTGGAAACGCTGGAAACGCTGTATTGTAGTATGATTGTCACCTGCAGCCGCAGAAAAAGGCATGTGAAAGAACCCTTTTATTTCTTATAAATATATACATATAATTCTTTTTTTATTTTCTTACCTTATTTACAAGGTACAAGAAAAAAAAAAACTTCCCTTGACTGAGTAATTAAGATGTTGTGCTGATGCAGTTGTATCATGTTTAACCTGTTAAGCTGCAAAGCCACTTTTGAAAAATCCCCAGAAATGACATACCCAAACTGAAACAGATACAGTTCATGAACCCTTTGTACTAAAAGCACAAGTATGATCTCGTTTGAAAGCTGACACCTGGCAGTTTATTGTAAATGTAGAATTAATTATTGTCGTAATGACAAAAATTGTTATAAATAGCTTCAAAGTTTTGTAAAGTTATTAGAAATTATTTTTTATGAAACATCCTCATGAAAATAAAATTGAAGTTGGCACTGGAGCAATCTAGAAATGCACTACAGCTAAAGCCACATGTCTAAACATTTTATGTTTAAAATCTGAAGATAATAAGCCCAAAACTCTGTATTTAGTTAAATGTTTTTCAAGACCATGTCATGTGACTAACAGTTAGGGCTAGCTAGCATGTTAGCTTAGCACACCATCAATACACGACAATATATGAGATTAAAACCATGTTTATGCTCAAAACGTACTTTATAACTCAAGCCGAATGTTTTAAATAATCTTCTGTGATCTAATTTAGCTTCAGATAAAAAAATCAGACAGAAAATATATTATTTGATAGTATTATGCACAATGATGAAGTCTATATAGATTAGCATTACATTATAAATATAAACTATTATTATGAAAATACCTGGCATGGCTTGAAGAACACAGGCAAATCAGATATCATTGCAATCATGTTTATTGTCTTCAAAACATCTGTATCTGCATTTTACAGCGCGAATTCTGTAGCTTTGTGTGTGTTCGAGGCTTCCTGGAATGTCACATGATCATGGCTCTTCTTCATGTTTCATATATGGACTATATTACTGTGCATATAGCGCCCTCAGGCTATTGGTATGACTTGAAAACACTGTGAATTAGAATACCAAACGCTCATAAAGATTACATTGACGCATTTGGGTATAAATTCAATAAATATTATTCCTGTCTATAGAAATATGATGTAAATCTAAAAGAATCTATCAATATTTCTCCAAATCTGCACATTTTTGAGCTAAAGCCCTGAGGGACGTTGTTTTGTGTATCGCTGTCATGACGACAGCACGGAAGTTTTTTATGAATGGAAGCGACTGACGCGCATAATTCATATTAAAGGTATCGACTCATTTTTTCATTTCATAACTCCTGACACAAATTAAGACATAACTGTCACTATGAGTTTCTCAGAATACAATAGTGGTCAAATACTGAAACTTGAGTCTTATATCTTTTTAATGATGTATAGTTTGTCAAGGTATAACATTAAATCTGATAGTAATTTTGAATTAAATAAATAAAAAACGCTTCAGTGCGCCGACGCACTGGTGAAGCTTAACAGGTTAATGGCCAATGCATTAATGTTGGGAGATTATTGTCTTTGTTTGTGACCATTTTAGGTAGTTTTGTGTCGACAACGGATAAAAGAAAACAAAGGAAGACTGCATCGGGGTGCACTCTTGACCTCTGAAATGACATTCAGTAATGTGTCAAGATGTGTCTAGGCAATTGTAGCACATAAAATGATTTGGCACTGGTGGGATCGGCAGAGATGGGGGAGTGTAACCGCTTCAGGATTTATCTGGGTGCTGGGAGTGTAACCGCTTCAGGATTTATCTGGGTGTTGTGAAGCGCCAATAAAAACAGTTGCCCCCTTTTATTTTGCAGTTAGTATGTGTCACAGAAACCGCTGTGCAAATATTGGCTATCCCTTGCACCTGCTGCCATGACGAGCTCCTCCTCCCCTCCGCCGGCCTATTGATAGTCTCTTCATTTCTCACTTCACAAAAGAAAAGCAGCCACACAATGGGGCCACATTCCAGTAGCACCCAGCCTGTCTCTACCGCCCATGCCGTGGGTAAACACAGGAGGGGTTTACCGGCCACAGGGTCTACCACTGTTTACATGGGGCCCTAAGTTGCAAAAGCAGCATGAGATTACTGGACTATCTAGTCAGTGCTCAGGACACAGCAACCATATAAACCCCCACCTCAGGGTCGGCTCTTCTCCCTCATTAACATATTTAAGTTCCCCAGCCGCACTGGAGAATGCTGTGAATGGGATTAAGTCAAGCGTCCCTTTCACTGTCTCGTCCACACTCGCATTAATTCATGTGCTCGTTTGTCCCTCTTCACCAACTTTAAATCCTGTTAATTCTTGCTTTCACATCCATATCCATTTCCCTTGCAGCATCAGCTGTTTTCTAGAGGGTTAAGGTAGCTGAAAAAGCCAAATAAAACAAAATGTGGAGACACTGAGGAAGTAGGATTAAGAACTTTCGGATTTGTTTTGCCAATTCGAACAGAGAAGCAAACTTTTCAAAGATATTGAGTGCAGCAGTGGTTAATGTTTGATGTTCCCAAGAATCCCAATAATGAAAATACTCACCCTCATCTTGTTTCAAACTTGAATGTTTTTTTTTTTTTTTTTTCTTGAAATACTAGGACTGAAGGCAGAATGGCAACTGAGGCTATCAGTCCCTAACATTCTGCTAACAACATTGTTTATGTTTCACGGAAGAAAGAATGTTTTATGGTTTCTGGACAACATGAAGTAAATGGAAGTGATGAGCTAGAGGCCAAATGATTTAGTTCAAATTAAATCAAATTAAATTAAATTAGTTTTTTTTTTTTTTTTGCTGTTTTTATATCTCAATAAATGCGCATTACTTTAGAGTCTTGAAGGTCTACTTTTATCTGAAATTCTTCTTGACCTCAGAACATTATCTGACCTGTGCTGACAAGAGCAGATCAGTGTTTGATGAAGAGACCCACCTTATCAAAGCCTAACATGCCTTTGTACAGTAGGAAACATCCTGAAACGTTAAAAAAAAATGTTGACATTAGGCTTGCTGAAGGAAGAGAGATGAATTAATATGACTGGGGTAACCTGAAATGTGTTAATCTTCCCGACATACTGTGTCACAGAGAAAAGTAGCTTGTAGAAAGTTTTGTAAAGGAGAGAGATGCGTTTCCTTTCCTTAAATGAATAGTTAAACTCACTCTCATGTCATTCCAAAATTTGATTTTATTTCATTTCATTACATGTTTTTGTTCCTTTATCTATTTTTTTTAATTATTTTTTTTTAGTTGTTTCTCTTTTCTTTTTTTTATTTTCTTTTTTTATATCTGTTCCCCACAAGCTATTAAATGGCTTCAGTAGACTTTAAATATAGTGCACATATTATACAAATTTCTTTTATTGTACTGTTATGTTTTTTTTGTCTCATGGCTTTGGAGCAATTTGAGGGTAGGTATATAATGGGATCATTTTCATTATTGGGTTAACTATTCCTTATCTAATTCACCCTCCTTAAAAAGCAGGAATATGCAAACCTACTGCAGCTAGTTGCCATTTTTGTACTTTTTTTCATTGATATTCAGTGATATCTATTTCTCTACTGTGGCATGACACCAAAGAATCTTTTTTTTCCCTACTGTCACAAAAGACTTGCATCTGTTTGTGTAACTATTTATCTTACTGTTCGTGTAAGTTTACATTTTTTGAAAAGGTTTTTCTTGTTGTTGCTGTTGTAAGATCAGTAAGAAGTAATACTCTTAGATTATCTTTCTGATGGTCTTTTTGAGCTGTCCGTACTTAACCAAGGCATCATTGAAATGTGACACCATTAAACATCTGTGTCTTATTGACAGTACTCTCACTTTGTAAAGGCTTTCAGTCCATCTTTATTGGTCCATCGTCTGCACCAGTTCCTTTAGACATTAACAAGCAGGCCGATTCTTTATCTTTTCATCTTTTCATTGTTATATTACTTAGTTTTTTTTATTATTATTATATTATTACAATTAAGTATAATACATATTTTAGATAGTTTACACATAAATCTTGTTTTTAGTATTATATGGTATGATTTAGTAAATTAAGATTTGAATGAATTTAAAACTCTCTTGATGTATACAATAGTATTATTTCTCACATGAGGTTATATTTTGTAATCTTTGAAAGATAGACGAGACGATTACCTCTTTCTCTATGGCTGTGCACCACAAAACAAAGCGGCACTTGTGCTGCAGCAACATCAATTAATTGACCACAAATCTCCCCCTAAAATAAGCCATTAAGGAGGCAAATTGCTTTAAGTTTATATAATTAATTAATAAAGTGAGTGATGAAATGGAGACTTATCAAACAAGCTCGGCTCCCATTAAAGAGGGCTCTCACTAGGCTAGCTTATTAAATTTGGTCCCGAAACAGTGTTTACAGCGTCGTGAAAAAGCAATAGAAATGCAGAGGCATTGAGAAAAAGAAATGAGTTTGTATAATTAGGGACTATTAGGATCTTTCAATCCAACAGAGAGAGTGTGGGATGAGCTTTAAAGGTAGTATCGCTTGCTGCTTGTTTTTTTCCTGAAGGGAACCATTGTTAACCCAAAAGCACACGTCTAATAAAGACGGTGTCCCCTTTACCCCACAAAAAAGGGAAATGAAATCTGCTCCTGAAAATTGCTTTGCACCCCCCTGGCTTGATCCTGAAACTAACAGGCTGTATTGTAAAAACGTCAGTTCTGAGCTGTGAGATTTTCATATAGGGGAATGGCTTCCTGCCCTCTTGCTGACGTCTCTTCAGAAGGAACGTTGACATTTGCTCTAAAACTATTATTGACGTCGTACCTCTGTCCAAAAAGCCAGAGGTTTGCTGTTGGTCTTTTCAGGACAACGCATCCTTAATAGTTATTTAAACTCCACCCTAGCCTTCCTTAGACAGCTCCTCTGGTGCTTATTTTTTTTTCCTGTGGAGTAGGAAGGAAAGAGAAGAAAAGTTTCGCATCAGAATTACATCTGCATAGCTCCCAAATGCCAAGTTTACAGGAAATCTAAAGTGGAGCTCATGCATACAGTTAAGAGCTTATTATCCTCCACTGCTAATCTGGGCATTTCTATGCTGGAGGCAGATGCCATGCTCTGATTTGGAGTAGATTAAGTTCATCGTCTAATAGCCAATTTTACTGTTGTCTTCCACTGACTGCCAACTCCCCCTTCTGCCCCTGACCACTGCATTCGCCTTTCCTTCCCCTCGCCTAATTGAAGCTTTCAAGTGAACAATTTTGCCCTCACAAATAGTCTCATCCCGCAGCGTAAGAGCATAGTTTAGACCTTCATCAGACCAGAATCTTATAATTAGCAGTAAAACTTGAGCCAAAGCGGTGATGGAAGCAGAGGCTCTGGCGTAGAGGTAAGTGGATTTGTAGTTTTTGTGAGCATGTCGTATGAATAAGAATTTGTATCTGGCCAGACACAGTGATATTTTTAGGAACAGACTGATGTCATCCTGTGTCTGGCTGGTCCTTAGAGAACAGTAGCGTCTGTAATGCAGTGAGGTTGGTTTTCGTGGGCTCGAGAAAGTGAGTGAGAAGGCAAGAGTGATGCGTTCACTTTGAATCTCTTTCCATTATTCCATCACTCTCCTGCCTGCTGACACTCTTAAACATAAAGATTCTTTATTGGCAACCATGGCTCCATGAAGAACCTTTGAAATCCATGAAATCTTTCAAATTGATTTGAAAAATGTTTTTTTAGATTTATAAAAAAAAAGTTATTCACACAAGAAAAAAATGGTTCTTTTAAGAACTGTTCACTGAAAGGTATCAGCCAATATGATTTATTTTTTATTTTTATGCAATTACAATGAATGGGAACTAGACCTTCAAAATTGACTGAAATATACCATATAATGTAACTGTTATAATATATATATATATTAGGGCTGTCAATCGATTAAATTTTTTAATCGCGATTAATCGCATATTGTCATGAGTTAACTCGCGATTAATCGCATTTAATCGCACATTTTTTTATTTGTTTTAAATGTACCTTAAATTAATACTTTTCAAGTTTGTAATACTCTAATCAACGTGGGCATGGATACATATAGATGCTTTATGCAAATGTAGCCTATGTTTATTATTGAAAACATAGTCAATATAGAGCATAAAGACGAGACATGTTTCAAAGGTCATAGATGTTTTTCAAAGAACTCGTTCATGTCTATTAGACACGTAGAAAGAACAAAAAAAAATGCCAGGTTACCATTACTTCTCTTTCTTTGCACTGAGCAATTTACTAACACAAACATGTTTAGATTTTTGCATGACAGGGCAGCTCTTCTGAAAATGCTAAATGTACATTTGTTATTTATTAGCCTATTACATAGTTTGTCTCTCTCTGTGCCAATTTTGATGAAGCTAAATTCTCAATAAAACTGTTTTCATTGGTATATTTTACTGTTTCTGTTGTCAAACAACGGAATGAATTTGAAATGGTGACTGAAACGCGACCCAATAAACATAACCAGCTCTCCCTTCCAAAATGTTAAGTTAATCTGCACAAAAATTCTGATAATCGAGCCGTCGACTGGTGAAATCAAATTCACATAAGATAAAGACTATATCTGTGCTCTGATTTCGGCTATACTTGTAAAATTAGAGAAGCAACATAATATCTGTGCTTAACTGAATAAAGCGCTGCTCCTCCGCGCGAGACGCAGAGAGAGAGAGAGAGAGAGAGAGAGAGAGAGAGAGAGAGAGAGAGCGCGCGAGCGAGAGAGAGCGAGAGGTGCGCGCACGTGCTGGAAGAGCAGCCTACCGGCGATTCTCAGAAACTAAATAAGGTTTAGTTTTTTACTCAGAAACTAAACTAAATAAGCGTTCTAAATAACGCTTTGTTGAAGGGAAAAAATCGCTAAAGGGGTCTGCAATGTCGCTAAGTTGGCAACACTGTATCTCCATTTCTCCAACTGGGGTTGGGCCACGGGTCAAACAGAAAATACTCGCTGCGTTAATCGCGCGTTAAAAAAAATTAGTGCCGTTAATATGATTTTGCGTTAACGCGTTATTAACGCGCTAACTTTGACAGCCCTAATATATATATATATATATATATATATATATATATACACACTCACCTAAAGGATTATTAGGAACACCATACTAATACTGTGTTTGACCCCCTTTCGCCTTCAGAACTGCCTTAATTCTACGTGGCATTGATTCAACAAGGTGCTGAAAGCATTCTTTAGAAATGTTGGCCCATATTGATAGGATAGCATCTTGCAGTTGATGGAGATTTGTGGGATGCACATCCAGGGCACGAAGCTCCCGTTCCACCACATCCCAAAGATGCTCTATTGGGTTGAGATCTGGTGACTGTGGGGGCCATTTTAGTACAGTGAACTCATTGTCATGTTCAAGAAACCAATTTGAAATGATTCAAGCTTTGTGACATGGTGCATTATCCTGCTGGAAGTAGCCATCAGAGGATGGGTACATGGTGGTCATAAAGGGATGGACATGGTCAGAAACAATGCTCAGGTAGGCCATGGCATTTAAACGATGCCCAATTGGCACTAAGGGGCCTAAAGTGTGCCAAGAAAACATCCCCCACACCATTACACCACCACCACCAGCCTGCACAGTGGTAAAAAGGCATGATGGATCCATGCTCTCATTCTGTTTACGCCAAATTCTGACTCTACCATCTGAATGTCTCAACAGAAATCGAGACTCATCAGACCAGGCAACATTTTTCCAGTCTTCAACTGTCCAATTTTGGTGAGCTCGTGCAAATTGTAGCCTCTTTTTCCTATTTGTAGTGGAGATGAGTGGTACCCGGTGGGGTCTTCTGCTGTTGTAGCCCATCCGCCTCAAGGTTGTGCGTGTTGTGGCTTCACAAATGCTTTGCAGTAACTGAGCAGATTGTGAAATACTCAGACCGGCCCGTCTGGCACCAACAACCATGCCACGCTCAAAATTGCTTAAATCACCTTTCTTTCCCATTCTGACATTCAGTTTGGAGTTCAGGAGATTGTCTTGACCAGGACCACACCCTTAAATGCATTGAAGCAACTGCCATGTTATTGGTTGATTAGATAATTGCATTAATGAGAAATTGAACAGGTGTTCCTAATAATCCTTTAGGTGAGTGTATATTATTCCTTTAAGATTTTGTAAAATTATTTTACAGTATGACTCCAAATTCCTTTGAAATTTCACAGTCCTTTGCAGGAGTTTTGAAATGAAATGAGACACTGTGAGATCTGTGTTGTTCTCCTACTTTTGGGAAAATTGTCAAAGACACCCTGGGGTTTGCAAACGTTTTCATTCATCTTGAGCGCTGATTACATCTCAAGTAATGCGAGTAAGCAGCTGAGCGTCCTCTGGATCTCTAAACATCGTGTCATCTTCCATCGAGAGATGGTGCATTGCACTGGGATGAGGGGGTGATTTGTTGTCATTTCTGTAAAGTGCTCGATATTTTCATTTCTAGAGTCCAGGCACATAAACAGAAATATGTGTTTGCTTCTTCAGTCTCTCCATAGTCATTATGTCTTTTTATTTCCAAGCCATCAGGAGGTGGCATTTGGTGGCCCATCCTAAGATGTACACAGTGCATATGTCGACAACCATGTGCCATTACTCTGATATTCGAAATGGAAAGTGGTTGGCGTTTGTAAGATGAACGGAAAGGAGACAGAGACAGGTAGGCACGGGAGTAAAGAGAGTGTTGAAGAAATTTACAATGATCTTAACTGTGGGGCTGCAGTGCTACAACATTGTAATAGCTTAAGTTGGATTGACATGAGGAAGATTCTACCGTTTAAATAGATGCTTTTTGCTCTGTATAAGCAGCAAGCATTCACAACATTCTCCTGTTGTGCATGAATTTTGCTTTCTTCAGGGTGTCGGAAAGTGTCACTCCTTAGTTAGCCAGCATTCTGATGTTTTACTGCAGTGCTTCCCAAAACCGCACAGATTTATTCAGCGTGACAAGGGGGGATTGTAAGTTATGAAACATGTTTGTGTGGACCTCAGGATGGTGCTTTAAGGAACCGTGTTATCCTCTTTCCTGGGGGAGTAGACAACAGCTGCTACTGTGCCCAGTGTTTGTAATTACTGTGCTTTAACTGCATAATCTAAAGTGGACTTGGACTGAAACTGTGCCTATGTTAATTCCTATTAACTCACAATTGCATTGCTGTTGCATTTTTTTCCCTCCTCTGTGTAACATGCCTCATAGTGCCAAACATATTGCCATGGCTGGTGAAATGAGGCAGACTCGCTTTGAAAAATTCATCCCTGTTAACAGCACATTGAGTAGATGTTCCTCAGCAAAACTGTGAACTACTTTCATTAGTGTGAGATGTTCTGTGTGAACTTTTGAGTGTGAAATATTACGTAGATTTTGAGACCTTTAAGTAATCAGTTTAGGATGATGTTCCTTTTGGGAGGAAATGTAGAAAAATGTATTCGGCAGGGATATCTGGACAGTCTTCCTCTGCAGTCAGTGACCCTTAAGAAAATAATGGCATTTTTTTGTGAAAGTGTATTGCTCTTTCATTTGTTCCTATTAGTGCTACGCCCTTTATACATACCTGCAAACTACACTTCGACTTGGCGCAGTAAAAAGTCACGCCTGAAAAATCCTCTCCCCCTCTCCCTCTCACTTCTGTCATTAGAACCAACGTGACTTTTTACTGCGCCGAGTCGAAGTGCTCCCCAGTCCCAAGTGCTATTCCGCCATACATTATAGTTATCCTTTTTACCCGCTTAGAAAAGCGCACAGAAAAGCTAAGTGCTATCAAAGTGTCGCCGCGCACCAGAGCGATTGAGTGCACGCACTGAGACGAGACAGGTATGTATCAACTCGTCTTAGTTAAGGGAATAACATAGTTTAATATGAAAAAACGGTGGAGTGTTCCTTTAAATAAAAATTTAATTTATGTGAAACATGTAGATCCAGGTTTTTTTTTTTTTTTTTTCTTTTCTTTTCTTTAGGGGTGGGGTTGAAATTGCAAGCACAATAAACCTCACAAGAATCAGAAATGGGCTAGTTTCCCATAGACTGTATTAAGTCCACAGACATCTCTCGATCTGTTGCAATCTTTTTTGGCGCTGTTTAATGTGACGTGACATCTTTTTAGCGCCTTAGTTCAAACGAAGTGGCAGATGAACCAATCATCTTTTCCGCTTTACTACTTACAGCACAACATAAACATGAAAGAACATCAGAAGGTATGTTGAAAGATACAGTACAACTTATCGAAATCTGTATCATGTCACATGTAATCGCTAAATCAGTATTTAAACCGTGGAAAGACGACAATATAACAGCTTGTAAATAATGTCATGCAATGTTACATTTACCTCAGAAAAGCCTTTTAATGTCCAAAAACTTGTTAGTCAGCTAAATAAATTGGCTTGGAGAGGAGCGTTTTGCTAAATATATGCACTATATTGCATATTCATTGTATTTTTACTTAACCTGTTCTTCAATATTTAATGTATGTTTGAATAAATCTGTTTTATGACAGCCACCATTTAAATGTTTATATAAACAAATGAGTAGAAACATAATTGTCATTAAGAATTGAGTATAACATTATTTAAAAAAACTTCCTTATTTGTCATTTAAATGTAAGTACCCTACAAATCAGTTAAGATATTTTTTTTTTCTTTGAGGAAATTTGCCCTGTACTGCACCTTCTAGACCCCAAATAATTGATATCAAATCAAAATTAATTAAATCAAAATCAAATCAAATTGCAAGCTTATGAACCGTAATTGAATCGAATTGTGAGTTTTTTGTCAGTGCCCAGCCTTATTGTCATTGTCATTTAAAAAAAAATATATTTTTTTTTTTTTTTACTTGAAGCAAATGTATTTTCCCTTTATTTTCTTGTCAGAGTGCACCATGATCCTTTGTGTTAAAATCACAACAACTTTCTTCAAGTGGAGAATGGCAACCCCCCTTCAGCTAGCTATTTTATTCAGAAACAAGTGACCTCTTTTAACTCTTTGCAGGTCTGTTTATAAGTTTGCATGCAATACCAAAGGGACACTTTCATAATGGACGCAAAATTGTATGCCACTGCTGATCAGATTATCAGTGCGTATAGGAAAGAGAATTTACTTCGGGAACACAAGCCTAACGAAACCCTTCTCTTCTCATGCAATTCAGCTCAGACTAAATCCTTCACTGATCATGGCATGGTGCATTATCATAATCTCATCAATTCTAGAGCACTTGAAATGTGCCATATAAATAAGTAATTATTCCATAGTACAGTATCATAGACAGTCAGTCGTTGTCGCTTCATCTTGACACCTAATTTGGTCTTGCTGTATATAGTTTGTATGACTAGATTTAGTTATTAATGTTCAAGGAAATGCCTGCAGACATTTTGTGGCATCTCGTACCTTGTCCTTGACTGTAATGAGGAGAAAGCAAGGTGTCTGTTTTTTTTCCTTTCCTTTTGTTTCTTTTAAGTTTACTGGGAAACACATTAAATGAGAGCCCCAAGTCACACTAACCCTGATATTGGTAACAATTGAGTCTCCATAGGAAGGTTACAGCCTGAAACCTTGAATGCACTGGGGAAAAAAGACAAAGGAGAAATGCATAGTACAATTGGCAGCTCAGGTATTGAATTAGCTCTATAACACAGAGGCTAAACATAAATCATACGACTCGAGCACAGTCTAGAAGGGTCACATGGCTAATTTGGGTTGAGATTTGGATATGAACAGGGAACATTCAGAAATGACATCTGCTTAAACTCCGCGTGTCATGATGTAGACCTCAGCCTGAAGCGTCAGGGAAAGGTCAACTGATGCTCGTCCCTCCTGTCATATGGAAATTGACAGCCAGAAAAAGAGTTCTGTCTAATACTGATGGCCTACTTTGAAATTGTAATACTTAAACATTGGAAAATGGAAAGCCAGTACAGTACTTAATATGTGTGGATATCTGCAAAATGCAATATGGCAAGTTGGCACATTGGCATATTGAGTGGAATGCTAACAGTTTGCCCTGGTCCCTGATTTTTTTTTTAAAGATCAGGGAGGGGCATAGAGAGTGTTTGAAGTTCCAGTAGGAGCGCATGATTGTGGGCAAGAGGGAAGGCAAGAGTCCTTCACAGACACCTAACCTGGATAAATCTCAATAAATGCTGTGTGAAATTACTTACCTTGTGAAAATGAAGACTAGCTGATCTCTCAGGTTTGAAGCTGGCTGCTATTTGAGCTTCTGTACAATTTTCACTTGAAATGATCACTTTATTTTATTTATATATAAGCAGTTAAGATTTCCACAAATTTCTCTCTTCGTCTCTTTAAACTTCACACACACTGTTACTTTTTTCAAGAATTAACAGTGGGAGTGGGGTTAAAGTAAGAATTTGCACTGTATTCCATTACCGATTCTGTTTCAACATAAGCTGTCTTTCAAGCCCCATGAAGTGCTCATGTGAGCTAGTGCAAGGATTTGCCAGAACTGGGTGATGGAGATTAAAGACTCCTTCTGTTTTGGCTCTGTTTGATGTTGCCATGGTGTTTTTGTTCGTTTAGGCCTTTTCTGACAAATATCATTACCACTTTGCTCCTATAGTTCTGCACACAGCATCTTCAGGGCGAGTCGCCCACACATCCAGAGCTGCAGGTCCAGATAAGACCCAGGAGGGCGTGAAGGCTGGTATGAAACTTCACTTCCAGACAGTTGGACTAGAGCTGACTTGCTCTGTACTGATTGTCATTAATAATGGAAGGGAACAGTATTGGTTGTCCATTTACTCTTTTAAAGGGTTAGTTCACCCAAAAATGAAAATTCTGTCAGTAATTACTCACCCTCATGTTGTTCCAACCGCGTAAGACCTTCGTTCATCTTCGGAACACAAATTAAGATATTTTTGATGAAATCTGAGCCATTTCTGAATCCTCCATAGGCTTCTATGTGACCGAAACTTGCTGGCCCAGAAAAGTTATTAAAGAGATCGTTAATATAGTCCAAGTGACTCCAGTGGCTCAATCTTAAGTATATCAAGCGACGAGAATACTTTTTGTACGCAAAAACAAACAAAAATAACGACTTTATTCCACTATTCATTTCCTTCTCTCTGGGCCTCGTAGTGTTTTTGCGCAGCGCGTCTGTGTTCCACGTCATCACGCAGCACACACATGACTGGCGTCGGCCAATAGTGAGCCTACGTGGTGACGTGTAACACGGACGCGCTACGCAAAAACACTACGCGAACCAAGAGGTCCAGAGAGAAGGAAATGAATAGTGGAATAAAGTCGTTATTTTTGTTTGTTTTTGCGCACAAAAAGTATTCTCGTCGCTTGATAAACTTAAGATTGAGCCACTGTAGTCACTTGGACTATATTAACGATCTCTTTAATAACTTTTCTGGGCCAGCAAGTTTCGGTCACATAGAAGCCTATGGAGGATTCAGATATGGCTCAGATTTCATCAAAAATATCTTAATTTGTGTTCTGAAGATGAACGAAGGTCTTACGCGGTTGGAACAACATGAGGGTGAGTAATTACTGACAGAATTTTCATTTTTGGGTGAACTAACCCTTTAACATCATCTATACCTGAAATGTGTTTTTCTTCCCTTTATAGATATCCTCATACATTTCTACCAGATTAATCTTCATGTAAAGAGAAATAATTTTTGTATTACACTTTGTCTAAAAAATAAAATAAACGATGCAAATGAGGCAATATCTCATATGCGTACATATAAATCCTTGAGGCTACAGTTCTTCTGAGGTGATCACAATGTTCACAATGACCATGATTATAAGGTCATAGAAGAGTGTAAGCATTCTGATTTGATATCAAGAAAATGGCTAAAAAAAACAGTCAACCTATTATATACAACTAGCAACATACAGGAATTGCCAGTTATTTATTAACCTAAACTTTAAAAGCTTACATTTCCTACCTGTTCTAAATATTGCTGTCATCACGTCATCACCTCCAACTTTATTGACTTCATGGCATTGGTGAGAAAGGTTTCCTTAAAGAAACTTTATCCATCCGTCAAGACATTCCACGACTTTGCTATTGCTTTGACATTTATGGTCACCAAAGCTGGAGGCAACTGTGATGAGATCCATATCATTTTCGACACTTACAAAGAGGACAGCATCAAACATGGAGAGAGGGAGAGAAGAGGAAAATAAAAAAACAAAACAAAAAAAACATGGTTGTCCTTGATGCGATATCACCAAACCAAAATGTTCGAGTGGTATTAGAGAACTTTTGGTCATCTTCCATTAGCAAACTGCTTTTCAGGCATTCTATATTGAGTGGCTGACCACCAATTACAAAGGCACCAAACCACTATACCTTGGTATATCACCACAGGCATGGATTGTGTCAGCTGCGAGTGCTACTCCATTCCCTCGGCTCAACTGCACACACAAGGAAGCTGATGACAGGATGATGTTCCGTGTGCAGGACATTTTAAGTCACCGTACAGGATCTACATCACTGACACTGTCATCAGGTGACACAGATGTCTTTGTGTGCCTATTATACCACATAACAGTCAATTTGAGAAATCTTGGCCTCCAAGAGCTCTGGCTCATCCGCAACTCAGGACTGAAAAGATCAATATTACCACTTCATGATATCTGCATAGCACTGGGAGACGATCTCACACAGTGTCTTCCAGCACTACATGCGCTGACTGGGTGCGATACAACCAGCAAAATATCGACCAAACTTGCAGCTCTGAACACTGTCCGCAAACCAGACAACTCTTCTCTGATTCTCAATTTCAACACCGAATTCATTCCTCTTCCATGTTTGCTTGTGGGTTGAAGGTCCATGCAGCTTCAAAAGGCTCTACACGATCCCAGCCGAGGAATAAGGGTCTTATCTAGCGAAACGAACGGTCATTTTCTAAAAAAAAAAAACATTTATATACTTTTTAACCACAAATGTTCGTCTTGCATTAGCTGTGATGCAGCACACATTACGTAATCACGTTGAAAGGTCACGTGTGATGTAGGCGTAAGAATAGTGTTTACAAAGCAAACATGTAAAGACTAAGTCAAATGCCCTTTACAAAAAAAAAAAAAAAAAATCAATAAATAAAAGATGAAACAATGATGTCTGACAATTTTTGAAGCTGGAGGAGAAAATGAGTTTTTCGCCCCTACCCTACATTTTCCGCCTACGTCAGGTTTCCAACGTGATTCCGTAATGCGTGAAGTCGTGGATGTGAAAGACGAGCATTTGTGGTTAAAAAGTATACATATATATATATATATATATATATATATATATATATTTTTTTTTTTTTTTTTTTTTTTACGATAGGTTCGCTAGATAAGACCCTTATTCCTCGGCTGGGATCATATAGAGCCCTTTGAAGCTGCATTGAAACAGCAATTTGGACATTTAACCCGTTGGTTCCCGTTGAAGTCCACTATATGGAGAAAAATCCTGGAATGTTTTCCTCAAAAACCTTAATTTATTTTCCAACTGAAGAAAGAAAGACATGATCATCTTGGATGACATGGGATAGAGTAAATTATCAGGGAATTTTAATTCTGATGTAAACCACTCCTTTAACGTAAAAAAAAATTATAAAAAAAAAAAAACAACTTTAACAAAGGTGAACCTATATTTGATTTATTCAGTGAACAAATAGTATTTCACAACATTAAATAAGAAATCAAAATGCTAACTAATGCTAATGATCTCAGACTTTTGGAACCCACTGTAGATTTGGTCATTCATGGTTCATTCAAGTGTGTGGGGCGGGACACAAATTCTTGTAATTTGAAAGAGTCTACAGTGTACTTGTGTTTATTCAAAGTCAGATTGGCTACAATCAGCGCCTGTGTATTAGTGTGCAGTTTAAGAGGCTTCACAGTGAGCAGTTAACACAAGTTGAAACAAAAAGGAGATCAAAGCTGCGAGCAGCCTTTAAAGAGATGGCAGCTGTAAGCATTTAAGTGGTAAAGTGCTGGAAAATGTTGTGCTTACATGTTGGAGCTATGGTGTGGGATTGCATTTCTTCAGCTCTTTATGGCTCGTAATGGCCATATTCTGGCCACAGTGTTTTAACACAATTGCTTGGTGAAAGCATATCATCATCATCATCATCATCATCATCTCTTGCCTGTCTTTTTATATGGAATGATTTGTTTGCTAGCACGCTGCATTAAGCTACATTAAGCAGTCTGTTTTCAAACCTCACTTTCAAATGAGACTTTGCACTTTCTTTTGAATGATGCCTCTTTCAATTTCTCTCTATTTTTTTCTTCTCTAGTTTTTCTGGTTTTCCTTCTCTCTTTCTCTCTCTCTCTCTCCCTGCTTTAGTGTTCCTCTGTTTATTCCTGTATAAGTGAACTAAGACAGCCATCAACTTCCATATCACCCTGGAATAAAATTATGGTTATTTGTTCCTATTTTTTTCTTCTTCCTCAAATACTGCACACCTTGCTGAGATCCACAAAGTGTATGCCAGTCAAGGGCACATTACTTCTTTTTCAAGTGGACGTCTGTTGAATTCTCTCCCATTTTACCCTGAAAGCTCAGCGTATGAATGAAATGAATTGTGCGTGCAGAGAGAGAATGCGTTGATCTCTATGTTAAAGACAGATCCAGGCTAGACTCTATTGAATAGTTTAAGAATCAGCCAAGACCCAGAGAGGATCATTAACCTGCTGTAGAGCTTGACAGGCTTAGTAAATAAAGCAAAGATAGTTTGTGTGTCTGTTTGTGTGTGGATACACATCGTCTACCTCACTGCCAGCCTTACTTCAGCCCTGTGAAGTTGATGAAAACGTGAAACCAAAAGCTACAAACAGCACATTGAGCTTGAGTCTTGGGTCAGACCTGGACCACATGATTTGTCCTTCCTCATGATCTATGCTGTTGAGATAAGTTTCTCTAATAAGCACATTTGGCAGGTGTGAGCCATGGTCTAAGTAAACATATTTAATTTTACATGTATGAAAAGCAAATATATCTATATCTATATCTATCTATCTATCTCTATCTATATATATATCTATCTCTATCTATATATATATATATGTATGGCTATTCTGACATCACAAATGGATTTAAAGGGATAGTTCACCCCCCCCCCCATTTTCATTTTGGGGTGAACTATACCTTTAATAACCATTTGATGTGAACCTTAGAAGGAAGTGTCATTGTGTGGGGCCAAAGGAAAAGAGTCTGAATAAGAGATAACCACACATCACACATCTGATGATAAATGGTGTCTTTTCATTCCTGGGCTTTCACCTCTGTAATTCACGTTTAATTTAGTCTGGCTTTGATGGAGAGCAGAGATCCGGTTAGATCACAGAGCGGCGACTTACAGCATCGCTTCTTAACCATGGCCACTCTTATCCTCTATTGATCCTGACTGCCTTCAAAGAATTCTGTGTGATTCCGTGATCATATTACTTGGGCCTTCAAAGTGCACTACTTCTCCTTTTCTCTACCGGAATGCTGGGGAGATCTCGAATATATAAATCTGTTTGGGTTGAATTGTTTCCTGAGCGGAGTCAATAGCTACATTTCCTCTCCTGGAACCAAGTGACCCTAAGGCTTGCTCGTAAAGGTCCGGCTGTAATTTGATGTTGTTTATAGATTTGTTTGCCTCAGTATGTGCTCCTCTCTTGGATCTACAAAGCCACCATCACCAGGCACTACAAAAACATTTTTGTGCTTTTATGCAATATGATTTCTTAACGTTAGATTGGTGAAAAAGGATGACAAGAAAATAGTGGAAGAGAGAGAAAAAATAACTCTATGAACTATACTTTTGGGAATAACTTGTCCTGCACTGTTTACATGACATGAATACTTCAAATCATTAAGTATAATGACACTCTTGAGTGATCAGATGAGTGATCAGATGCTGTTTTTTTTTTTGTTTTTGTTTTTTGTCTGGGGGACTAAAATAAGTAAAAAAAGTTTATTTTGTCTAGGCTACTAAGAAACATTCTAGCATCTACCCAAAGCATGCTAGCAACCAATTGGAAATGGCAACACCATAGCATAATGAAAGACGCTGTGGACATTAGTGTTGTTTTTGTATTATTTATATACTATTATAGTATTAATATTTTGAATTACTGTTCATTTATTTTTGATAGTTTAATTAGTTTTAGTTTACTGTAACAACATATATATATATAGATATAGCTATTAAACCCAGTATTATAAGTTTGATTAAAAAACTGCCATTGTCTGCTGAAGGGCTTATCTTTCATGAATACTGTAAAAATACCTGTCTATCTCACTGTGCTCTCAAGCTACTCTTTTACAAAACAAACAAGTGCAGGAAGTTATGAGTGTAAAGCCTCATAACTACATTTACTGGCATAGTTTATACACAATCCAATCCCTGAGTAATCCAGACAGCGGGTAACAGCAGGTCCAATAAACATCTCATAATCCAGCCTGCCGGGGAAGCATTTGAGCGCACGGTTTGGACGCTGTATGCGTGGACACACTAATTCCAAAGTGAAGCAGGTCACAGCTTACACTTTAAAGTCCTGTCAGCCCAGTAATCACTATCTGAGTCAAACCTGAGATGGCACACAAAGCTGCTACCAGAATGTATGCTCACCCCATGCTCTATCATTATACCTCATTATGCTTGACTAGCTTTTGTCATTAAAGCAAACATTGAAGGTTGTAATCAAAGATGGAGTCTAAAGGATGTAACAGAGGGGTCCGGCTTTTTAGGAAGGCAGATCAGAAATAATTGGCTGTTAGGGAAAAGGCGCTTTCTCAAAAGCTGTGCTTATAGACACTTTATCTGTATAGGGCCTTCCTGTTTACCATAATTTCTGCTTCTGTATCCACACAAATTGTTCTTTTCTAGAATTTTCCATCACAGGGAAGGGTTATCGTGCAACCAGAAGAAGTTTTGTTATGAAAGGAAGGACTCAGGGTTTGGCTCAAGCCTGCTGCACCTCTGACCACCCTGAGCATCTGGACCGGGGCATCTCATGTAGCGTGAGCCCGAGCCAATGGAGGGCTTTCAAAAACAACAATCTGCTCTCCTGAATTCTTAGGGCTGCTATCCCTGGCTCTTCCTCACATGAAACTGTTTTTATAGTGGGTTCTGTTCCTCCTGCCCTCATCCTCCACTTCCCCTCCTCTGATCACCATGCAACTGTCCCGGCTCTTTGATCAACTGCGTATAATGAAACAGATGAGCACAGACACTCATAATCAACCTGGTTTCTCTCAATGAGGTGAAATGAGTACAGAGGGTGTATTTGGATGCAATTCATGACTAGGGACTTGTCTTTCTGTGGTGTAGTTTTTTAATCAGTCTGCGTCTGCTTTGGTGTGTCACCTGTTCATGTTGGACGTGAGCTGACTGAGGAATAGTGACGTGGAGGGAACTATGAAAACCTTTATGAAACCACACACAAGCGTTCAATGCCTGTCAGGAATTGTTTACTCTTGACAAGTGAATCCGTATGTCTGTGAAGAGCGGCAATGCATGAATTTCTACTGCAACTGCTTTTGGTGGGATTGTGGAGACTTACAATTACACTGTTCGTACCTGCTGTGGATTTGATTCCGACAGATAGCACTGTCTCACACTAACAAGCATAATTCCAGGCTGCCTTGATGAAAAAGTCATTTTATTTAACTTATTTTTATTGTTACCCCACAGGCAAACTTTGACATTTGCATGCACAACACGTGAAGTATTTCCAAACTCCTCTTCACACATGGCAGACAAATTGTATCAAATTGGTTAACCTTCAAGATAGGAAGAATAATACCCAGCCACATGTTGAATAAAGCAAGTAAAAGTAAAATAAAACCAAGAAAAAAAAAAAAAAGAAGAAAAAAAAAAAACTGTTCTCAACAGGTTCTTATTTAATGCATTGACTCTTCACCCCCCTCCCACCCTTCAAATGATCAAACTATTCTTTGAAAGCCTTACCAGCTATACTTACAACTACCAACACAGCATAGTGGTTGATCTCAAGGCCACAGATCTCCTTCAGAGAAGACAAACACAACCACACAGCCTCAACACCCAGTCCCTGACCACATGGAGTCATCAGAGACCATGTGTCCAGCAGTGGTCCTGTTCATGAGGTTCTGTATTACTAACTATAGCTCAGCTTGACACAGAGGGGGCCAGGCACAGTAAACATGTTATGCAATGTTACAATTTATGTAATATGTCACTGTTCAAATTACAATTAAAAAGTTTGGGGTCCATAATAATTGTTTTTAAAAGAAATTAAAATTAATAATCAAGAATGCATTATAATGTTACAAAGGATTTCTATTTGAAATATGTTATTTTTAACTTTCTATTAATCAAAGAATCCTGAAAAAACAAAACAATGTATCACTGTTTTCACAATAATTAGCTGTTATAACTGTTTTCAACATTGACAATTATAAGAAATATTTCCTGAGCACCAAATCAGCATATTATAATAATTTCTGATGGAGCGTGTGACACTGACGACTGGAGTAATGACTGCTGAAAATTCAGATTTGCCATCACAGGAATAAATAACTTTTATATAATAAATAAAATATATTAAGTTATAAAACAGTTATTTTAAATTGCAGTAATATTTCACAATGTTACTGTTTAAAAAACTGTTTAACAGACTTAACCCTAACCCTTAATTGTGAACAACATTCAGGACATGTAAGGCATTTAAAGATTTTTCTCTGTTTACAGTGAGGTTCTATGCCATTTTATGTTGCCTGTAGATGCTGTATGAAGCTTCAAAGAACAATACTTTACAGCATTTATTAATTTAGGTTGCTGTTCACTTTTGCATATTTAATTTAAAATGTAAACAATATATTAGTATAAATTACTGGTAGTCAATGTTTTATAAATATACATTAATTTCCAATGAGCATAGTGTATGTATTAACATTAATCTAAATTAATAAATGCTGTAAAAATAGTTTGTTAGTTCGTGATATTTGTGATATGATTATACTAATGCTAACAAACTGAGCTTCATTTTAATGTGATACTAAATAATTTATTATTTTCTTTAGAGGTGTACTCTGGGAAAGGTCAGTGAGAGTTTTATGCAAAAAAAAAACACACTACAACAAGATGGACTGTTGTTGTGTTAGGTAATAGACTTTACTAGACACTTGAAATAAACAATTTGTTGGCCATATGCCTCGGGATGTGCTTTCAATACAGAATGAAAGTCAGTTAAATGTAATTGGTCAAACTAACCATTAAACCAACCATCTCTTCTCGTAGCTCATTGGACGAGGGCCTGAATCCAAAGGATATGGCTGTAAAGCCTTTAGCGGCCAGTTAACAGTGACTCTTCCCACACTCTTTGCGCTTTTGAGCTGCCTAGCCAGAAATTAAAGACATTTTTGGGTCTTGGTACTAATACTGCTGCTTAGAACCACAACCCATTCACATTCACACCACCCAGATCATCTCTAAGACATGATGTATTCCCCTCCCTCATTATTTCAGCACTTCCTCTTTGTTAAATCCAGGTGATATGCATTCTCACAAATGACCTTGCGATAAGGTGTAATGTCAGTACGATCCATCGTCTTTCATAGAACCCTGTTTTCATTTCACACAAATGTGATTGTGCAAATTTAATACGAGAGATAACCTATTATCAGCTTCGCACGCTGCTGCTCCATGCTACAGGAGAGAGCTGTTAGTGCTGCTCTGCTAGATTACCGTATGAATGTGCGTGCTAAGTGAGCTCCAAACCAAAAAAAAGAAGCCATGCTTGAGCAAGTCCCTCTTAGAATGCCACAAAAAATCACTTGCTATAATTAAGTGGAGGTTATAGCATTGCTTTGTCATTTGGCCTAAATCCATCAGATGCTTCATGGTGTGAGTATGTTTGCTCACAGATTGCTGCACTTTGTGTTTCCCACAACCACAGAGGTTACTAAACAAAAGTTTTCTGACATGAGGAGGAGGAACAGGGCTTGACTATCCTCCTGAGCTTTTATCCAAGTCCAGCTGTTAGTTTCTCAGTCTCAGTGTGTCTCTCACTCATAATGAAACTGTTAGAGAGCGAGTTGTTATTTGGGTCAGGCTGTGACCTTTCTAGCCTCTTCTCCACTTAGTCTCCATAGGCTACCAGGAGAACCCAGGGTGAGAATCGGGAGTGTATTAGTGACCCCTGCACCTGGTCTTGCTTTGAAAGTCTCTCAGGCATATCACATCGCCCTCAGAGGGAATCAAGCTTTACCTACCGCCCCATCACAATTATCATCAGCGCTAACCTCACCCTTTTCCCTTGTTATCGTTAAAGATGATGATAATTGCATGGATGGGAGAGCGCAGCCCTCTCCCCCAGCTGTTTTTTTTTTTTTTTTCTGTGCTATTCACCTTGAGGCGAGACAGCTTTGCCTGAGCTCCCCAGCACTGTGAAGGTCAAGACTGAGGAAAGGGGTAAGTCATTATAGGAAAGATACCTCCTAATAACCTGACATCAGAAAGCTGTCAGAGAGAGATTGAATTATACTCATTCAGACAGCTTCCTTTGTATTTATTGCCCACAGACCTGTTTGACATCAACAATATCACGGATACTTGAGTTTGAACAGCTCAAATCGCTTCACTAATAAAAACGAATAGCTTCAGATGCTAATTTTTCAAACTGCATCATCAAAACCCCTAATTTAAAGCATACGTAAAACACTCGATGCCAGAATCTTCGTTATGCTGCTCTCAGATTCAATTTGTGTGCGTATTTTCCTTATTGATCGCCCTTATCCGATCAATGCAGGTTCACTTGGATGAAAGAAAAAGAAACCATTTCAGGTTTGTTCCTGAAGGATTTCTTTTTTTGAGAGTGTGAGCATGCATTCAAGAGGCTAGACTGTGGGAACGGCATGTCGGGCTTGTATCCAGGCAATAAATTGGTTGCAGGGTTGAGAAAGAGACCACTCTTTAGCCTTAGTCACTGGCAGAAATAGTCACAGCTGTAATTCTCCATTAGAATAGTATTTTCAAACCTCTATTGTGTGTTTGGGATGTCTTGTAGATCTGGCTGAGGATGTGAAGAAATTACAAAATCAAAATCTTTCTTTTACACTCGAAGACTCGTATGACTGATTTTCTTATGTGAGCAATATATTAAAAAACAGATCTGTTTTTGTCCAAACAATACAAGTCCAATTTTACTTTTTGACCGCACTGACATCCATTGCATGGGCAAAAATAGTTTAAAACATCTTAGCCTAACTCCTGGTTTTAGAACAGCGTGGGCGTGAGTAAATGATGACAAAATGTTCATTATTGTGTGAACCTTTCCTTTTTACCATACTCTACTCTAATTGTTGAAGTATTTTTTCACTCAGGCTTGACTTAATTCCTGAAAGGAATCGTCTCATATTGATTGGCATTGTTCAAGTTTGGACAGTCAGTTTTGCGGAGGTAGATGAGTCATATTATTCCAGTCAGATTGTTCATTCCGACAATGCACTTCCCAGCCCAGACAGTCAGACTCCACATTGTCTGCTTCATCTGATTCGTTGCAGGGACATTGAACACATTTTAAGAGGACCTGTCATCAGTGTTTTCAGTCCTCCGTTCAACATCTCTAGCTTTATGTCTCCATGACTGCTCTTGTGTGAATCATTTCGGTCCGGAAGCGAACATGTGGTAGTGTTTAGCTTGCTAATGCTCAAGGCTTTGGCTGCCTGGGGGGAGATATCACATGGACGGCTCCCAGCAGAATGATTCGAGTCCAGTAAACAATCTCTACGCCCAAATGTGAAGAACTTTGGAAATGAGGAGCTCCCATGGGCTGCCCTCTGTCCAAAAATCACAGAAAGGGCTTGTGTGAACTTGAGTGTGTTTTTTCTGTTGCCTTTTTTTTTTTATTGCTTTTCTTATTGTAAGCTAAATTATTGCTATTGCGTTTCACCCCTCGTTGCCTCCAAGAGCTATTCTCTCATCCCTACATATAACAATGTCTGTGGACCCAACACACATGTATGTGATTACATCGGCAGGAGTAATCATGTACTACTAATGTTTTACTAACATTTTGAAACCACCTTCCCCCTGAATACCTCTCGACTTTGTGTTTTCCTTCTAATGGATCACATTAGTGAAGCATCACTGCTGTTTGAATTGCGTTGAAACATCCTGAACATAATCAGTCCTTCACAGTCAGTTTATAAGAAAAAAAAAAAGGCTTATTCATCAATGGCTGGCCCATTATTCAATTATTGATTACATTATCCTGTATTAATTCATGTTATTTATGTCCTATATGCACGCAACATGTTTTGGATCATCTTTCATTTATTTGTTTAAATGTGTTTTCATTATGCACAGACACTGCCTGTATTTTTGTAATGCTTCAAGGCAAGCTTACTTTTTTATTTTATTTTATTGTTTTACTGTATTTAACACAAAACTAACATTACCCCAAAAAAGCACTCCAGCACTTCATTATGGTGTTTAAGGAAAGCAGCTAAGATCTTTGTTTTTTGATATTCATCTGTGGTGGTGATTTGCATTTGCACCAAAAAAAAAAAAAAAACAACGCTCAAAAAGTGAAGGAGCAGTTTTAGTCTCTTGGAGGGGTGGCAAAATCGTGTTCCCATCATCAGTGATGGATAGAGGGTGGAACTGTAGCTCATTGTGCACTAAATATTTCTGTTAGAAACAGTGATGCATTCTGCTCTTGTCTAGTCATCCGGTTCATCAAGTTCTCACTTCCTGTAAAACTGCAGGATAGTGCAAGCCAGCAGATGAACACTATAAAGGGAGGAGTGTAATTGAATCAGTTGGCCTACTGTAGATACAAAACAAAGCCTCCCAAACTGCCCACCTTTTCCACCTAAAGCAGAAGTAGCAATGGGCTGAGCTGTGTCTGTTTCCCATTAATCCAGCATTGGACTGAGAAGCCGCAGGCCTGGCGGGCTTCGGATCTCTAACAGCTGAAGAGCCTGAGGATGTGTTGAGAACATCCTGCTGAGAGCGTGGGCTACCCAGGTGGAAGAGCCATCTGGTGGAAGGGTGTGACAATGCGCCTGAGGGGGTGGTGGGGGTATCTTAAGCTCCACAATATGGCTGAAGGCTGTTCCCTCACCTGCAGCCCCTCCCCTAAAAAAATTAAGATCCTTCGGGAGCCCTGTTTTCTGATATCTTTTTTTCTCTGGTCTTCAGGTTTCTCAGATTTAAGCTGTTTTAGTGAAACACACACAGAGTGCACTGCTGACTCTCTTGAGTTGAAAGCTACCTGCCACTCCATTATGGACCATCCATCCATCCATCCATCCATCCATCCATCCATCCATCCATCCATCCATCCATCCATCCATCCATCCATCCATCCATCCATCCATCCATCCATCCATCCATCCATCCATCCATCCATCCATCCATCCATCCATCCATCCATCCATCCATCCATACATACATACATACATACATACATACATACATACATACATACATACATCCATCCATACATCCATACATCCATACATACATACATACATAATCAATGTTGTGGACCCATGCTGTCATCATTGTGAGACATAGTTGAGACATAGTTGAGACATAGTTGAGACATATTTGAGACATATTTGATATATTGAGCAGAGAAAGGTTATATTAAAAGTCACGTTAAAACTTCCCTTTTCTCAAGTAGACCATAAATCCGTAGTGCTGTGATCAGCTTGTGAAATGTATTTAATTATATATACAATTAATAACTTTTTGGAACTGTCCTGTCCTGTCCTGTCACCTGTTAAGGCGATATGATGCTCGTACAAATGAATTACTATCTATTCAGTCTAAGCATGCCTGAGCTTTTAGCACCAACAATAAACAAATAAAGAAATAAGTTAAACGTTTATAAGATCAAACTCTGTTAACATGCTCTGTAGAGTCACCATCACTTTTAATCCAAAACCGACATCAGTACCACAGTGCTATTGACACAGCAGAGGGCCTGTAGCCAGCAGGAAATCCACCTGCTTCGGAGATGCTCTTGCTTTGATAGCTCCTTCACATACAGTATGCAGATTTCTTGGGAGAGGCTTGTTTGTATGCGATTTCCTGGGAGACTTCCATCTTGGGCTTAAATAAATAGCGGAGTTGTGATGATTAGTGCTGAGGTGCGCTCCTACTCCCACAAGCAATCTGCCAAACCTAGACTTCTGTCTTTGTTTTCACCTGAGTTTTTCCCAGAATCTCTCTCTCTCTCTCTCTCTCTCTCTCTCTCTCTCTCTCTCTCTCTCTCTCTCTCTCTCTCCCTCCCTCCCTCCCCCGGGTGGGTCCCAGAGCTACGGCCTTAATTGCTCTCTAATTTAGTTAGTTGGTAGTTGACTGTGACAATGGTTTGGCCGAGGAATTTGCTGACATGTTATGTCACTCAGGGATAGGTTCTCTTCAAGCAGAGCTCTAAGGAATCCAGTCCCTGGAATACCAGGCACACACATAAAGAATCAACGTTGGTTTGGGGCTGTTCAAAGCTGCCGTTCCTGCTGCTCCTTAGGATTACAGATATTACACAATTATCTCCATGGCTCTGAGCCGTTGACAGAGCAGGCCCTGTGTTTGTCAATAGCAGGCCCACAAAATCTCCCTTCAGTATACCGAGTGGTGCCTCAGTCACGCGCTGATGGTCTCTTTAAGCACATCAACTCTAGACGTCTCTCTTTCTCTCTCTCTCTCTCTCTCTCTGTTTTTCTATCTCACCTGTCTCTCTCTATTCCTTTCAGTTTTTTTTATTTTATGTCATGCTATAAAAGGGAAGTCTGGCATGCATCAGTATCTCGGTTTAATTGTGACACATCTGCCATGATCTAGAGTTTCTGTGTCCTTATGCTTTCCATCCAGGATCTGTTATCGGGGTGCCATATGTATAATTACCCTATAGAGAGGAGCATATGTAATTTTTATTGCTATAACAGGAGCTCATATAAAGTGTGGTCTAAAGCACAGGAGTCATTCATTTTGGTTAGCCGTATGACAAGACCGTATCTAATATAAAATAATCCATTTAATCTGAAACAATGTTTGTTTAGGTCTTGTTACTTTTTATTAGTGGCACTTGCTAAGGCGGCCACTACTACCACTTTTCCTCTTACTTAAGGCTTGTAAGTATTTAATCTGTGAATTCTGTTATCTTTTACTCACCCACATGTCATTCCAAACTCGTATGACTTTCTTTGTGTAACACAAATAATATTCTGAAGAATGTTTCAGCTGTTTTGTCCATACAACAGTCAACAGGGGTCCAAAACATAAAAAGTAGTGTGAAATGGCTTGAATATACATCTCTAATCACATAAATATTATTTATTTATTTATTTATCGTGAACCTTTAAGCAAGCAACTATGAACCACCCAGAATACCTATAACAATGTGCAGTCATTCTGTTTATGAAATTTGGTAAACTGAACATCTGAACATCTACTCATTTTCTATTTTTCCTTAAAAATTGAGCAGATGCCTTTACTGGTTTTGATAATTAATAGTTCCCTCTGGTTGTGTCTCTTTGCTTTCAGTGAAAAAGGACGTGGAAGAAACAGATGACAGGATGACACAATTCAAGAAAAAAGCAAAAGAGCTGCGAATTCTGGATGCCAAGACAGCTCAGAATCTGTGTAAGTTATCAGCATTCCATATCATCTGTGTCCCCTAACACCCACCCAGACCCACCCAGATCTGTTTTTTTTGTTCTTCCTTCCAAAGTTACATTTGTCTCTAAATAATTGTTTTTTATTATTATTTATTATTATTATAATAATTATCATCCTAGGTATTTTTGCTCCATACTAGACTTTCTCTCTACTAAAAGCAGTTAAGGCTGCTGAATCTATAGCCACAATGTTTTCAGGCTTTGACTGACACTTTTCATCTGTTCTTTTCTGTTTGTTTGTTTTCTTGCTCCTACATATCATGTCAACTTTAAAATTCCTCTTATCCCCTTGTATTGTCAAGCAGCATTCAGCAGTATTTGCTCTTCCTGCAACAGGTTTTTGAGGATGCTGTTTTTTGATAATGGATTCAACCCGATTCCTCTGATATCAGTTGTACTGTAAACACATAGGAGGATAACAGAAATAAAAAGAACAAATCATTTTGTTTGTGTCTGCCTCATCCTATCCACACGTGAAGCCAAATAGTCCCCTAAAACCTTTATGCGATTAAGGGACTAAAGTCTGATTTGTTTTGTTTTGTTGTTTGTTCTTTCCCCACACGTAAATCACCAGTGATCAGTAAATTAATTAATTAATTAATCAACCTTAATTAATTCACCTCTGTCTTGTTTGTCTATACCCCATAGCACTGAAACTAGTTTAACCCTATACTCGACAACAGGAACCACCTGTTTATGTCACAGGTTGCTTTGTGGCCCATATTGATCAGCCTACCTTGTGCCATTTAGCAACTCTCTGTCTCTCTTAAACCGCCACCCTGTTTCCCCCCTCTTGAATCTTCAAGGAGAGAGAGTGAGAGAGAGAGAGAGAGAGTGTGTGTGTGTGTGTGTGTGTGTGTGTGTGTGTGTGTGTGTGTGTGTGTGTGTGTGTGTGTGTGTGAGAGAGAGAATTCATTGTGTTCTCAGGAGTGCCTGTGACTCTTTAGACTCTGATTGATGAAAGCAGTATGAGAATGCAATTTTATTCTTCTTTGGAAATGTTGGCTTCTTTGTCTGGGAGAGGAGAACACCTTAGATATACAATATCACACTTAATGAAATATTCATAGCAAATGCTAAAATAACCAGCCACCTGAGTATGTGTCCTACCATGCTTGTTTTCATCCTACCCGGAAGAGTACTTGGATTCCAATTGAATACATCAATGCAATTTGAATGTGTGAAAAGAACAAAATGAAGCTCTGAGTCTGGCTACAGTTCTGCTCTTGAAGAATATATATTAAGCCACATTATCCGAATGTTCGTTTAACAGAGATGATAGATATATGACATTTATTTACATATATTTACATTTTCAGCGCTTACTGTTGCAAAGCTTTCTGTAATGATTCTAGGGTGTTATGTGTGATTGCCCATCTGTCTGTCTGTCTGTTTGTCTGTCTATCTATAGTCTGGTAGACATTGAAATGGTCTTATACAGTATACTCTCATTGCTTAGCTATGGGCAATAATAATAGAGATGCTTATGTCAGTCAACACTAAAAGTACAACAAAAGACATACCATTTTCATTATTCATATAACATGCTCAGTTAGTGTGTCTGAAGGACATCAGGGTCAGGTTTTGTGTGTGTGTGCTTGTTTTTTTTTTTCATTTTCTTTTCTTTTTTTCTTCTTCTATTAGAACTGGAGCATATGAAGATAGCCTTAACAGCAAAAATTCCACTGACATTTCTCTCTTCCCCTCATTCACTCACTTTCTCTTATTTTCACATTCTCATTCTCTTGTGCTCTGTCTCATTTCCGCTAGTTATTTACCCAGCCTTTGATGCACAACACACACACACACACACACACACACACTCACACACCACTTCAGGCTTTAGAGTAACTAATGCCAGCACACGAGTGGGAGTGCTGTTACACATTCACTTCAGCCACAAATCTGTCATCTTTCACAGAGAAAGGAAAAGGGAGGTGGGACAGGAAAACAGAAAGAGAGAGTGTAAAAGCATCGTATAAGGCACTATTTGAAAGGCCAATGTACATTTCTGTGGGGCATTAAATGTTTTGTTATTTATATTTTTATTTAGGATAGGGGCTTCACAAACAAGACAGGGTTGTTCCAGGGTTGTGGAAATGACCCAAAGTACATGTGGGACATTGAGAGTTACTCATACCCCCAGGTATCCATTTCTGTCTCCCCCTCGTGCTGAGAGTACAGTCTGTGGGCTGACTGGACAAAACCCACACTTTCTTTGTTTGGCCATGAAATTCTCTGGTTAGGAAAACTTGCTGAGTTCATTGGTCCTGGGGACCTATGAACAATCTTACACAGACACACACATGATCCCACACATCATTGTGAGTGTAAAGAGAAGCTGTATAGTATATGCTACTTTGGACCCGGGGCCCGGGTGGGGCTCCGTGCTCAGCTGAAACAATATTCCAGATGAGATGAAGAGGTTGTGAATCTCATGAGTGCAGGAGGAACTGAGCAAAGCAGGCAACCACTACATGAAGTCATGCTCCTCTATTAACACAGAGATACCCAGCAGAGCTCTGTGGTCCATAAGCATGTTTAACAATCCCAGCATTCCTATCCCTGGTCTAGCTCCAGAGGAGTCACATAGGCCCTCGGTCAACATTCCTTTTTACAAATATAGCGGGCTGCATTTAAAACAAAGTGTGAGTTGCTATAAATTATGCCAGTGTGTGGAGATGGTTTAGTATAGAAAGCGTTTTATATATGGGGTGGAATTTTTGCATTAAAGCATTTTGCTTTAATGCTTGCAATTTGGTGGACTTGCAGTGTTTTCTTTGTTGAAAAATGAAAAAAACTAAATCCCCAGGCTGATGAGTAGTGGATATGAACGGAAATGAATTATGGGATGCATCTGTCATGGACAAACTTGTTAGAAGAAAAAGTCAGGATAATGTGAATATGTAAATTATGCTAATGAATCAACAGATGAAGCGAAAGCATTTGTCATCCAATTAAATTTTTTGCAGAAATGTGATAAGTTCTGACTGGAGGTTGTTAAACCCACCACATTCAGTGACTAGCCATGTGTTTGTTTATTGGCATGTGATATTCTTGATGATTGGCTCATCATGCTACTGATGGTTTGTTCATTAACATATCCCTATAGCCAGGCTGTATTGCATTGTAAGGCTGGTTTTAAAACCTTGCTGGCTTGTCGAACCTACAATAATAATTTATTCCTAGGCCATTGTGTCCAGATGAGCCCCCTGCTTTGAAATGCCACTGTGTTTGCTCTACCTTCATCTCCCAAATAATGTTTTTTTTTTATATATATATATAAAATAAGAAAAAAAATAGAACTCTCTTTTCTCTGAAGAAACTCACATATTGTCACACGCAGATGGCCAACTAATGAATTGCAGAAAATAGAGCATAGTTTCACAGAGACCCAGTCAATCAGCTGGTGGGAATGGTAGTTTATTAAATCACTGATCATCAGAAGTTGGACCTGTTTCACCTGCACACCAGAGAGCTGGATGAGGCAGAAGGGCCCTTGCATTCATTGGCTGGTGCAATTCAGAGAGCAATGGAGGAATCTAACCAAACAAAAACATATTTCCGAGAACAGACACTCACATATAATCTTCAGTATATCCACTCAGCCCTGCATTTCCATCAAATTTGCTAAAATAGCTCAGAGGTAGGTGGTACAAAACAAGAGTGACCCCTTGAATGTTTCTGTGCTATAATCATTTGCCAGAACAAAATCAGGTTCTACTCAACATTGTTTCCAGACACCACTGGAAAACTCTTGACTGTTTTAATCTATGTGAATGTTCAGGTAATTTGAACCTCAATGCAGTAACTACTTCAGACATAAATGTACAATTATGTTTGGTCCCCCACTGATGCGCTTTAAACTGCACACTATGAGCTATATGCTGTAATTACAGACTATTCTTTCCTCAGGAGTGGTGGAGGTTATCAAATTCAACGTTGGGTAAATTGCACCTGTGGTTCTCTGCATTTCATCCTTGGTGATAGTTTAAGATGTTGGGTTGTTATCATGTGATAAGGCCCATAATACGGTGATAAGAAAATGTTTTTCTTTCACCACCAATTGCCCCAAAGTGGAACAAACACTCTATCAGTGTTTTACCATCCACCTGAGAAGTTGACATTGTCCCATGGTCATTTCTAAAAGGGGGCACCTGTTGAACTCTTACACTCTAATCTAGAGGGCCAGAAAATGACTCTCATCTTTTTTCTTCTTTCTTTTTTTTCTCTCCAAACAGCAATTTTCCTGGGATCATTCCGGCTGCCTTATGAAGAGATCCGGGATATCGTGCTGCAGGTGGATGAGGAGAGGCTAAGTGAAGCATTAATCCAGGTGAGTTGTGTGTGCATAGGCACTTTCATATAATGCAGCCTTTGAAACCTTTATCCGCTCACAGGGCAATGTGTGAAATGTACTGTAAAAACATTCTGGCCAAAATCCAGTCCAGGTCCTGCATAAACAAAATTTAAACATAAATAGCCATAGTTCACACTTATTACACACACAGACACACACACACACACACACACACACACACACACACACACACACACACACACACACACAATATATATATATATAACATTGTTTAACAAATAAAATTTCTTTATGTAAAAGAAAGTCTTTTATTATTGCTATTTATTGATGTTTTATTTTTAAAGGTGGGATTTATAATATACAACAGATTAAAAAATAAAAATACATTTTGCAATGTTATATTATCTTAGTTTGGAGTCATAAAAGTCATCCATCCATCCATCCATCTATACATGTATGCAAAATATTTAGTTTTCATTAATGACAAATATTTTGGATATTCCAGAGTGTGTGTGAGCAGTCACACCTGAGCAGTCTGTTACATTTTGTGTGTGTGTGTGTCTTTTGACACATAGAAACATTCCAAACCGCTACGCAGATAAATCTATTTTGTGAAAGCCAGACATTCATGGGACATTTCTGAATAGCATTTGTAAAAATGTCCTACGTTTGTCTTTGCTCAGAGATTTGTCATGCCTACAGATGAGTGTGCATTTGAAAGGCTTCATTAAAGAGATGTATTTGATGCCAGGCAGTGCTTCGTGTACAATACTCTGTCTGCTCTCATTCACTAGGCCAATAGAAGCTCCACTTTCACTCTTTCATAATAGCTGCTTTGGGACAGGACTTGGCAAAAACTCCTGCCGCTCCACCCTCCCTCCCACTGTCCTTTGTCTTACAGGCAAGATTGATGATCCTTCAGGAAGCTCTTCACGCCCTGACTGTCTCAGTGGTTTTTGTTAATCTTAAACGTGGTAATTGCAAATGGCATGTGTTTCCTGAACTAAAGATACCTCAGCTGTCTATGAAAGAGTTGATCTCATTTACATTAGACCACCCTTTACCTCTAACCCTCAAAGCCTCTTGTGGCTTTTTGACCACTGTGAATTAGTTGGATTTGAATGAGTCAACTCAGTTTCACATTTGACAGCCTTCCGTCTATCTCAGAGACCACTAGGGGGAATTGCGACTTTTATTTTAGCTGTTTGCTTCTCAATGTCCAAGTGCCTGAATTCATCTGTACGGTCTCTTGGTGTTTTTGTTCTATATACAGTAGATGAGTTTTTTTTGTTTTGTTTTCGGTCTGTATTTTTTTCTCCTTGCTCTTCTTTGAAAGCTGGAGAAAGGTGGAGGAGATAAGGAATATTTAGATGTCCTGGTCCACATTGGCCCTTCTTGGCTGTTACTGGGAGCAGAGATGACCTTTAATTGCCAGGTGGTTTGGGCAGGGTGTGTGGAAGCCTGAACTGAGGTGACAGCCCTGTCGCTCTTTACAGAAGCAGAAGAGCTAAACTGATGACCTTTTCTCACATTCAGCTGCGCTTTATAGAGGAGATTCATCTGTCAGGTTTGCACACCTCCTTCCCTTTTCTCTATTCTCAGTTTCATCATTCTTTTAAGCTATGCCTCTCTCTCTCTCTCTCTCTCTCTCAAATTCAAATTCAAATTCAAATTCACTTCTCTCACTCACACTCACACTCACACTCACACTCACACTTACTCTCACTCTCACTCTCACTCGCCCTCGCCCAAACCCACCCCCTCACATTTATCACCTTCATCGCCCCATCGTCATCCCTGGAACTTAAATAGCCATGGCATGAGATCCTCATCCTTGTGGGGGAGGTAATGCACAGGTCCAGTTTTATGTCCTTACACAGTAATGGTATATGCTTTTTAGTGGCTCTCTGGAATGACAGTAATGCCTCAGTCGTGCCGACGGGATGTTGGCAGAGGTTTGTTGGTAGGCTTGAAGCCACAGACAGTTGGCCTCTGAACCACTCAAGCAATATGGATAGAGAGAGTTCTGAGTATTGTTATTTTTCATTTTTCTTTCTCCTAGGGTAAGTTCATGGTGGTTGCTGGTCTACCTTGACATCATTCACACTGCATCAAAGAAATGTCATGTCTCAAAATAGGAACGATGGCCAGATGAGTGTAAATTTCCCAGTGGTCACACTCATGATTCAGACTGGCTGTTAGAAGAAATTAGCATATCATGGATGAGCGAGTAATGTTCTATATATTACTTCTAAATGAATGTTAATTCTGTTCTATTGTCAAAGTATTTCATATATATATATATATATATATATATATATATATATATATATATATATATATATATATATATATATATTATTTTATTTATTTATTTATTTTTTCCGGAAAAAAAAAAATATTATTTGAATTCAGATTGGTGGCAATATCAGAGTTCTTCTCAGGCTGTGGTCACATAACAGAGTGTCACTTTCAATTTACACCTTGTATTCTACCCATACATCCTCGAGGTGCATAGTCAATGGATAATCAAAAGATTCACAGCATCCTGTGACACAGCATAATCTTATGTGTAGGTGCCATGAAGAGAAGAAAGTTCTGGATTTTTCTGGATTTGATTTGTAATGTAAGTGATGTCTTAGTGTGGGCAGTTTTGCTAAACAGTCACCTACAGATGCTTTGGAGCTGATTGGTTCAGTGTACTCCATACTACACTTACAATACTCCTCTAGCTTTATCTGATCATGCGAGCGATGCACATATCTGTAAACCCCAGCAGGCTTGGCGGGGTGTAGCATCCATACAGTAGGCGTGTGAAGCCTCTCATCTAACGCTTGCCTGCACAGCCAAGCACTCAGACACTTACTTTTCATTGTCTGGAGAAAAATGCAATGCCTCACTCAGTCGTTCTCTCTCGCTTTCTTTCTTTCTGTCTCTCTCTGACAGGAATGTGGCTTAGCCTCTCTCTTTTGCTTTTATTTTTGACTCTGTCCCTCTTTTCCATTTTTTAAGTTCTTCTTGCTTTGTTGATGTCATTCCACATTTTCCTATCACACAAGCAAAGAACCGTCATCCCAGTGACAACAAAGAGCCTGCAAAACAATCAGATAAAAAGCATTTATTGTAGTCACTGGTCCAGGCAAAGGTCTGCATGAAAAAGGCGTACATGCTGACAGAGACTCTCTGCCCCATTGTAGAGGTGTGACATAGAAGAGAAAGAGATTGAAGACTGGGCATGTGCATAAGAGACCAAGGTCCATACGCCGGCATTGTGTTTGCACCCCTTGTTTTCGCCCCAAGAAGCCATGCTCAGCTCTGCTTTTTTCAAGCCACCAATGAAGCCACAGCCTTAAATCTTGCACTCTGACTAATCCCCTTCACTCGGCATCATGCTTTTATATTAATACACATCCATTTCTCTCACGCACAACTGAGTTCAGCAGCTACACCCTCCTGACCCCATATGAAATGTGTGATGATAAGCCTGAAGGTTTTCTTTTTTTTTTTTTTTTACAGAAAATCTTGTGTGATTCTGCTAAATCTCTGTAATCAATTTAGACGATAATTAGAGAAACACACACCAGGATTTCTAATTTGCTGCTAGGAAGGCAGTATCTTAAGTTTGTGTTCTCCAGTGGTGCCTTAATCTCTCAAAGAACCCTCCCGCAACCCTCTGGGAAGACTTTAATGCTGGGATAGTGGTTTTTGGTTCAATGCCCTTGTACCGCTGATGCCAAAAGCACAGTAAAGCCAAAAGCCAGAACAATGCAGATATCATTAATAAGCTCTCAAAGGCTCTGGCCCTCTCTGAAATAATGCACTAGTGGCATTATAGTGTGCTGAGAATATGACAAAACACCACACTTCAATGTAATGCAATATGATGACAAAGTAACAGGTTAGCCCTGATAAAAGAAGAGAATGGTGAGGGATAAACAAGGATTTTGTCAGCAGTTTTCTCGGCAGAAGAGTTTTAGAGAACAATCTCACCGCCCAATCGCTACATTCTCATGGATGAATGTTTCTTATTCTTACTCACTCACTCTCCATACGAGTGTTGTACTTGGGCACTGTGCTGGCCTGGAGCAAAACTTTATCTTGGAATTCTAATAAGCTTTTCTATCTACATCATATTCAAGATGGACTCAACCTTTGTACTCTTTGTATAGCGCTATCAACAGGGAGCTGTGTAATGAACACTAATAGCTTTCATTTGAAAATGACCCACTGCACGTTTCTCTTATAACCTCACATTCTTTCATTACAGCAGGGCTAAGCTCTGCTCAGCTCAGTTAATGCGTTCAATGATAGCCAGTTATTCACAGGAAATAGTACCGTGGGCTTTGATACTTCTGCTGTGATTTCGAGTGATCTTTCCTCTTTTGCTTTAAACTAAACTAAAATATCATCATATCTATTATTGGCCAATTTATTAAGTCATGGCCCAATAAAGTGGTGTTAATTGCTATCCAGGTTTCTTCTCTCATTAGATTCACAGATATCTGTGTAAACCTAACTCGATTCATGCATGCTGCATGTTGGAAGCAGATTCATATACATGCAGTTTTGATTTTGCACACCTTGGTGTGCATTAGAAATCTATACATAACTAGAATGAAGATAAACAATTTAGTATTTTATATATATATATTAATATATTAACTACTGCAAACTATATTGTCCTCTAATCATCTTTTTTTAAGTATTATCAGAGACTATATATTTAATTCAGCCATTAATTTAGTCCTTCAGTCCCCAAACTAAACTTTTTCAAAGACTAAAATGTTTGTAAATAAGACACAAAAAAATAAATAAAATAAATATATATACATATCATTTTATTTTAACTCACAGAGGACTTTTTGATACTGATTAACAGAAAAACTGATCATGAAATGAAAATATTTCTACAAATCAGTCAGAATTGATTGAATTTACAGAAAAAAAAAGAATATGTTTTCAATCATAGACGATAGTCTATAGCATGACTGTGTTATGTTTATCATTGTGTGAGGTGGGAGGAGACAGGTCAAACTACTTTTGCAGGAACTACAGGACCACGCCACACAGACTGTCAATTTAACAAACAGGTTCTCCCCAGAGCCCAGTGACATCATCACTTACGATGTGTCATTCCTTCGACTTTTACCACAGATCGGTGTCACCCCTGTGTTCATAGGCTATTTCCTGAGAGAGTAGATGCATTATGAATGGGAAAAAAAAAAAAACTGTTCAATTTTGAGCATTTGCTTGCCACATTAGTATGCCCCTGCAGTACCTTCTCGTTGTTATGAATTATGCCAGTCATTCCTTAGTATTCATCCCCACTGACTGCTAGACTACTGCAAAGAAAATGTACTAATGTTACATGTACCTTTGTGCAATTCAGTATTCAAAGGAACTCCATACTTCCCATTTTTCTCATTTTAGCACCTCATGTATTTTTGATCCCTGAGTTGATCAGTTGGAAATGTGCAACGCTCAATCCTGTTTCACTCCTTCCTTGTGAATTATTATTAGAGTCCCTTTGGTCAGAATACTTTTCAAACTGCAGATATTTCATTCTTACACCTATGCTGACCCTTTTTTAAGGCTCGCTTGCATTCAGTACTAATATTAATAAAAAGTAAATCATGCAAAAATAGTATTGCTATTGTATGATTTGTGATGCTAATGTCATATCATTGAAGACTTAAGAATATTTACAGATGACTTTTCTTACATGTTAAGGGATTGTTCACCCTCAAAATTAAAAATTCTTTACTCACCCTCATGTTGTTTTAGAACTTAATCACTTGCTTTCTTCTGTGGAACACACAACAAAGATTTTGAAAAATGTCTCAATGTTTTTTTGCCCATACATTGAAAGTCAGGAGGGTAAAATGTACGGAGCCCCTGAGGTGACCTTTGCAAAAAATAAAATAATACGGACTTTCGCGTGCGCACGAGAAACTATCGCGTACGCACGAGAAACTATCGCGTATGCACGAGAAACGATGGCGTGCGCACGAGAAACTTTCGCGTGCGCACGAGAAAGTTTTGCGTGCTCACGCGTTACAATTTACGGTTTGGTTATAGTGTCATTACTACAAATGTGGGAAAACGAAAAGAAATAGGTTAATCTCTGATTATGTAATCCATGATGTGGGACCTGATATTCATTTATGTGACATTCATGCTTTTTCTTCTTACAGTAAAGCACAGTCCACAAACAATCTCAAATGCAAACTCCCTATAATAAGACAAATCTCTGGAGGCAAGCACACTCTCATCTCATCCCTTTTCCCACATTTGTAGTAATGACACTATAGTATAACCAAACCGGAAATTGTAACGCGTGAGCATGCGAAAGTTTCTTGTGCGCGCGCAAAAGTCCGTATTATTATTTTTTTTGCAAAGGTCCCCTCAGGGGCTCCGTAAAAATGTCATAAAAAGTCAAAAGTAATTTTTAGTATAACATGAGGGTGAGACAATGATTATTATTATTATTATTATTTATTTATTTTTATTTTTTTTGGGGGGGTGAACTCTCCGTTTAAACAACTTTATCTTATCCTTGATTTGTGTATGTTTTGGCATGTACAAAAAGTGCAACAAGTCATTACATAGCATTTGATTTTTAAAAGCTTGATTTTTTTTACAGGCACAGAAATAACAAAATGAAAAGAAAACAGAGTCTGATTATTCAATCGTCTGTCCTTGAAATCTCTTTTTGCTACACTCAAAGCACCATAATGGCAGCTAATAAAGTATGTAGCCCAATGCATAATGTGTAACGATGACAAATAACCACACTCTCTGTCCTGTGTGATACAGTACCACAGCATTAGAGATGACAGTACTGCATTCTTGAGTTTTTAGGAATCTGGCATCACATTAATAGCTTATTAGGGTGATGTAAGGGAGCGTCCTTGACTGAAATCTTCTTAACATTTTCTGAGAAGCCAGTTGTCCATCCTGACGTATGCCCTGTCAGCGCTCCCTCCCGCTGCGCCTCACTTCAGCTCTGCTATGGCTTTCTCAGCATGCTTGTGGATGGCTGTGCCTGTTAGGGGTTTCGTGTTTGCCCTTGCTTGTTATTATTGTGTATCTTGTTTGTCAATCACCCGGATCGTCTGCTATTTCGACATTGCCTTCATACATATTCATGAGCCCTCATTACCTGGCTCAAAGGTTGGTTGCAGGGCATGGCGATGGTGCCAGCTTTTGTTCTCGAGACTTACAACAGGTGACGAGCAGCCTGTGTATTGTTACCTGTCCTTTGCATATTGAGAAAAGTACGTTCAGGACAGGACGAGAAGGACAGAGGTGCGCCAAGCTTCCAGATTATTACATAAGCAGAAAAAACTGCTCATCCCCTTGAGTTTAATTGAAGCTTGGTTTTGGCACAGAGCTGGTAGGCTCCTCTGCATGAGATGCTTATTCAATAGCACAATGACATTTTAAAACAATTATTTTCTTTTTTTAATAAAATGTACAATGTAATTTATTCCTGTAATGTTAAAGCTGAATTTTCAGCAGCCATTAGTCCAGTCTTCAGCGTCGCATGATCTTTCGGAGATCATTCTAATTTTCTAATTATTATTTCTTATTATGTTGAAAGCTGTTATGCTGGTTAATATTTTTGTGGAAAGTGTGATCCAATTTTTTAGGGTTCTTTGATGAAAAAGTTCAAAAGAACATTTAATTTTAATTGAATTCTTTTTGTAACATTTTTAATGCACCCTTGCTGAATAAAGTATTAATTTCTTTAAAATTGTGATTTAAAATTTACAACATATATAGGCCTATATACATAATGAACACCAGGTTTGTTGTGTCTTGTAGGCATATGCGTGTAGGGCGTTAAAAAGGAACACTTCAGTAACACTACACTAGAGAAAAATATATGGATTATCATGTTACTTCAAATGTTTCCATTCGTTATGACGTTATGAAATGAGATTGCAGTAAAAACATGAAGCCTAATGTTTGGCGCGTTTTGCTTTTCAGACGCACAGTGCAAGTGACTCAAACTCACAGCGCATGCAGAGAACATTTACTGAAGCGATCGAGCCGCTCCAAACTATGAAACATTATAGTTACCACATTGTACATATCTACGTTTGAGCAGATATCCACAAACACAGTATTTAACAGTAAACACGGGTCTAAACATTATAATATTCCCCATATTAGAGTAAACACTCATACTAGCCTACTTTTATATCATGCTGTGGTTTATTATCGAACATAAAAACATCCTTGTGTCGTACATGTATATAAATTTAGCATTGAAATGTTGCCTACCTATCTATAGTTCACATTTCAACATTGCCTACCTTTCTATAGTTCAAATGTACGACATTAGGCTTCATATTTTTACTCCAATCTCATTTCATAACATACATTTTAGTCTGGCACCAGTTTGACTAGTTGCTACAATGTAAAGTTCATACTTTAACATTACCCTCTGGGGTCTAAGGTGTTTTTGGGGTCCTTGAGATGTTTTGACATGCCATGACATTTGTGATTTTTTTAGTTGCGTTTAAACATATTAATGGCAAAGGTGTCCTTACACTCTATTCAGCACAAACAGGGCTACCATAATATGTGAGAAACATGCATGTACATGTTTGTATCTTTGAGAGAATAAAGTTTATGCATGGTTATAAATATATATATATAAAGTAAAAAAAATTATTAAAATTGATTGCCGGCGCGTTTGCCGACCCCAGAGGGTTAAGCCCAATTTATACTTCTGCGTCGAACTCCTGCCGTAGCTACGTCGTAGGTTGTGTGTTGCACGCATACCCTTCGGCGTACCCTGACTTGCACCTCTCCAAAAAAGTAACAACGCATCAATTCTGCGCAGACGCAAGCGCTGTGATTGGTCTGCTAGAACCGTTCCCTCGGGTTACACATGCTCCCTCTGCATGAGTAATTGTGCGTCAACGCGGACAACGACGCAAAAGTATAAATTAAAACCAACGTGTTTTCTACAGCATAGAGGCTCCGGCGTAGCTGGTCACGAGCTGGTCACGCCGGTGCGACCACCGTCCCCAGAGGGTTAAAGGGGTGAAAGTGAGGACCGGCCAAAATGTCCTCACTTTACTCTCTTTGTCCTCACTCCGATTGTCTAAAACTCAAACCGGTCCTCACAAAGATAGTTTTACAAGTACGCGCACATGCAGGCACACACACACACACAAACACACACACACACACACAAAATGTAACAGACTGCTCAGGTGTTCATTTCCCCCATATTCTGAAAAAAATTCTTTAGAAAGACAAAATTAATGTCATGGTAGGTATGTCAGCTTTGCCAGTTCTATTGCTCAACGACCCAAATAATCCTTTTTTTTTTTTTTTCTTTTTTTTTTCTCATTTAGTTTAATGCGATTTTGGAATCTGTCATCTCAGGTTTGTCGCCTGTCAGTCGCCAACTGTGGCTAGTGACTGTGACAGTCTGAGGTGTTGATTTAGCGGAGTAGAGATCCCTTTCTAATCTGTCAGAGTGCGACTCTGTAGATTAGTTTAATGCCAACTGCACAACCCTCTAATGTGTCGCATGTTGTGCCCATTGAGGAAAATTAGCCTCCTGAGTGACTGTGTATCTGTGTATTCTCTGTCTGTTTGTAAGACCACCACTATTTAGGTGTCACATCTTACTTAAAGCAGCCGTTGTTGTTATTCCTTTAAATGCATGTTTTATTAAAACTGTGGCCTTTACCGATTTTGGGGGCAGTCATGGCCTAATGGTTAGCGACTCAGACTTGTAACCCAAAGGTTGACGGTTCGTTTCTCAATACCAGCAGGAAAAATCTTCCACCCTCAATACCCATGACTGATTACCCATTGAGCAAGGCACCTAACCCCCAATCCATCAATGGGTGGCAAAAAGGGCTCTCCACTAACTTGTAGCTCTACAGGCAGTTATTTTGACCTTATGGCTTTGTTTTTGCTCTGATATACATTTTCAGCTGTTAGATCTTTTATTGAGAAGTGTGTGCCTTTCCAGATCATACCTATTCAATTGAATTTGCCCCAGGTTATCACCACTCGAAGTGTAGTAACACCTACAATATACATTTCAAGTGTCCCAGAAAAAGGTATGAATACTTATGCAATGTAATTATTTTAGTTGTTTATTTTTAATAAATTTGCAGTTATCACAAATCTTTTTTCTTTTATTATTATTATTTTATTATAGTATAGAGTGTATGTGGAAAAAAAAGTTTATTTAGCAGCTAAGTTACAGGGTTTGAAAACTTTCGCAAGCCACTGTACATGTTCTTAAAATAGTCTGCCATGTTTTGGTGCAAGTTCCTGGGAAGTGTGTGATTACACTTGCAAGTGGAGTGCTGTGTTATTAAATCATGAGACACAGCTGTGATAAAATTGTGACCTAATTTTGTAAGACCAATGCTGTATTGCACCCTAATTGGATAGAAGCTGTTTGCATTGACGGTGTCATGATAATTACCCTGCTTATTTATTAGAATAAGTAAGTTTGATAAGGACTGCATGTGCATTAGGTTTCTGAGAGATAAGGTGACTAACTCATCAAACAGGTTGTTCAACTCTGATGTCGGGCTGAATCATGCGCTCTACATTACATGGAAGAACAGATTTACTCTAATCTGAGCCATTTATTTCTCTTAGAGGCATCACATTGTGACATTTTTGTTGCATGATACATAAGCTTTCTTTACAGAGATCAAAGTATTCTCTTCAAAATAAAGTCATTATGTGCACGAGTAAAATATTTACTGAAACGCACAAATATAGCCCTCATGAAGTAATATTTTTAAAATGTCTGTCTGGGTATGTTACAGAGTTCTCCAGTATTGATTTAAGCAGAGGTCCCTGAAACGATTTACCGAAAGCTGTGCCGAGACCTGCTGAGACGGCACGGCAGGAAGGCGACTGTATAATGTTTCATGTGTGCTTGGCCAAGAGAGAGCCTGAGCTGCATGCGACAATGCATCCCAAAAAATGAAGAACAGATCAATTAGAAGAAAAAAAGGAGGGCGAACAGACTCTGTTATCACATCTGTCAGCCCTATCCACAACAGACCTGACTGGTTCAGACGAGGAGTTCTGTGTTTGGCATCACATACAGGCAAGGTTACAGCCCCCCATGCACCCCTCCTTTTGTGAATTCTTTCAGTTTAATAAAGAGTTTATTGCTGGTAGAACATTTTTATTGATTGTGCTGTCCCTGGGAGGGTAATTTGAGATTTGTTGATCTTCCCTCGTTTCTGACTTTACCGTTGGGCATATGCTTTGCTGAGCCGGGGAGAGACGTCCGTGGGAGTAATTTATTTCCATCTACCCAAGCATGGTGCGCCTGTTGTAATGGCTGTTCTTTTTCCCTTAGCCTGTATTGTGCATGCTGTCTCACTTATTGGGTTAACAAACCCTCTGCTGATGGATAATCAGATAAGTGTAAAAACACTCCTTAGACTTAGAGGCTGTGTTTGAAATGGAATACTAGATTGCTACTTACAGAACACTGTACATTAAAATGTATATGTTTGTTTATTATTTAATTTATTGTTAGTTTGTTTATTTTCATTAAGTGGAACAGTAGGCACACAACATTTTCATTTAATTGTGTTGTTTAATATTGAATATGAAATGGTGTATGCTAATTTCCCCTATTTTTACATTTAAACTACATTTGCCATCATCTAATGTTCAGTTTAAAAAATAAAAAAAAAACACTCTTAAATAACTAACATACCAACAACACTGAAATATTTTGCATATTGTGAAATTAAAAATATATCTTTCATACCTCCAATAATATTGTGAGAAATAATGTTAATATTATATTTATTGTTTATTGTCCATGACATCACAATAATTATTAGCTTATTGCTAAGTTTAGATATTGGTGCATTCCTATTATTATATATATATATATATATATATATATATATATATAGTATTTTTTTCAACTTTGTAGAAAACATGTCTTAAATTTTGGCAGGAACATTTTTCAAAAAAAAAAAAAAAAAAAAAGGGTGTTCATTTATCACATTGGAAATGGAAGGTAGCATTGTGAGACAAAGTGTTCCATGCAGTGCATTGCTGATTTATGCAAATGTCTTCAGGGTAATTTAAGCATTCATATAGTATTCATACTATACTCTATACGGCAGAACTAGTAAGACTAGTGTGGAAGTATGCTAATCTGAACATATCCAGAGTCTCTGTTCTGACTGAAGACTTAAAATTATTAACTTGGCATAGGTTGAGTGTGTGATCGAAAAATGTCAACATCAGAGATCAAAGTATACTGCTGGAAACCTCAGATATGTTCATTCAGTCTAAATGTTTTCTTATTCTGAGCCTTCTCTGTCCTGCTTTCCTTCTCTCTATCCTCTTCCAACACTGGATTAATTCCTGTATCATTTAAGAACTTGGCAGTCATTACACTTACAGACTCTCCTCGTTTTAACAGTTACATGGAAACGTACCAAAGCAGAAGTAATTGCACCTTAATTCCGGTGTTTCACTCAACATTGAAATTGCAGTCTTCCCAGGCACAATAGCAGTGCTCAGTCAGTGCAAATTCTGTCCATCCATCCATCCATCCATCCATCCATCCATCCATCCATCCATCCATCCATCCATCCATCCATCCATCCATCCATCCATCCATCCATCCATCCATCCATCCATCCATCCATCCATCCATCCATCCATCCATCCATCCATCCATCCAAATTTTATTTATAAAGCACATTTAAAATCAACCTTGGTTGGCCAAAATGCTGTACAAGAAAGTAAGAGAAAAAACAAAACAGAGCAAGAAACATAAAAGTTACTGTAGATTAAAAGCACAAGGGAAAAAAAGTGTTTTCATCAAGGATTTAAATTCAGCTAATGTGGAAGCTGCTTTAACATGTAGTGGTAGTTTGTTCCACAGCTTAGGGCCGACCACTGCGAAAGCCCGATCACCCCTGCATTTTAAGCAAGATCGTTGGACAGACGAGATGTTGATCTCTTGATCTAAGTAAGGGGTGTCAAACTCAGTTCCTGGACGGCCACAACCCTGCAGAGTTTAGCTTCAACCCTAATTAAACACACCTGATCCAGCTAATCAAGGTCTTCAGGATTACTAGAAACTTCCAGGCAGGTGTTTTTGGAGCTGGTTGGAGATAAACTCTGCAGGACAGTGGCCCTCCAGGACTGGAGTTTGACACATGTGATCTAAGTGATCTGGATGGATTGTGAGTGACATTTAAGTCAGAAAGGTATTTGGGGACTTGGTTGCTGAGAGATTTATAAACATATAATAGAATTTTAAAATAAATTCTGTATCGGACTGGTAACCAATGCAGATAACGTAGGATTGGGGGGATGTGATCTCGTTTTCGGCTGCCACTGAGCAGACGGGCAGCCGTGTTTTGGACAATTTGGAGACGAGAGATAGAAGAGAGAGGTAACCCGACATATAAGAAGTTACAGTAGACGAGTCGTGTTGAAATAAAAGCGTGCATAACTGTTTCAAAGCTATCCCTGTTTAAAAATTGTTTGACTTTGTCTATCCGGCATAGGTGGTAAAAACTGGCGCTGACTGTGGCATTGATTTGTTTGTTCACAGCTTGAGTTCGTGAAGACAGTCTTGTAATCTCTTATATGTAGAGTTATCTTTATGTTTTATAGGTATGTAGAGTTGGGTCTCATCCGCATAACAGTGGTACAACACACCAAATCTACTCATAATTGATACTCTATCCATCCATCCATCCATCCATCCATCCTGCATGTTGCATAACAGAAGGAATGCATATTAAATATGAGTTAAAATAATTGTATTATTTTTATAATAAAAGCATTTAACCTGTTAAGCTTCACCAGTGCGTGGGCGCACTGAAGCGTTTTTTTATTTATATAGTTCAAAGTTACTATCAGATTTAATGTTATACCTTGACAAACTATACATCATTAAAAAGATATAATACTCAAGTTTCAGTATTTGACCACTATTGTATTCTGAGAAACTTATAGTGACAGTTATGTCTTAATTTGTGTCAGGAGTTATGAAATGAAAAAATGAGTCGATACCTTTAATATGAATTATGCGCGTCAGCCGCTCCCATTCATAAAAAACTCCCGTGCTGTCATCATGACAGCGATACACAAAACAACGTCCTTCAGGGCTTTTAGCTCAAAAATGTGCAAACTTGGAGAAACATTGATATATTCTCATAGATTCACGTCATATTTCTAAAGACAGGAATAATATTTATTGAATTTATACCCAAATGTGTCGATGTAATCATTGTGAGCGCTTCTTACTGAGATGTGCAGTGTTTTCAATTCATACCAATAGCGTGAGGGCGCTATATGCACAAAAAATAATCCATATATGGAACATGAAGAAGAGCCATGATCATGTGACATTCCAGGACATCACTGATACACACAAAGCTAACAAGAGATCCCGCTGTAATATGCAGATAAAAGATGTTTTGAAGACAATAAACATGTTTGCTATGATATTTGATTTGCCTGTGTTCTTCAAGCCATGCCAGGTATTTTCATAATAATAGATTATATTTATAATGTAATGCTAATCGATATAGACTTTATCATCGTGCATAAAACTATAAATAATGTTTTCTGTCTGATTTTTTTTTAATCTGAAGCCAAATTAGATCAGAGAAGATTATTTAAAACACTCTATTGCGTTATGAAGTAAGTTTGGAGCACAAACATGGTTTTAATCTCATAAATGGTCGTGTATTGATGGTGTGCTAAGCTAACATGCTAGCTAGCCCAGGTGCACCTGCCACCAGGGGTTATTCTTTTATGAATTTTGTTCTAAATAAGAATGCTTACTGATATGTTTTAGTGCATTTGACCACTATTTAGTGCACTTCAAATGTGAAGTGAGAACTTTGATAAAAGAAATTAGGGATTGAAACCCTATGAATAGCCTGTGAATAGCCAGTCGTTAGTAACTATAATGCAGACAAAAGAAATGCATATTTCGAGCCATAACCAGGCTGGAGAGGTGTGAATGTGTGCAGGGGGAGACTGAGACTGAATGGGGCTCGTTTGCACCACAAAACAATAGAGACAAAAGACTGAATGGATGCTTAGAAGACGACTAAACATCAGTAGCATTTTTAGAGTAGCCTAATCAAAATAAAGTCATGACATGATCTTGAAAAACATTTAACTAAATACAGAGTTTTAGACTTATTATCTTCATATTTTAAATATAACATGGTCAGACATGTGGCTTTAGCTGTAGTGCATTTCTAGATTGCTCCAGTGCCAACTTCAATTTTATTTTCATTAATATGTTTCATAAAAAAAAAAATTCTAATAACTTTACAAAACTTTGAAGCTATTTAAAAAAAAAAATCATTATGACAATAATTAATTCTACATTTACAATAAACTACCAGGTGTCAGCTTTCAAATGAGATCATACTTGTGCTTTTAGTGCAAAGGGTTCATGAACTGTATCTGTTTCAGTTTGGGTATGTCATTTCTGGGGATTTTTCAAAAGTGGGGTTGCAGCTTAACAGGTTAAATAATTAATTTAAAATAATAGCTTAAAAGCTGTGTAGCTACATTATCCTATGTGAAAAGATCATTGGAAAAGGACATTGTTTTAGAGGAAGAAAAGTTTGCATTTAGATTAAAGATTACAAAACCAAACTTTTTTTTTTTTTTAAACCTTAGGAATAACCTGCATGAATGAGTCTCTTAAACTAAGACCAGGAACATGAATTAAGGAAGTAAATAAGGTCATGAAGTCTGAAATGACATTGAGATGAGCAGTGTCTTGAAGAATGAAGCGTGACAGCATGCATTTATCTGGTCCTGCAGTGAGAGTCCAAATGGCTGGATTATTAGCATAGCATGTTTTGTCTGCTAGGGCCCATGCTCTGCTAACCCCCCTCCCAGATGCAGATTGAGTCTGTAGGCCTGGAGAGAGCAGACTGATTCATTCAGAGTTCAACTGCCTCTTACCAACCCTCCCATATGGCTCTGCTTGCGTGTCATTTGCTCAAGATGCGGGACTCCGATAATTATGTAAACCATAGACGAGCGTATTAGCAATTAACAGCGTTTTCTCTCCTGTCACTTTATCCCCATTTATTTCATCTTCCCTCCGTCTCTGCTCCATTTGGCGGGTTGTCCTATAGATGCCTTTGGAAAGGAGGTAGCGGCGAACCCTAATCGCTTGTCTCGTCTCTGCGAGTGGCGATGGAGAAATACAACTCCAATAATGAGATTTGGCGGCACATTAGCAATGATGATTGCTGTGGTTGAATGGTGTGCTGCTGTGTTGTTGTGCTTCATTCAAAATCAATGATACATTGTTTAGGGGAGCTTTGTTCCTTAGCCGAACCGCCGGGCTAATGTTCCTCAGACTCTTTCAGACAAGAGAAAGGCCGTTTTACCGTAATCCCTCCCCCTAACGTGGCCGGTCTTTGCTGCTCGATTGCAGGCTTTTTCTGAAACATCTCAAAGCCTCTCAGCACATTTATTTAATTTAACATCTGAGATGATGGAGTCAACTGTCAGTTTTATCTCATTGTCCAGACAATTATAGGCTTCTGACACATTTTTATTTTAGTCTAGGTTTGCTTTGAACTTGGGAAAGTGGATGTGTTAGGCATCCTTAAAAAAGAGCGGTGCTTATGCATATATTCATCTATTCCAGAAAGAACAAAGCTAATGATTATCTCATCAAAAGCAAGCACATGTCTTACGGAGAAAAGGAGAAAAAAATCTCTACAATGCTGTCTGTGTTTACTATTGAGAATAGTACCAAACTCACTGGAGTTTAAAGGCCTAGTTTATAGTAATATCACATTTTTCTTTATTTTACTGCTTTCTAAACATTCCTTTGTACGTGAAAGATTCTTATCCATTATTTATTTGAGTAAAGTTCATCAAAATCCCTCAGCACTAGATACACTTTATTTTGTTCAATATCCAGGTGTCAGTGCATTGGCTTTGTGTTGCGTCAGGCTTATTATTGTCAGCACGACATTTGAAGTTATTTCAGAGAGAGACCACATAAAAGCATTTAATTAGGATTAGGCCATGCTTCCAACAGGGAGGACAAGAAAGGCAGTTATTGTTAATATTTCAGTTATGTACTTACAGTATATTGAAGATATGACACACATGCCAGCCCTCACATCAGCTGGAGCTTGTAATATGCTGGCAACTCAGCAGGATTGGCTATGTGTGATTATGCCAACCAAATTAGAAGACATAATGAGAGAGGAAGTCTACCAATGAAAAGGGCACCTCTTCTTTGGTGAAAAAAAGTTGCCATGCTTCTTTTCATTTACTCAGCTGACCTTTATGAGCACAATTAGCATTTAGAGAAAATGAAGGTTTCATTCGCCCACATCACCTACAGCGTGCTTTTAGTCTTAGAGGTAATTGCGAAGTTGTATGAGCAATATGAAAATGTTTTGGGGAGTAAAGGAATGCAATAGAGTTCCTGACATCGGTAAAGTGGCAAATTTTTAGAGGCAAAATTGGCTCAAAGATGCCCTCCATCCCGAATTGTCTGAAAAGAAAAGAAAGCCATAAATATCAGGGACATTTCAGTGACATCTTAAATTATGTGGGCATCGGGGTGGTATTTATTCCCTTATTTCTCAGTCACCTTGAACGTCATTTGCTCAGCACTGTAAAACTTTGACCTCGGCTGAGCTCCAAGAGTAATGCATGGCAGATTTTCTTTGGAGAGTGTTGGCTCTATCTAGTCCCAACTTGTTAAGAAGCTGAAGAAAACAAGATGGAGTCAAGATCAGCATTAATATTTCCCCTTGAATTGAGCTTCTATAGATTTTTAAAGCCCAATCTGAGATTGGCAGTGTGCAGGAATAGGGAAAGATGTGAACATTAGGGAGTCTCTATGTGAATCGCAAGTGTGTTTCAGACCGCCAGCATAAGGCACAATAGCATATAAAGCTATGGCCTCATTTAAACCATACTCCACCGTCTACCATCTCTCACATCCCTGCGATTAGTTCACCAAATTAGCTGGCAGCAGGTGTTTTCTCCTGTGGTACTGATGGGTCTGTTTGTATTTTTTTTTTTTTTTTTTTTTTTTTTGCAGAACCTGATCAAAAACCTTCCTGAGCAGAAGGAGCTGAGCAATCTGGCAGAGCTGAAAAACGAATATGAGGAGCTTTGTGAATCAGAACAGTTTGGAATTGTGGTGAGTACTGAGATTGTTCCTAAAATCACTAGAATAGCTCCAGGAGACTTTTACACATTTCAGGGCTCCAGGCTAAATGTTTACAAATGAGACAAAATGTAAAATATGAATATTCAAAATATGTATTATTATTTGTATTAGACTAAATGTTTGTATCAGTTCCCAGACTAAAGTGTTTACAAATAAGACAAACCTTTTCTTTCTTTATTTTTCTTCTTTTTTTCTAAGTATCAGTTGCATTTATGATAGATTTTCTGTCATGTAAGGCTTAAAATCTATTAAGAATCAGTGCTGTTCGTTTATGTTTTTGAAACTGGTTGTTCATATGACAGAGTTGTTAATGATAAACATTCACAGCAGAGCTGTGATGCAATGAATAGTATTCCAGTTGTAAGGTGAAATCGATTCTAAGCAAGATCTTTGTGTTGGGGGAAGCAATAAGGTGGGTGTTTTGTTTGAACCATAATCAAGTCAATGTTTCGCTCGACTTTTGTTCTCCCCTAAAAGGCAGAAATACTGTTACAAAGTGATATATCTATGTGGCACAAATACTGTTCTGGATAATTAGAGGAACTTGAAATTAGAACACAAAATGATTTGAGTGAAAAACACTCAAGAGCAATAGTCAATTTTATATTCAATCTATTTAAAAAAATAGAAACACTCCTGTGTATCGACTCAGCCAATCAGCATGTACTTTTAGTGACTGCTGGTTTAAAAAATGCACCCAATGAACTGCAGTGCATATGTAGGGCATGTTTATGGACAGTAGACATGCATAGTATTACAACTATATCTACTGCATCTGTTCCATACCCTTTCTGATCATCAAACACCATGATCAACCATCTGTTTTGAGTAATTTTGTAATTTAACGACTTAAAGTAATTTGATTCCTAAATGTTTCAATGTTGGTCAATGTTTGAGTCTGGAGTGCAGCCTTTTCCAGAGACACTGTGCAGGTGCCATACCCGGAGCTTGGAATCATTCCGTACACTTTTCAATTGAAGAAATAACAACATCAGAAGCCAAACAAAACGTGGTACAAAACACTGGGCCTGGCACCCGCACCAATAATTTGTTAAAAAAGGGGGGTTATCTCACACTAAAAAACATTCCAGCTGCCTATCGATTTTATCGATCTCATTTTCTTAGTCTTTTCTTCCCCTCTAATTCGTTCTCTCTCTTTTGGCTCTGGTTCACTATTTCTCCTCTACTTTCGTCACACTCCAGTGCATAACCCTTCACACGTCTCTGTTCCACTTCCGCCTGTTTGTTTCCTCCACTCCCTCTCTCTCTCTGTTCCTGTTCACACCTATAGCTCTCTACTTCCGTGTGAAGGATTTTGAACTGAAAAGCAGAATGGGGGGCATCGGGAAATTAGGCATAGACGGAGAGAGCAGGAGAAAGAATGCCTTCAGGCTCCATGCAGGATCAGCGCTATTCAATATATAAAGAGACTGAGTAATGTATAATTAAAAGGCCAAGAATATAAAGGGCATTTTTTATGACAAGTCAAATTTGGTAGCCTGGTTGTGACTGACAGAAGCTATGATTTTGATGAATAATAAAGAGTGAGCCAGAGCTTTATTTTACTACAGATCATGATTAGGTCCCGAGTTCTTAAACTGGAAAGGCTTTTAGACTTCATCTATTCCTATATTGACCAGATCCCATTAAAATTGGCCTTTGTCTTGACTTTGTCTCAAATATTTAAGCTTCTCTCTACATCGGTTAGTTCTGCCCAGCGCACAGGCCTTCACTTGATGAGACTCGCACCTGGATTAAAGGAATAGTTCACCCAAAAGTGAAAAATTCTGCCATCATTTAATCACCCTATGTGGTTAAAACCCCCTATGGCTTTCTTTCTTCCATAAGATGCAAAAAGAGAAAAAGTTAACTTTTTTTGTCAGTTCTTTGCTTGTCAATTCCAGTATATACTGACAGCTTAATCAATGGATTGTCTTTAAGTGACTGTGACTTTAAGAAAGGTGCTATATAAATACAACTATTTATTTAAATCAGTAATCAAAAGCGGCTAGCATAAACTTTGTCGTTGTCATGACATCTGGTGCCCATTTTGTTTTCCGTGAGCTGTAAACAAATGTAATAAAATAAAACTAATAAATCAGCATTTTTGTG